>NC_044040.1:186673465-187048465 GCF_901765095.1 Microcaecilia unicolor | reverse complement strand
TGAAACATCATTTTTTGTGGTGGGAGGGGGTTAGTGACCACTGGGGGAGTCAGGGGAGGTCATCCCCGATTCCTTCCGGTGGTCATCTGGTCATTTAGGGCACTTTTTGGGGCCTTATTCATGAACAAACAGGGTCCAGGAAAAGTGTCCTAAATTCTAGCTAAAAACGCATACTTTTTTTCCATTATCGGTGAGATGCGCCCATCTCTGTTCAGCCGATAACCACGCCCCAGTTCCGCCTTCGCCACACCTCTGACACGCCCCAATCAACTTTGTCCGCATCTGCGACGGAGTGCAGTTGAAAACGTCCAAAATCGGCTTTCGATTATACCGATTTATACGTTTTGGGGAGATAAACGTCTATCTCCCGATTTGGGTCGCAATATAGGCATTTTTCTCTTTCGATTATAAACTGGATAGGCATCTCTAGCATTTAGCCTACACAAAAAAACGCTACTGCGCCTTTGTAAAAGGCCCACTCAGAGAATTAGAAATGTTGTCATCCCTTTTCAGGTAAAATATGGAGGTCTGCTAATCATAATCAGGTTTTATTGCATTTCAGATATGGAGATACTGCTTAAACATCTGGTGTGAGCAACACCGCTGTTGAGTGTGAAATTTAGTGCCTTATAAAGGACTATCCCCTGGATTCTATAAGTAGCAGTCAAATAAATTAGTTAACAAGCCATTAGCAATCAACACACAAATAAATCAGTTAACAAGTCATTAGCAATCAATACACAAATAAACTAGTTAACAAGTCATTAACAGTCAACACACAAATAAATTAGTTAACAAGCCATTAGCAATCAACACTCAAATAAATTGGGGGCCCTTTTACTAAGCTGCGTAGGCGCCTACACGTGCCCAACACGTGTCAGTTTGGAGTTACCACCCAGCTACCACTTGGCCCTTGCGATAATTTCATTTTTTATGCGTGTCTGCTATGCACGTTGGAAAATAAAATTTTCATTTTCTGGTGCACGGCAGAAACTGGGTGGTAATCGTCATTCTACGCACTTAGATGATTACCTCACGGTTAACGCGTGAGACCTTACCACTAAGTCATTTGCTGGCAATAAGGTCTCAGACCCAAAATGGATGTAGGCCAATTTTTGTTTTGCCACACGTGTATTTTTGACAAAAATGTAAACAAAAAGGCCCTTTTTACAGGCACGCTGAAAAATGGATCGGCGCGTGCCCAAAACACATGCCTACACTAGCACAGCCCATTTTTCGGCGCACCTTAGTAAAAGGACCCCTTAGTTAACAAGCCATTAACAATCCAACACACAAATAAATTAGTTAACAAGCTTTTAACAATTAATAAAGATGGCTAGCAATCAATTATTGATGTTAATTGGCACTAATTTGGCTTTGTGTGATTATGTAACAATCCACACCCAAATCTTCTTGCATGCAACCCAAAAGGGGATGTGGCCATGGGAGGGCATGGGCAAGTCAGGAGCGTTCCAAAGATTTACACACAGAGGGGCATGATCGAACGCGAACGCCCAGTGTAAAAACATCCATCTCCGGAGATGGCTCCGCGAAGAGGCAGAGCGAACTGTAAAATCGAAACGAGATGGCCGTCCATCTTCGGTTTCGATTATACGGTTCGGCCCGCTGAAATCCCATCATTTGTGTCGACTCTAGAGATAGACGACACAAATGGTGAGATCGCTGGACCTAGAGATGGCCGTCCACGGTTTTCAGCGATAATCGAAACCGCTGCCGGCCATCTCAAAAACGGACCTAATCCAAGCCATTTGGTCGTGGGAGGGGCCAGCATTCGTAGTGCACTGGTCCCCCTGAGATGCCTCTATGCCAGCCTGAAATATCATACCTAGCTCCATGACAGCAGTATTCAGGTCCCCGGAGCAATTTTAGTTTAGTTGGTGCTGCGCGGAACTCATACAGACAGCAAAAATCGGAAGAAAAAAAAACATGCAAGTGCAGTCAGGGACGTCCAAAAAAAAAACATGCAAGTGCAGTCAGGGATGTCCAAATTAAAACAATAGTAATAGGGGGATTTGAACCAGAGCAATTTTAGTTTAGTTGGTGCTGCGCAGGACCCATGCAGAGAGCAAAAATCGGAAGAAAAAAAACCATGCAAGTGCAGTCAGGGACGTCCAAAAAGAAAACCATGCAAGTGCAGTCAGGGACGTCCAAATTAAAACAATAGTAATGGGGGGATTTGAACCAGCCACCTTCTGATAACAAGACCTATGCTCTAACCACTGCACCACTTATTCAGCTACCTAGACCTTCTTCCCTTTCCATTAAGTCCCTTCAAGTTTCTGTCAGCCAATCACAGCTCGTTTAACTGACACCAATGTCAGGTAAATGAGCTGTGATTGGCTGACAGAAACTTGAAGGGACTTAATGGAAAGGGAAGAAATGTCTAAGCAACTGAATAAATGGTGCAGTGGTTAGAATACAAGTCTTGGATATAACAAAAGAGAGGGAACGAAGTACAAACTAAAGTCCAAACAAAAAAAACAGCACCACGGGCCTTTAAAAATGGAACACAGTTCTTTAATGAATGAGCCTTGACAAAAAGACCCGACACGGGCCGTGTTTCGGTGACTAGCACCTGCATCAGGGGTCACAGTGATGACGTGGAAAACTTGGAGAATAACTCGAATATATTCCTCCACAATATATTATTCCTTACCCCACGTCTCATGTAGTAAAAGTTACAAAGCACCAAGGCACTTTCACTTTCTGTATCCACGTCATCACTGTGACCCCTGACGCAGGTGCTAGTCACCGAAACACGGCCCATGTCGGGTCTTTTTGTCAAGGCTCATTCATTAAAGAACTGTGTTCCATTTTTAAAGGCCCGTGGTGCTGTTTTTTTTTGTTTAGAATACAAGTCTTGTAATCAGAAGGTGGCTGGTTCAAATCCCCCTATTACTATTGTTTTAATTTGGATGTCCCTGACTGCACTTGCATGTTTTTTTTTGGGGACGTCCCTGACTGCACTTGCATGTTTTTTTTTCTTCCGATTTTTGCTGTCTGCATGGGTCCCACGCAGCACCAACTAAACTAAAATTGCTCGGGGGACCTGCATACTGCTGTCATGGAGCTAGGTATGGTATTTGAGGCTGACATAGAGGCTGGAAAAAATAGTTAAACAGTTTGTTTTTTAGGGTGGGAGGGGGTTAGTGACCACTGGGGGAGACAGCGGAGATCATCCCCGATTCCCTTCGGTTGTCATCTGGTCAGTGTGGGCACTTTTTGGAAGCTTGGTCGTGAAAAAAACAGGACCAACTTTGTGTGGACTAAATGCTCGTCGGGGACGTCTTGCTTCTTTCCATTATCAGGCACGGAGGTCCATCTGTTAACCACGCCCCGGAACGCCCCTGTTCCGCCTTCGCTACTGTTCGGCCACGCCCCCGAGAATTTCGCCCGTCCCCGTGACGGAAAGCAGTTGGGGCCGTCCAAATTCAGCTTTCGATTATACCTGTTTTTGAGACGGACGTCCATCTCCCGATTTGTGTCGGAAAATGGGCGTCCGTCTCTTTTGAAAATAAGCTGGACAGTGTAATAGATTTTAGGTGATGTATGCACAAGTTGTGTGCCAGGATTTACACCAGGTTTCAGCAGTCCTCACACTCAGTCTTGGGCATGGGAAGCCCTGCTAGGCACTCTTATAAAAAGGGCGTTCATCCTAGAGTATGTTTTATAGAATAGTTCTGAAGGCTGATTTATTTTCCAGTGCCTATTGTGTGCTGCTGTTTAGTGAATTCAGCCCTATGTGACTGGTGCATCCACACTTGTCACAAATATAGACAGATGCAAAAATTGTTCCCAGCTCGCATTTTCTTTCCACTGGTAGTGGGACGCAACTATGGTCTGATACAGTCCTGATGAAATTTTATGGACCATTTGTATACAGCATAGTAGCGAACGTGTCTACAAATAAAATATATATTTCATGCATTATATCTGAGGAACAAAGCACTGGGGCTATAGCAATATCTTTCACAAGTAGCATTTTCGTATTAAATGTACTTCTGTAACTGGTTCACTCTAGCATCTAATATCTGTTTTAATGCCAGTGGCTGAAATGTTCAGAAAGCAACTCAGTTCATCCTAATCAATAAAAATCTGAGTGATATACACCAAGGGGCATATAGGTGGGATTGTAATTTAAGAATACAAAAATGTTCTTTTATTCCTGCATTTAATTCATTTTTATTATTAGTGTGTGAATTTATATATACACACAATGCAATCTCTTCATTTAATGTTTGTGTTCACATAATCACGACCACATGGAGGACAATTGTTTATTTATTTATTGCATTTGTATCCCACCTTATCCCACCTATTTGCAGGCTCAAAGTGGCTTACGTGGAGGGGCATAATTGAACAAAAACGTCTATCTCCATGGGCGTTTATCTCCGAGAACGGGCCCGTGAAGGGGCGGACCGAACCATATTTTCGAAAAAAATAGACGTCCATGTTTTATTCGACAATTTGTGAGCTGGGCGTTTTTGTTTTTCAGTGATAATGGAAAATGAAAGCGCCCGGCTCAAAAACGAATAAATCCAAGGCATTTGTTCGTGGGAGGGGCCAGGAGTCGTAGTGCACTGGTCCCCCTCACATACCAGGACACCAACCGGGCACCCTAGGGGGCACTTTTACAAAAACAAAAAAAAAGGTAAAAGAGCTCCCAGGTGCATAGCACCCTTCCCTTGGGTGTTGAACTCCCCAAATCCCCCTCAAAACCTACTGCCCACAAGTCTACACCATTACTATAGCCCTAAGGGGTGAAGGGGGGCACCTACATGTGGGTACAGTGGGTTTGGGGGGCGGTTTGGAGGGCTCCCATTTACCAGCACAAGTGTAACAGGTGGGGGGGGATGGGCCTGGGTCCACCTGCCTGAAGTCCACTGCACCCCCTAATAACTGCTCCAGTGACCTGCATACTGCTGCCAGGGAGGTGGGTATGACATTTGAGGGTGAAAATAAAAAGTTGTGAAACGGCATATTTTGTGGTGGGAGGGGGTTTGTGACCACTGGGGGAGTCAGGGGAGGTCATCCCCGATTCCCTCCAGTGGTCATCTGGTCATTTAGGGCACTTTTTGGGGCCTTATTCGTGGAAAAACAGGGTCCAGGAAAAGTGCCCTAAATTCTCGCTAAAAACGCATATTTTTCTTCCATTATCGGCGAAAGGCGCCCATCTCTGATCGCCCGATAACCACGCCCCAGTTCCGCCTTCACCACGCCTTCGACATGCCCCCATCAATTTTGTCCGCATCCGCGACGGAGTGCAGTTGAAAACGTCCAAATTCGGCTTTCGATTATACCGCTTTATTCGTTTTTGTGAGATAAACGTCTATCTCCCGATTTGGGTCGCAATATAGGCGTTTTTCTTTTTCAATTATAAGCTGGATAGTATTGTTAACATAGTTATTCCATTATATCAAGTATGGTTAGTATTGTGTATAGATTAATTAAGGGAAGAAAGAGAAGGAAGGGATTTATTAGGGTATATATAGAAGATGGGTTTTCATAACTGAATGGGTTGGTGAAGTGGATTAGTGGGGCTGTAGGTTCTCATTGTAGGCTTTGTTGAAGAAATATGTCTTCAGAGATTTGCGAAAGGTAGTTGTTTCGTCGATTGTTTTCAGTTCTGCGGGTAATGCATTCCATAACTGCGTGCTCATATAAGAGAAGGTGGTGGCGTGCATCAGCTTGTATTTTATTCCTTTACAGCTGGGGAAGTGTAGGTTGAGAAATTTGCGAGATGATCTTGTGGCGTTTCTGGGAGGTAGGTCCACGAGGTTTAGCATGTAGGTTGGGGCGTCTGCGTGAATGATTTTGTGTACAATTGTGCAGATCTTGAATGCAATGTGTTCCTTAAGTGGGATAAAGTAAGTGCTAAATATTATGCACTGATTGTGTGCAATTCATTAGAATAATCTCGTACAAGCCAGCGTCTTACACTTCACACTATATAGGAAAAAGTCACAGACCTCAGTGGTGACTCGTTTCACAAGGGCAGAACCACTCTTGGCTTGCCTTGCCTCCTCACTGCTCTGAACAGACTTTCCTTTAATTAAACTTCATTTTTAATATGTATTTTAAATAGTTATTTATAGTTTTTTAGATATTTATAATTGTTTAAAACTTAGTAAATTGAGAGACCATCAACCGACATGTGGCATGTTTTGCATAAGCTGCATCAGGGACTGGTCCTCACCCTTCACACTTCAGCTTATGTGAAACATGCCGCATGTTGGTTGATAGTCTCTCAATTTACTAAGATAAGTGAAGTTTTAAACAATTATAAGTATCTAAAAACACTATAAATAACTATTTAAAATACACATTAAAAATGAACTTTAATTAAAGGAAAGTCTGTTCAGACCAGTGAGGAGGCAAGGCAAGCCAAGAGTGGTTCTGCCCTTGTGAAATGAGTCACCACTGAGGTCTGTGACTTTTTCCTATATAGTGTGAATGTGTAAGACGCTGTGTTATACGATATTGATTCCAGCCTTTATTACTCCCGTCTATTGAAAAAATTGTTGGATTGCTGCTGGCTTATCAATAGAATTCATTAGAATAATCGGCACCCAGTCATAATAGCCCTGACAAAACAGACTTGTAACAAAATAACCCTTGACATTTCACACCCTAACAAAATAGCCCTTGACAAAATGGCCCCTCCCACAAAACAACCCTTGACAAAATAGCCCCTACACAAAATAGCCCCCTTAACAAAACAGCCTCCTCAGAAAAAATAACACATCACAAAAGAAGTTGATAAACTAGAAGTGAAATCTTCACTGATAAAAGCTCCTACCAGCATTGCATTGTATAAAGCATATATCAATAAACAAAATTCTATAGCTACCAACCGGTATTCATGATCTGTTTTACTACTACTACTACTATTTAGCATTTCTATAGCGCTACAAGGCGTACGCAGCACTGCACAAACATAGAAGAAAGACAGTCCCTGCTCAAAGAGCTTACAATCTAATAGACAAAAAAAAAAAATAAAAATAAAGTAATCAAATCAATTAATGTGTACAGGAAGGAGGAGAGGAGGGTAGGTGGAGGCGAGTGGTTACAAGTGGTTATGAGTCAAAAGCAATGTTAAAGAGGTGGGCTTTCAGTCTAGATTTAAAGGTGGCCAAGGTTCTGAAACTATTCTTCCATCAAAATGCTAATTTAAAAAAACCCCAAAAACAATGTTGTCATTATTTTCATAGTCTTACTAACCTTATCCTGTTTGGCAAGGTAAGATTATTAGGAAAAAAAATGCAGTGCCATATTCTGGGCTGCCTGATCTGGCCCTTTTGTCAGGGGGCTAATTTGTCAAGGGCTATATTGTGGGTAGGTCGTTTTGACAGTGGCTGTTATGTCAGAGGCTATTATGTCGGGAGCTTTTTTTTGTTTGGAACTTTTTTATCGGGGCTGCAGTAGAGAAGAGGCCAGTGCCAGTGGCAGGGCAGAGTATGGGATTCACTGCTGCCGCCGCCTTTTGGAAAATGGAAAAAGAAGGTAAACTCAGGGAAGGGGGTGGAGGAAGGAAAAGGGAGATGGCAAACCATGGCCCGGGGGGGGGGGGGGAGGGGCAGTGGCATTTGGGCCGCCCCTGCCACCTTGGGTGAATCTCTTCATACAGGCGGTTAATACATCCTAATAAATACATAAATAGATATGTATGCACATACTCGCATAACTGCCAAAATTCCACCTAAGAACTATTCTGTAAATAGACATGTATCTTACATAGGCATATTTTACAGGTGGGCGTTCGTGTAGGCGGAGTCTGAGTGGAACTCACACTTACGGATGTAACTTGTAGAATACTATAAGTTGTGTGCGTATCTCCGTAACTCAGCTGATGCAAGCGTTCACACTTAACTAATGGGTATGCGTTTTCACTGTTACGTTAGTATTCTATAAAGGAAAGTGGGCTGCAACAGGCACCCTGTAGTTATGGAATTACTTCCATGCATACTATATAGATAGAGAGAGAGAGAGAGGATCGTTACTCAGGGAACATTTCTTATCTGTTTATGCAATTATAGTTCTTATTTTATACTTTTTTTTTAAATGCTGTTTTACTACAGTCTACATGGAATTGGGATAATCATGCTGAAGTGAATGCCCTGCCTGGGTAATTTTGAAAGAAATTAATTTCCATGTTAATTTACTTCATCACATACAAGTAATTAGCCAGTCACGGTGCAGTCTGTGGAAATATGCCAGTCCCTTTAAAACAGGTCAGAAGATGTCATCTCCTTGATAGCATGGTGCCTCTTCAGGGTTCAGGAATGTTTCAGATGTCAAAGCTAAACGGAGCCATTTTCTGTTCTGTGATTCCAAGTAAGACCTTGAAATGCCCAGAAAGATTGTAGCAATACTATAAATCCTTATTTAAATTGTTGTGCTTTGCTTATTTTAAATATGGATTTAGAGAGCATTGTTGGTGTATTATGATATCCTTATCTGGTACATTTTAATTTTTTTTGTGTGTGTCATAAAGATTGTAAAAGTATAAGGACAATTGTAAGTAAGGATAAATAATAAAATGAACTTTATACAATAAGACGTGCGGAGGGCAGTTCTGTAAAGGAAAGTAGAGGCATCCAGTCAGTGGTGTGCTGGTAAATGTTTAACAACAGGCTCTCTCTCCCCAGTCCACCTCTGCGCCCCCCCAAAATTGCAGAGCTGGCTATAACTGGGGGGGGGGGGGGGGGGGGGCAATGCATTACTCTCTCCAGGAAAAAAAAATTAAATGATCCCAGGTTCCAATCTAATTCATGTTTAATATGGGATAAAATGCCATAAATAAGTAAATAAATATAAACTTTTAACATTCAGCACCTGATTCTCAAAGTGGACATATTCCAAACACTATAATGAAAATAAAATGATTTTTTTTCTACCTTTGTTGTCTGGTGACTGTTTTTCTGATCATGCTGGCCCAGTATCTGATTCTGCTGCTCTCTATCTGTTCCCTTGACTCCGTTTCCAGGGCTTCCTTTCCATTTATTTCTTTTCTTTCCTCCTTTCTTCTTCATTTCTGGTCCTCCGCAGACTTGACTGTACAGTGGATCCAGCTTCTGCCTATTTTCTCCATCCATGTGCAGTTTCTCTCCTCACTTCCTTTTCCCTCATCTAATCTCCTTCCTCTATCTTCCCTCCATGTCCAGCATTTCTTCTCTCTCCCTTCCCTTCCCTCCATCCATGTCCAGAATTTCTCTTGCTCTCCCCGCCATCCATGTCCTGAAACTCTCTTCTCTCCCCTGCCCCCCTCTACCCATCCATTCCCAGCAATTCGCTTCTCTCCCCTGTCCCCCTCTATCCATTCATGCCCAGCAATTCTCTTCTCTCCCCTGCCCTCCATGCCCAGCAATTCTCTTCTCTCCCCTGCACCCCTCTACCCATCCATGCCCAGCAATTGTCTTCTCTCCCTTGCCCCCCTCTACCCATCCATGCCCAGCAATTGTCTTCGCTCCCTTGCCCCCTCTACCCATCCATGCCCAGCAATTGTCTTCTCTCCCCTGCCCCCTCTACCCATCCATGCTCAGCAATTGTCTTCTCTCCCCTGCCCCCCTCTACCCATCCATGCCCAGCAATTGTCTTCTCTCCCCTGCCCCCTCTACCCATCCATGCCCAGCAATTGTCTTCTCTCCCCTGTCCCCCTCTACCCATCCATGCCCAGCAATTGTCTTCTCTCCCCTGCCCCTCTCTACCCATCCATGCCCAGCAATTCTCCTCCCTCCTCTGCCCTCCCCTCCCACTCCCAAACATGTTCAGTGATTCTCCTCCCTCCCCTGCCCTCCCCTCTACTACTACTACTACTAACTAACATTTCTAAAGCGCTACTAGGGTTACGCAGCGCTGTACAATTTAAACATAGAAGGACAGTCCCTGTTCAAAGAGCTTACAATCTAAAAGACAAGAGAACAATCTAAAGACAAGTGAACAATCTAGAGGACGAGTGAACAGTTAATCTGATAGGGTGGATAGATTGGGGCATTTTATATTTCTCGAGCGGTTAGGTGCCGAAGGCAGCATTGAAGAGGTGAGTTTTAAGCAGAGATTTGAAGATGGGTAGGGAGGGGGCATGGCGTATGGGTAAAGGAAGATTGTTCCTGCTCCCAAACATGTCCAGCGATTCTCCTCCCTCCCCTCCCGCTCCCGCTCCCAAACATGTCCAGCGATTGTCCTTCGTCGCCACCCTCCCATCCATTCTTTTTTATTACCTCTCCGTTGAAACGCCGCATTATTTAAAGCCCTGCTGCCCATCTCCAGCCTTCCCTGTTTGCTTCTGAGTTTGTTGTGCCCTTAGTCCCGCCTTCTGACGTATACCCCCTCATTCCAGAGTTTTCCTTCATTTGAAAAAGGCTCTCTTCCTATACATTAATGCCCCTGAAATTTTTAAATGTTTCCATCATATCTCCTCTTTTCCTCCTCTCTTCCAGCGTACACAGGTTGAGGTTCATAAGCCTGTCCTTATATGTTTTATGTCCAAGACTGCTAACCAGTTTTGTAGCCGCCCTCTGGACCGACTCCATCCTGTTTATATCTTTCCATAGGTGCGGTCTCTGGAATTGCACACCTATTCCATAACAGCATCTGCCCCCCCCCATTCCATTATAGAATACTAGCATAAACCTGCATTGGCTTGCCTACATTTAGGCATGACTATTTATGCCACGTCTATGGCTGCTGTAAATGGGTATGTCCAAGAACGCCATGCAATGCATGTAAGTTGGAGACATGCCCAAGGCCCTCCCATGCTCCACAAACATGTGCATCCCCTTGAAGTTACATAGAAAAACACTTATGGCTCTATTTATTAAGCCACGCTGTAGGCATGTGTCACGGTTGTGTCCAGGTTCCTGGCTTACAGTCACCTTGGGCCCCGGGGGTTAGACCTGGGGAATGCTGCAAATTGATGGTTTACCTTTTCCCATGTTCCAGAAGATATGTTGGTCCGGTCCGGATCTTCCAGCCCTCCAGATTGTTTTGGGAGTTTTTTTGGAACTAAGCAGTACCCGTACCTGGTGAACTCCCTTGTGGGCTGCCTTTATTAACCACCTGGAAAGGTTCCTACTTGCCTTGCAACAGAGGTCCTCAGAGGAGTTTCCTTTGGTGGAAGTCGTTTGCAGTGCTGCTGAGTTTTTCCTGTTTTAGGTTTTGATCCTGCTTGTTTTCTGACTTATTCTTCTGACTGCTGCCTGCCCAGACCTGGCTTGTCTTCTGACTTACTCTTCTGACTGCTGCCTGCCCAGACCCGGCTTGTCTCCTGGCTTACTCTGCTGCCGGCTGCCTGCCCTGCTCCAGCCGGGTTCCTGATTCCTTTAGCCTGCTGGTCCCTGCAGCTCTGTTTTCCTGCCCTGTCCGGTAAGTCCTGCCGACCGCCCGCACTCTGGGGCTCAACCCCTGAGGAACGGTGGTTAAGTGCAGGTGAAGTTTGGGCTATTTCCGGTCCAGTTGGTGTCAGCCTGAGCTGCCTTGGCGGCAGCTTTTGTCTGAGAGTTCCGGCCCAGGGTACCGGGAAGTCTGTTCTTCCTGTCCTGTGTTTGGGTGATTCTTCTGCGTGACAGCATGTGGCCATGCGGTGGGGAGCACGTACCGCCACCCATTGAGGTGGTGGCAAGGGCTCCCCGCGGTAATCCGGCAGTAACAGAGCAGCATGCAGTGATACCTGATTACTGCCGAGTTATCATCACACTACACGAAAAAAAATTTCCAGATGCTGGAAATGGCACACACTCCAGCCGGAACTACCGCCAGCAGCTTCTTTGGGCCGGCGGTAGTTCCGGATTAGCAAGCGATAGGAAATAAAAAAATAATTAGTCCTGGTGGTATGGGTGTGCGCCAAATCCAAAATTATTGCCTGGTGGTATCATAGCCTGGTGGTAGTCTTGTTTTGCCGCACACTGTAAAAGGCCACTAAGTGACTTCCCAAGATCCCATGGAGCCACCATGGGATTTGAACTGGGCTTCCCTGGTGTCAGCCGGTGCTCTAACCACTAAGTGGGTTGGTCCAGAGGTGGAGTTGGGCAGACCTGGAAGTCATCTGCATAAATGATCAGGCTTGCAGGGCTAGATTAAGAGCAGTCCTTTCTATGCCTATTGAGTTATTCAGGAACCAGCACTGAATATCAGACTTCTGGTGGCCATGAAAGTCCTAGATATGTGGCCAACATAGAAAATGCAGTTTAAACCTACACTAGTAAACACATCAGCTAAAATTGTAACATATATGTTGAATTAACAGGGAGAGAGAACCAAACCCCAGGGCTACCAAGAGGGATGGGGGGGGGGGGGGTTACAGTGGCGTTCCTAGGGGGGCTGACACCCGGGGTGGATCGCCGATGCACCCCGCCCCCCCGGCGAAAGGACACCCCCCGGTGAAAGAACCCCCCCGGGTGCATGCCGCTGGGGGGGGTGCCGCGCGCCGGTCAGCTTCGTTCGTTTCCATGCTCCCTCTGCCCCGGAACAGGAAACGAACGAAGCTGACCGGCGCACGGCACCCCCCAGCGGCGTGCACCCGGGGCGGACTGCCCCCACCGCCCCCCCTTTGGTATGCTACTGGGGGGTTAAATTCCCCGGGCCCGGCCTCGGTACATGCAAACTTCTTCCTGTCTGCCTCTGGGACGGGTCTATCTTCTCTTGGTCTCTCTCCTGCTTCTGCTGCGTGCCGTCCAGGACCTGAATGATTGTGTTAACGCAATATCACATTAACGCAATCATCTGGGTCCTGAGCGGCACGCGCATCAGAAGCAGGAGAGGATAGCAGCAGTCGATAAGGAGGTGGGCAGCGCAAGTTGGTGCGGCAGCGCCGGTCCGAGGGTGGGGGGCAATGTGGAAGCCCGATTGGGGGTGGCGCAGTGCTCCAGTTCTGCTTCAGGGCCGGCTGGGTCTCTCGGCAGCCCTGCTAAACCCTGCATAAGTTCCCAGGGGTCAGACTTCCCCTTATCAACACACTTTAACCTATGCTGCAAATAAGAGGCAAACCACTTATCCACTTGACCCTTGATATCCAAATCCCCCAGCAGTATAGCATGATTGACAGTATCAAAGACCTATATAAAGATCAACAAGACCTTATTTATTTATTCATTGATTTATATGCCACATGATCTACTGTTCTCAGTGGCTTACAACAAAACAAGCAAAGTATAGCATTACAGGTCACAAAGTAAAATCATAGGCAATAAAACAGGTCAGATAACATAGCATAACAATACCTTCTCTCCCTATACTTTCCTCATGCACTCTGCTCATTGGACAAGTTTCTCTTATTTGGGGTCTTCTCCATTGCCAAATCCTGACTTTGGGGCCGATGTAATACGATGTAAATATAACCATTTTACTATACAAATTACTGCAGTGTTAAAAAATCATGCAGACTGTTCAGTATACTTTTTAATAAATCGGGAAGTGGGGGAAGGGAACGGGGAGAGGAGCAGGAGAGGGAAGGAAAGGAAAGGAGAGAAAGGGATGGGAAATAGGAAAGCAGGGAAGAGAGGGAAAGATGTGGAGGAGTGGCCTAGTGATTAGGGTGGTGGACTTTGGTCCTGGGGAACTGGGGAACTGAGTTCGATTCCCACTTCAGGCACAGGCAGCTCCTTGTGACTCTGGGCAAGTCACTTAACCCTTCATTGCCTGCCGCATTGAGCCTGCCATGAGTGGGAAAAAGTGCAGGGTACAAATGTAACAACAAAAAAAAAAAGATGTGAAGAGAAGGGGAAAGAAGGGAAAAGAAAAGTAAGGGAAAGGGGGAAGGGAAGGAAAAAAAGGAAACAACAGGAGGAGAGGGGAGAGCATGAGTAGTGCATTTAACCTACCCCCTTTTTCCCCCTGTTGTTCTTTTACAGTAACAATTATAGAAAAATCTATGGGGCCCTTCAGGGGCAGACTGAAAGTGGTCTGGGCCCCCGGGCACTGAGGGTGGTCTGGGCCCCCCTCAGACCACCCGATACCGATGCCCGATACCGCCACATCTGATGCCCCACCGCCCTAGTCCTACCTGTAGGGCCCTAGCAGTCTGGTGGTCTCTGTGCTGGGCGGCATCTTCTTTCCTGCCAGCTGTGCTGCCACTGTTCCCCCGTCTGCTGGCACTGCCATCTTTTCAACGAATGCTTACTATAGCAAAAACAATGGCTTACCGTGGGGTATGCTGAGGCAAATGGAAAAATCAGCCATTATACCCTGGCAGTAAAAATGGCCTCAGTGCATGGGAATAACCCACGTAAGGTCACGCTAAGACCCCTTTTTACCTCAGCTTGGTAAAAGGGCCTCTATATATTTACCTTTAGCATCTTCTGATTTTGGCCTTGATTTTGATCTTTGGTATCTAAAAATAGCAGACCTTGACAGCCTGGGAAGATACCCATTAAGGGGGGAAATTCTATATATGGCAACTAAAGTTGCATGTGCAAACTTGGCAGTGCAGCCAAATTGCGTGAGCAACTTAATTGATTAACAAGTCAATCAAGGCCGATAATTGGGTGATAAGCAATTATCGGCACTAATTAGAATTTACACACCCAACTTTCTAAGTGTAATCTGCAAAGTGGTGCATGCAAATTCTAAAGCGTGGATCTCAAAATGGGTTGTGGCCATGGGAGGGACCTGGGCGGGTCATGAGAGTTACAAAAAAATTACGTGCAGTGTTACAGAATATGCCCAATCAACACTTATACTGATTCCAGGCTGCAGGAATGCCGTTGCTTGCGAGGTGGCTCGTAAGCAGCGTTATTCTCTTCCACCAGTGTAGTTTGATTGTACTGTTGTCTTCCAAGAATAATTACAGGTAAGCAATAATCTTTTACTTTCCACAGATTGCTGTGGAGTCAGGTTTTGTGACTGAATCTATTTAGTGATATAATATTCTCTCCCAGCTTTATCTTGTGCAACTTTCTTTAAATTAGTCACCTTATTTTCTAACTCCTCTTACTCTCTTAACTATCTACATATTTCATCTTTGCTTATACGCTTCACTATCAATTAAAATGTTCTATTATGTATTGTGTTGACATTGTTAGTATATTATGCCATACTTTGTATTGTTATTTGTATATTTTTACTGCTGTAATTGTTTATTGCTCATGTTCGATTTATTCTTATTGTACACCGCTTTGAGTGAATTCCTTCTAAAGGACGGTAAATAATCCTAATAAATAAATAAATAAAAACATAGGATTCAGGAACCTGCAGGACCTGCAGGTTGCTGAATTCCACGGGAAATCAATGTTTGGTAAAAGGTAAGCTTTTACCGCACCTTGATGAATTTCCCCCTAAATTTCAATTCTAAATAGGTTGATTAGTTATTATAAATTCCACTTTTACCATAAGAAATCCAAAAGTGACAATTGTGTGTGAACAATGAGATTCACATTTAGAAATGCCAGGCATTTCTCAAAGTAACACCCAACAATGTTACTTCTGTACCTAAAGTACACAAAGGCATGGACAAGCCTCCCGGAAGACCTATTTTGTCCTCAAAGCTCTCTATTGGAGCCCCTCTTCATTTTTGTGGACACCTTTCTGAAACCAGAACTCATATGTTAGACACCACACATTTTTTAGGCAAACTTGCAGGGATAGATAAGAACAAGGGTCCATTTTTGATGATGACATTAGATGTATCTTTTTTTTTTTGTTACATTTGTACCCTGTGCTTTCCCACTCATGGCAGGCTCAATGTGGCTTACATGGGGCAATGGAGGGTTAAGTGACTTGCCCAGAGTCACAAGGAGCTGCCTGTGCCTGAAGTGGGAATTGAACTCAGTTCCTCAGTTCCCCAGGACCAAAGTCCACCACCCTAACCACTAGGCCACTCCTCTAGTCCCCTTATACATCATTACCACAGGATAATGCTTTATCTGTTGTAAAATGTACATTAGAATCACACACGAGACATCTCATTCTGTTCCTACAGATTTTTCGATGCAGGTTACAGGGCTGACGTTAAAAGAGAATTTATTTGTGTTCAACAGTGTTTTTTTTATCTGCAAGTTAGTGGTATAGCGATGGGAACCACCTTTGCTCTGTCCACCATAAGTTTGTTTATGACATCTTTTGAGAAAGAATGGATTCATTGTTCCCCATTTGAGCACAAGATCGTTTGCTGGTAGAGATTTATTGACGATGTATTCATGTTATAGAGGGGGTCATCTGAAGAATTGGAGCAATTTGTGTCATGGTTGAATGGATGTGATGAAAATATACAGTTTACCGAACAACATTCAACCTCTGCTATCCTCTTTTTGGATGTGGATATTAAATTCGATGGTTCAGAATTTGTTACGAAGTCCTTTGAGAAGCCTACAGACACTTTTTTGCATAATTCAAGGTGTCATCCAACTCATCTCAAAAACTGTTTACAGCTTTCTCAGATGCTTAGAATACGTAGAATATGCTCTGATCAAGAGACTTTGGTAGAATTTACGTTATTTAAAATATTTTTATTAGAAATTTCATAGTTCAGTTGATGTTTGTGTGACTTTTCCAAATTTAAAATTACAAACGGTAAAAAATAGTTAATTTTTTTCATTTGCATGTAAGATATCTTAGTGATATTTAACTTATAAAAAGTATAGATGACTTACAAAAATACAAATGGACATAAAGCCCTTAACATGCGGCTAGTGCATGTCAACAGGCTACAGCGGAACACGTTTGTTTGTGCATGCTAGCTGTTTCCTTAACCATGTCTTAAAAACATTTTGGAGGGGGCGTAACTGGGTGAGAATGGGTATTCACATGATATTCAGCTAGCCAGTTAGGATAACACAGAGTTAATGCAGGAGCTTTTAGTGCCTCATAAATAGAAGGCGGTAAGCAGGTAGCACTTACTAATAGGAAGCAAATAGAAGAAAAGAAAAATCCCTAAAAGAGTTAAATCTGGTCATATATGGAAGGATGACCCCTAGTGGTAATATTGTTTGATTATTTTTACTGCTGTAATTGTCTATTGCCTATGTTCGACTTACTGTTATTGTACACTACCTTGGGTGATTTTCCTCCAAAGTAAGGGGTCTTTTTACTAAGGTGCGCTGAAAAATGGCCTGTGGTAGTGTAGACGTATGTTTTGGGCGCACACAGAATTATTTTTTAGTGCACCTACCAAAATGCCGCAAATGGACTTGCGGCAAAATGAAAATTGCCACATGTCCATTTTGGGTCTGAGACCTTACTGCAAGTCATTGACCTAGCAGTAAGGTCTCACGCAGTAACTGGGCGGTAATGGTCTATGCACGTTAAATTCCACTTGTATCTGATAATAAAAAATATTTTTCAGACGCGCGTAGTGGACGCACAACAAAATTGAAATTACCACAAGGGCCTCGTGGTAACTGGGTGATAACTCCAATTTGGCGTGCATTGGGCGCATGTAGGCGCCTGTGCAGGTTAGTAAAAGGGCCCATCAGTAAGTAAGAAAGTAAGTAAATAAACATTTATTTATTTATTAGGATTTACTTACAACCTTTTTGAAGGAATTCACTCAAGGCGGTGTACAGTAAGAGGCTTAACTATATTATTGAAACTGTAGTAGAATTTAGTCAAGTTGTATGCGGAGAATACCTTTATGATTGGAGCAGGGCCGCCGAGAAGGGGGGCAGGGGGGACAAAATTCCCCGGGCCCGGGCCTCCAAGGGGGGCCTGGCGCCAGGGTCAGCCTCCGGCACTGCAGTTCCCAGTCTCACCTGCCTGCCTCCTCAGCTCCGGGCCCCCTGCATTCGAAGCGGCAGTCACAGATCGCCTCCCTTCGGGCCTTCCCTCCCTGTGTCCCGCCCTCACGGAAACCAGAAGTTATATCAGACGAGGGCGGGACACAGGAGGGAAGGCCAGAAGAGAGTCGATCTGTGACTGCTGCCTTGAATGCAGGGGGCCCGGAGCCGTGGAGGCAGGCAGGTGAGACCGTGGACTGCAGCGGCGGGGGAGCGACAGGGGTGGCAGCGGCGGGGGAGGCGGGGTGGCCTTGCTCCGGGCCCGGCCTAGTCTCTTGGCGGCCCTGGATTGGAGTTCTGCAGGTAATGATATTTATTTATTTACTTTTTTTTTCCACATAGAAAATGACATGGATTTTTCCAAGGAGTTATCCCATATGTAGAAATTGGAAGTACCAAAGAAGGAAAACAATCCCCTCGACCAAAAACGACCAAAGCGAGAACAAAAACTGGATAGCTGGAACTATGTATGGAACCAAAAAGACTTTATTGCAACCAGCATCTTCAGTGCATGCAAAATGACCTGACATGGCCGTGTTTCAGCAGAAACAATGCCTGTATCAGGGGTCTACACGGTCAAAGAAATCCACTGCCAAAGCAGCCCCCTTCCTCCTTGTGCTGCCTAAGGAGCAAGGAAGTCAGCAGGGTGCCTTCAGCCGCCAATGCTGGCAATTCCCAAGCATGCTCAGTTCTTGCACGATCTAAGCATGCTTGGGAAGTGCAAGCCTTGGTTGCTGGAGGGACCCTGCTGACTTCCTCGCTCCTGAGACAGTACGAGGAAGAAGGGGGTGACTCAGGCAGTGGATTTCTTTGACTGGCGGGACTTCAGATACCAGCCATTGAACAGGTACTGCAACTTTGGAGGGGGCCTTCACCCATTCTCTCTCATATATGCCCCCCTGTGTGCCCATTTTCTCTCATGTGCCCCCGTGCCTTCACCCATTCTCTCTCTCTCTGTTTTTCTCTCAAATGTGCCCTCGTGTGCCTTACCCACTCTCTCTTTCTCTCAAATGTGCTGCACCTCCTGCAAATCATTAAGAGTGATTACAATTTTTAATCGCAGTTAATAATTAATGGATTTATCATGCTGTTAATTAACATGCAGCCCTAATTAGAACATATGAAACCTGCAAAGAATGTGGTACTAGGCAAGATTTTTTAACAGGTTATCAGACAAGTGTACAATACATCTCAGCAGAAGATAACAAGCTTTCTTTTTATCATCTGCAATTATCCATAAACTACAGTAAGAGCTAAACATCACCTCTGTGGGTCACAAGAAAACATTAAAAAGCAGCAGCTAACTAGAACCAAAAAAAGCCTAAATTTGTCAATGTAGGTTGCTGCTTTTCTAAATTTTAGTAGGGTTCAGTGGACCCTCAGGTCTTGTTTAAAATCCCAGTACCCTTATCCCCCCCCCTTACCTATAATTTTTGAAATGGATTGGGAGATACTCAATCACTGTACCTGAGAACACCCCATCAGCAGTGGCGTACCAAGGGGGGGGCGGTGGGGGCGGTCCGCCCCGGGTGCTCGCCGCTGGGGGGGGGGGGTGCCGCGCGCCTGTTGGCTCTTCGTTTTCATGCTCCCTTTGCCCTGGAACAGGTTACTTCCTGTTCCGGGGCAGAGGGAGCATGAAAACGAAGAGCCGGCAGGCGCGCGGCACCCACCCCCCAGCGGCGTGCACCCTGGGGGGGTTCTTTTGCCAGGGGATTGTGGGTTCTTTCGCTGGGGGGGGGGTCACGCTGTTCCGGGGGTTGGGCGCTGCACCCAGGGGGCGGGGCGCATCGGCAATCCGCCCTGGGTGTCAGCCCCCCTAGGAACACCACTGTCCATCAGTAAGGGCAGACAGAATCATTTAGGATTTTTAGGCAATGCATTATTTTATATGGTGCTATCATATACACATGACTTATACAGCATAACCTCAAAGAAACAGAACTAGCCCTTTTGTAAATGAATGGGCCATTGATTGTAATGTATAATGACAGTACAGCAAGGTGAATGGTTTATGTCTATAGAGCCGTACGTTTAGTTCCTTAGAGGAAGCATTCTGTATATCCTAAGGCACTGGTTATGGGATGGGGGGAGGGTTAAGGTAGAATCTCATAGAAGTATATAAGATCCTGACAGCAAAGGAATGGATTGAAACCAATAAGCTGTCAGAGGCAGTAACTAAATTAAAAAAAAAGCAAGAGGTCAAGGATTGAAGTTGAGGACAGGACCGGCCTTATAAGCCTATAAAAATGTTCATTTACAAAAAGGGTGACTGAAAACTGAAGCCAACTGCCCGTGGGAGTATTAAACAAAACAATATAAGCCATGCCAAGTGGAAATCAGGGGTTTCCTAAAGAGAATTGCAAGCTGGACTTTTGGTGACAGTATGGAGATCTTTTAATCTTTGATTTCTAGATCTAATGGAAGTTTTTTTACGTTTGTACCCTGTGCTTTCCCACTCATGGCAGGCTCAATGCAGCTTACATGGGGCAATGGAGGGTTAAGTGACTTGCCCAGAGTCACAAGGAGCTGCCTGTGCCTGAAGTGGGAATCAAACTCAGTTCCTCAGTTCCCCAGTACCAAAGTCCACCACCCTAACCACTAGGTCTTCTGGCTAAGCATGCTTTTTCTAAAAACAAGAGTGAGATCTGATGACCTCCAATATTCTCACAGCGATGCAGATGTACTAACCCACAGAAACCTCTGCAAAGGGGACTTTGCATGCAGAAATGCGAGGAGACCCTGAAGTTTTAGGGATTTGCATGAAAGCCCCATTTGTAAAGATTTCTCTGAGTATTGGCAATCACACAATAATATTTCATATGTAGCCTGCTGCCCTTTTACAAAACTGCCTAAAGCAGTTAACGCAGGAATCAGCATGTGCTGATAACACACACCTATATTAAATTTAATGCAGTGGCTTGATACTTAGCCTGTGCTAATTGCCACATTAAAGGGGTGGAAACTGGATGTAGACTATGCCTTGCAGTTAAACATGTGGTAAGTTACTGTACTTTAACTGCTAATGCAGTAGATAATACGGTTTACATCCTCATTGTCTGCAATGCAATTAATATGAAGTAAATGGACTGTTTTTGTGTTAACTGTATGTGAATTGAAACAGAGGCTTTGCAGTTACCATGACATAATTTGGGCCATTAACACATGGAAACTACAAAATATTAATGTAAAATTATATTCAAACTTAAAATTAATGAATTACTGTAGTACAGTATCATGCAAATCAACTCACTAATTTTGAATTCAGTGCACTGATAATGTTTTATGGGTCTTTTTTCGCAAGAAAGATAATTAGTGAGATACAGTTATCTTTTTTTCCCCTTTTTTTTTTTTTTTTTAATTTTTTTTATTTATAAATTTCAGTTTTACAAGCATACAAAACTTGTTCAAAGAAAAATTGAAATTTAGAGGTTACAGAAATTCAGGAAAATCTATTTTCATCATAAATATTCCTCTAATCAATATAAGTCCACCATGCGAGAGTTCAAAAATACAAATAAGTTGAAGCAAATAAACAGGCAATTTAAATTTAAAGAGAGTGAATAGACGCATCTAGCCGTTATTATATTACTATTGAACATTATTACTAGTTGGAAAACTAGTTCCAACTATCCTTTTAGATGTTATAAAAGTCTCAAGTTGAATAAGATCAAAAAACGCAAACTTTTCGGTTTGGTAAGTGACTAAGCATTTGCAAGGGAATTTAAGGAAAAATGTTGCCCCCAAAGTGAGCACTTCTTGTTTCTTCTGTAGAAATTTCTTCCGGCGCAGCTGTGTTTCCCTTGATTCATCCGGAAAGATGCTGATCTTTAAGCCTTTAAAAAGTTTTGCTGAATTTTTATAGAATAATCTTAATATCCAAGTTTTATCCGGAGATAAAACTACCGTAACTATCAGAGTAGCAGGTGTTACTTGTTCAGTGTCCGAAAGCTCTAAAAGAGCTGATACATCCAAAGGTTGGGATTCTAATTGTTGTAAATTTCTAGATGGAATATAAAATACTTGTGCCAGAGGAGGCGTATCCTCTTCCTTTATTTGAAGAATTTCTTTAAAGTATAACTTTAACAGCTCTTTAGGAGCTATAGAGGGGCAAAATGGAAAGATCGTCCAAGTACGAATTAGGGCGTTCTTACGATAACGTCCAAAAATAGACCTGTATAATGGAAAAATAGTGTGGGCGTTTTTCGATAATCGATTATCCCTGTAAGAAAACAATCAAATGACGAGCGCATAAGCGTGACTAAATTGGGCGCCCTAACACGGTCGACTATTGCAGGTGCAAACGACCAAATCACGTGGTGTGTAAAATAATGTACATAGGTGTATCGCAAGTACAGTACATGTTGTTCAGGCCATCCAGGTACGGAAATATATGACGAACGCATATATGTGTCAACTACAGACATATCATGCTGCTCCACCCATACATTCATCATATGTGCCCATCTGAATGTGCGGATCTGCATGCACTGTACACCTACTGAACATGCAGTAAATGTATATTGTGTATATGTGAAAAGGGTCGGGTGGGGTGCGTCATACTCATCTATAGAAGCCACGTTTCACACTCCTGCAGGCATGTGCACGTCAAAGACGTCTATGCTTACGAGGGCGTCCACGTGCTGATAGGGGCCATATATGGAATGGTCATCCATATATGGAGCTGTGCGTGAAACGACGTCCCTCACGCAAGGTCGTCTATATAAGGCACTTCTTTTCCAACACGTGGAAAAATGGCACAACGAAGGGAACCCAACTTCGGGCAGGAGGAGAGCCTGATGCTGGTGCGGCTGTGTGTAAGGCACTGGCACAGGCTCTTCATTCAGTACCATCACCTGCCCCCCAGGCTGCAGGCCATGCGAGCCTGGTCCCGCATCCGGGAAAGGTTAGAGAGGTAAGGTTATGGCCCAACCCCCCTCCCCTCCTGTACCTACACATATAACAGCTCCGTCATCAATGTTACCAGCAGTAACTGGAGTGTCCATGCAAGGATCATGAGTAATATAGGAACATGCACAATCACTAATAATCTGTATGTTATTGAAACGACCACCATTCCCACATCCCTACAAGAATGTATTTCGTTAGGTTAGGTATGTGACATTTGCTATTAGTGTTATGTGACAATTTCGTTAGTTATGTGAAGGCCACATTTTCCAACCCCTCTTTGGAGCCTCCGAATAGTGGAAGCATGAGACCAATGAAACCTATACCATACTTTATAACATGGTCATGATAACACATATAAAGTAGTTTAACAAGCATACATTATAATGTATACAAACGGTACTGTCTGGCCTCATGCCCACCTCTCTGGCATCATCTGCATAGGAACCAACTCGGTGGCTGCTGTGGGTGCTTCACCACCCCACCCCCAATATCAAATATGTATGGAGGGAGGGGTCATCTCCACTGGGGGTTCCACCCCCCAAAATGGAAAAAAGGTGGCTCCTATGATTCACTACCAATGGAGGTGCCCCCCCCCCAACACTGTAGACCCTCTCTCTCTGGTATGTGAATAGCAAATGAATGTGTGCAGAGGACAAAAAGGACCAACACCCCTGACCCCTGCTCTCCAAACTTATATCTTACAGACGCTTTGGAGTCCACCGGGACCTCGAGTCCCTGCGGAGGCGGTTCCGCAGGGTGAGGCGGGAGAGGCCCGACGTCATCCGGGCGGTGCGAAGGCACCTCAGGGCTCGCCGTAAGTATTCAAAAACAGGACACCTGTACAGATTACTACATACATTTCATGAATAAAGCAAATGTGTTGTACAATATCACTTCCCATGTGCCTAATAGCCACCTAGTAATACCATATCTGTCCCAGATCAAGGATGCAGGTTGCAGGGGTTCTCCCATGAGCGTGCTTGCAACGTCCGACCATCCCCCCGAGATGAATGAGATGATATGCCACACTTTACTATTCCCCTTATTGTGGTGGCTGATTACTGTGTCCTGGTACAGCTGCCTGAGGCCCTACTTTTACTGCATGTTATGGCCTAAATCACATAAAAGAATTGTGCTCAACACCCTTCCCACTGCCCCCCCCCCCCCAATAACTCCTACAACAACTGCCCATCAACCCCTCGTTGCATCTCACAATGCAAACATGCTGGTCAGCAATGAATTTGGTATGGCAACATGTCCTGCGTGGTGTGTGTCAGAGGAGGGTCCAGGGTTCTGTTTCATGTCATCTGATGCAGCTCATTCCCCATGGGCATAGGCTACGCCTTACCACACCCTGCCCCATCCCCTGCCTCACACCACCCAGCTACTGCACTATGCAAGCCATGGTGTATGCACTGATCTCAATCACACTCCTTTTACATACACAGGGCTCCACCAGCAGGAAGCTGAGCGGGAGGATGAGGAGGGCCACCACCTCCAGGAGGAGGAGGAGGAGGAGCAGGAGCAGGAGGAGCAGGAGGAGGAGGAGCAGGAGAAGGGGCACCAGGAGGAGGAGGAGGAGGAGGAGGAGCAGCAGCCAGGCCAGGAGGCGGCCCACCAGGAGGACTCGGAGGACTCGGAGGAGGGAGTCCTCATCATAGATGAGGAGGACATTCATGAGGACCCCTCCCCACCTGCAGCGCCATCGCCTGGCCCACCTCCATCCCCTGGGCCATCTTCTTCCGTGTCCCCTGGCCCACCTCCAGCCTTTGGGCCTGCCACTGTGGTGCGCCTCCTGCAGCAGCTGGTAGATGGCCAGCAGCAACTTATAGTTGGCCAGCAGCAACTTCTAGTTGGCCAGCACCAGCTGCTGCAGGAGGTGACAGCCCTACGGCAGGGCAATGAGCAGCTCCAGGGCCCACTAAGGGTACTGCTGGGGCTGCTCATTGCCCTGCTACAGAGGGCCTTACTAAGAGGGCGTGGCCGCCCTTAATTTAAATAGGGGGGGCCTGTTGGGGTTGTGCGTGTGGGGGGAGGGAAATGTTGGGGTTGTGTGTGTGGGGGGAGGGAAATGTTGGGGTTGTGTGTGTGGGGGGAGGGAAATGTTGGGGGTTCTGTGGGGGGTGGGGGAGGGAATTGTTGGGGTGTGTGGGGAGTTGTGGGGGGGAGGAGGGCATTGTTGGGGCTTATTTTGTAGGGGTGGGGGTGGGGGTGGGGGGGAAATAAATGTTTCTGTTATAATATAACTATCAGGGTGTGTGTGTGTGTTTGTCTCCCTTGTGCATTACATATCACCAAATGGTGCTGTTGAGTTGAGAGGAAGGAGGCAGCAATATGCATAGCATTAAATGTGCTGTGTGAATGAGAAGGTGATGTATGTCTGAGAATGTTGGCCAGACAGAACGCCACCTGTTCATTCCAACCTGCATGGCCATATGTGCAGGGGGGTTGGGCCAGGGAGGCTGGATGGATATTTGTGTTCATGAATAAAAATGGCCAGCCAGCATCTCTCTCTCCCTTCCTCCCTCCCCTCCACCATACTGACCCACAATACAGAGTGCCATCAATAAGAGATTAATAGTGTACCAGGTGTGATCTGCCAGGTACACACTTCCACATAACTCCAGGTACCACATACACAGTGTTTGCTGTCTGATGGACACATATCCGTACCCACAAGCCACATTGGTGGGGGGGGGGGGGGGGGGGGGCCCAAGAAGGACCTACAAACAGCTGGCTCATATTTTCACATTGAATACATCAGCTATGGTATATAATGCTGAGGAGCAAAAGGGAAACAATGGGAAACCCAATAGATGGATGGTTACTTCATCACAGTTGCAATGTAATACTTGTGTTAGGGAAGGGCACAAAAAAATGGTGCTCATTATTTGCAGCTGTGATGACACTTTCTCCAGTAGTCGATCAAGGTGTGTTACATTCAAGTATTCTGGGTTTGTGTCAAACTTTGTCTCTGAAGTGACTTGCCTTAGGTGGGATTTGAACCAGCAACCTTATGATTATAAGGCTGGTGCTCTAACCACTAGGCCACAGCAGCCACCAGGTTTTAGCCACCACCAGTTACTTTGGGTTGGTACCTGTACACACACCCCTCTCCCTCACCACCACGTCATAGGCCTCAGTGGCACTACCTGTAGCCACCTCGATCATTTTGTCCAGGCTACCGATTAAAAACAATGTAATGTGCATGTTCCCTACCCTACTACCTATGGAGCAATTTAGGAAGGTGTTCCATAATGTGCTATACACATCCATTGCATTAATCATTCTCCCCTCCCCGCCTATGGACCTTGAGAATGGGTGGCCACTTCATAAATGGGGACTGGGGTACACCACATAAACAAGGAAGATGGAAGCTACCGGGAACCAATACAGCACCTCCAACAGCTGGCCCACACCACTGAGAACCTGCCAACCCCACAGTACAGTGCACAGGAACCTGGTGAAAAGAGAGCTACCTAACATCTGACTCCAGACTACATACATACAGTGAATGCACACTCCTTGACTATGAGCACAAAGAGAAGAGGTGGCAGACAAATGACAGCTTACCATGAACGTCTGTTTCAAGACTGTGTAGTGCGCCTTTTATCTTCTGGAACATTAGCTGCACATCTCCCTGATTGAAATGACCCTCACCGAGGGGTGTTTGATTTGGGCCGACTGTACTAAATTCGTGGCCCCCACACACTGCCTGCTACAACTAGGCAGAGAGAATGGGAGAAAGAAAGGGAGCATCAGGGGATGTGGAAGACAGGAAACGGAAGGCGTGGTGGCTGAGGGCCAACAATAATTTCCCCCCCCCCCCTAAATACACAGGTGTACCCAAGCATACATTGCTAAACACATACCTTCATATAAGTGAGGGTAAAACCCTGTAACTGATTATTACGAACATCGGGCAAGGTCTAAGTGCAGGAAATGGCAGGTAAAATGGCAATGAAGAAAGGGAAGGCAGGTGGAGACGCCCATACTTATCTACTCATAATCGAAAGCATGTGTTCCTAATCGCTATCTCAGCTGGGCACGCTTAGGAATTATGTGTATAATTGAAAAAGTAGCGCCCAAATCAGAAACGCCTATTCCCCCGTCTCAATGGGCGTTCTTGGCGCCTATATAAACGCCCACTCCGTATTTTCGAAAACCCCATTGGTACAATGCCACCACGCATGCCGCCGACCCGGAAGGGTAATTTTCTCGAGGCAGAGGTGGAGCTCCTGGTGCAAGAAATTGTACAGCGGCACCGGAGTCTGTTTGCTCCCACAGGGCAGAGGCTGGCAGCAACAGTAAAGCAGCGGGAATGGGAGGCAGTAATGGACAGCCTGAATGCTGTCTTCCATGCTGGGAGAGACGTGGAGGACTGCAAGAGGAAGTGGCGGAAGCTGAGGAGGGATGTTCGGAGGAAGGCGGGGGCCAATCCCCCAGGCAATGACACTGCCAACCTTACACCAATGGAGCTGATGGTGTACTCCCTCCTACCCCAGGAGGGCATCCACGGGATTGGCTCCATGGACACCTCGGGCCAGGCTGAGGACTCAGGTAGGTGTTTCATTATGCAGTTGGGGTATCTGTTGTGCTGCACTACACTTGTGTTGGGGTCAGGGGGAGGGAGGTGAGGAGTGGGGGGCAGGAGGAGGGAGGTAGGTGTGTGGGGGGGGGGGGGGAGTATCTCTGGCTGTCTTTATGTATATTAACAGCCCACCTTTATGATGCTGTTGTGACCTGGTAACCCCTACTCCCTAGCTCTCTACCCTTACTCCCTATCCCAACCGTTGTCATTGGGTTTCCTCTTACCTGTCCTGTGTGCCCATATTTATTGAATTAATTGTAAGCTCTATTTGAGTAGTGGTAGTGGTCATGTGTGTTATAGGAGCAAGCAGACAGGGTGGACAGGGTGGGTGCTGTGTGTGTGTGTGAGCACCCCCAATAATGAGGAAAGATCATGTAGCTGTGCAGGGAGGAGGGTTGGTCACTGGGCTTAGCACCCCCAATACTACTTTCCAGTTGGCTCCTATGGGTGTGTGTAGGTTACTACTGTGGCAGAACTTTGGGGGCCGTCCTTCCCTACTACTCCTCTATTTTCCCATTACCAACCTGTGCCTAGTTCCTCCTGTGACCTCTGTGCTCTACTGAGTGTGGGCCACATGCATTCAACTGAAGGAGCCTGTAATGGGGGTCATAAAGCAGTTCTATGCAGCTTAGCAAGTCAGTAGTAACACAACACATGCTGCAATGTTGTTCAATTTAACATTTATACAACTAACAGCTTGAGCACAACGTTGTGAGTGGTGTCCTTCTCTTGGCTGCTCATCCACCACCTCTACCCAGCTGCCTGCGGGGCTCTCTCTTTCGTACCCGTGTCAATTCCATTCCTCCTCACCATCTCTTTGCTGGGTCATAAGGTTGGGGGACATACCAATGTATATGAATGCTGAAAGACAAAAGTGGGTTATTTGCACCAACACTATTCCTCACTCTTGTGCTATACAGGTGAAGACTCGGAGGAGGCCGGCCCTAGTGGCCTGCAAGGCCAACGCCCTACACCATCCGTCCAGCCTCAACCTCCACAGCCTGCAGCACCAGCAGTCCAGCCTCCACCACCTGCACCAGCTATGCATCCTCTGCGTCCACCACCACCTGCACCAGCTGTCCAGCCTCTGCCACCACCACCTGCACCAGCTGTCCAGCCTCTGCCACCACCACCACCACCTGCACCAGCTGTCCAGCCACCACCACCACCTGCACCAGCTGTCCAGCCTCTGCCACCACCACCACCACCTGCACCAGCTGTCCAGCCACCACCACCACCTGCACCAGCTGTCCAGCCTCTGCCACCACCACCACCACCTGCACCAGCAGAGGCCGCACCTCCAGCACCGGAGGACTTTGTTGAGGAGGAGGAGGAGGGCCCAGCTCCCCGCCAGAGACCATCTGGCCAAAGGAGGCAACTCCTGCGGCTGGCCACGGAGCTACTCCGCCACAACGTGCGCTTGGAGGAGTACCGGCAGCAGAAACTGGAGCTGCAGCGCCAAGCACTGGAGGCACAGCAGCGAGCACACCAGGAACTCCTCCAGGCGCACCGTGAAGGCCACCAGGAGGTGCTCCAGCAACTGAGACGGCTGGAGCAGAGCATCCAACACCTGCGCCCTCAGGGCACCACGCCTACTCCAGCCCCCGTGCTGCTGGAGCAGCCCCTGCCATCAACATCCTCCTCCACTGACCACCAGCAACCACCAGCTAAGAGGTGGGCATTGCGCTCCTCAGCCTCCGCACCCACTCCTGCAGCACCCGCGAAATCTGCTCCCATTCTGGGTCCTGTGGCCAGACCACTAGAAGCAAGAAGGTGGCCCGATTTCCACGGTGCAGCCGAAGCCGCAGGCTGCCGTGGGGATACGGAGGAGGACACTGGGAGCAGCAGCTCAGAAGAGACTTCCCATGCAGCACCAGCTGCAAAGGAAGGGCGTGGGAGGGGTAGGAGGGGACGGGGGAAGGGAAGGGGAAAATGATGGGACATGCTGTAGGGTGAGGGTTGGTGGGAGGGGGGTGGGTGTGGGAGGGGGGTGGTGGTGGTGGTGGTGGTGGGGTTGACCAAACACATATGCACTGTATGTACAAAATAAATGTTCACTTACATTCACCTAAAACTTGTTTCAATGAGTCTTTGTCTTGCTCTTACGCCAAGCTGGTAGGCATTGAGCTCTGCTCTGTGGGCTGGGGGTGGAGGGGGCTCCTCTTCCAGCTCATCTGGGGCCTCTTCTGGTGGTGGCTGTGGCTCCTCTGGGAGAGGCTGTCCTCTGCGCTGGGCCAAATTGTGTAACATACAGCACGCCACAAAGATCTTGGCCACCTTTTCTGGACTGTAGAGCAGCTCTCCTCCAGACCGGTCCAGACAGCGGAAGCGGTTTTTCAATAAACCAAAGGTGCGCTCAATGATCCCCCGGGTGCTGCGATGTTTCCTGTTGTAGGTTTCTTCTGGCCCTGGTTGTGGGTGGATCAGGGGGGTCATAAGCCATGTCCTCTGCGGGTAGCCTCGGTCACCTTTGCAGAAAAGCAGAATGAGATAGATGAGTGTGTATCGCTTGGAGCAGGTACAGGGGGGGCGGGGGGATTTGGATAGTGGGTTGTGGTGGAGGAAGCCAGGGCGGAGGGTTGCCCAGTGGAGGAGGTCTAGTATGGGTGGTACATGCATGTTGCACTTACCTAGTAGCCATCCACCAATGAATTCCCCTCGCTCGAACCTGCGGAAGATGCCCGAGTGCTGTAGGATGTAGGCATCGTGGCTGGAGCCGGGGTACCTGGCACACACGTCTAATATCTCCCCCTGGGCATCACATACAACTTGCATGTTCATAGAATGAAATGCCTTCCTATTTCTGTAGGTGGCTTCGTGTGCCCGGGGGGGTCTGAGGGCTACGTGTGTGCAGTCTATCACACCGATGACCGAGGGGAATCTAGCAACAGCATAGAAGGCGGCCATGTTGTTGTGCAGGGCCTGGGGGGTGGTGGGGAAAGTGATGTAGTGTGAGGTGTGAGTCATGAAGGCATCCAGGAACTGGGTGAGACAGTGTGAAATAGAAGCCTGGGTGAGGCCTGTGTTAGCAGCTAATACGGATTGAAAACTGCCAGTGGCCAGGACAGAGAGAGCGGAAGTGATTTTGAGGTGGGCAGGGATGGGGTTATTCCTACGTGTCTGGGGCTGAAGGAGGGGTGTCAGCTGCTCACACAGCTGACGAATGGTGGCCCTATCAAACCTGAACCTTGTTAGACACTGCTGGTCAGTGAGGTGTAGGAAGGTGGTGCGGGGCCTAAACACTCGGGGCCGTGAATACCTCCTGCGGTGGGTGGCCTCTTCGTGTAGCATGCATGCCACAAGTGCATTAAGTGCATCCATATCCCCACCACCAGTGCAAGTATTAGGACTAGTAGTCAAACAAACAGCAACACACACAGATCTGTCACTTCCAGCCACCACGCCCTCTGGCCACTCACTCGCCAAACAGTACAGGCACACAGAGACAAACGGAGGTCAGGGAATAGAGTATACACGTGGGAGGAGTGAATGGGGAGGGATAGGGGGAGGGGAAGGGGGCGATGGAGCAAAGGAGTAGGAGTAAGGAACGGTGAAAGGGTAAGACACAAAAAGAGGCAGGGCACACAGACGACCGTCACAGGTACTCAACACGCTCGGCTTTCTCTCTGCAACCACCACTTCCGCTCTTCCACCAACAATATCACCACTCTCCAACTACACACAATCGCTAATGGGTCTAAAGACGCTTTCCCCCTTGCTCTGGTCGCTTTTATTTCGGGTCCATCATATTACGCCCATCTTCCCGCCCAACCAGAGCCCTTTCGCTATTCGTTATACGTTGTACCCGTCCACGTCGTATCACCGCCCCTAACACGCCCCCGACACGCCTCTTATTTGGACGTTTTTACGTCCACGTACGAGCGACATGGACGCACTGAAACATTGCTTTCAATTATATGGATTTACTCGTTTTTGTGAGATTAACGTCCATCTCCCGATTTAGGTCGACTCTTGGGCGTTTTTTTCGTTCGATTATAAGCAGGATAGTGTTCAAATAAGGAAAATTAAGAAATCGAAGGTTGTTACTTCTGGAAAAATTTTCCATTATTTCCGCTTTTCGTCTTAAATTGCTTAAATCTTTCACAACTACATTTTGAACTTCCTGTAGTTGTTGAATATCTTTGGCTTGTTGTCCCACCTGTAAATTTAAATATTTTACTTTATCTTCCAACTTTTCAACATCTTGTTTAACCTTCTGCATTTGGGGTACTAAAGCTTTGCCCAAATCCATTATAAGTATCCAAAGGGATTCAAGAGTCACTTCGGGGGGTTTGATTTGTGTTAAATCAAATGAGAAGGCTCCTACCTCCGTCAGTTGTTGTTGCAATACGTTTCCTGGTCGGCTTGAGCTAAATCTCTCCTCCGTTGATATTCCGTTCAGCTCAGTTTTTTCCTGATCTTCAATGGCCCCCGGCGTCCCTACTGCTACCTCTCCTTCCGGAGTTCGACTCGGAGACGCCGCTACCAAAGGAGAAAACTCGCGAAACACAGGCGGGGGAGGAGGTGTTCGAGCGTCCGGGCTCAATGAAACTTCCAGCTCAAGTGTCTCTCGCATGCCTTCAACTGCTGCGGGAGGCAACAGCGAGCCGCCCGTCGGCGTACTAGCGGCCTGGGCCCGCTGTAGGAACGGTTCAATAGTGCCGCTTCGAATCGGGGTTCCAAGTCGCTGAGGGCCGATAGCCGCGGCTTTCCCTCTTCTTTTCGGCATTATAAGGTAATATTAGGCAAAAACCAGTTTCACCCAAACTCAAAAGAAAAGTTCCTCAGGAGCTACAATGATGCGTCTATCCTCCTCGGCAGCCATTTTGAACTCTTTTTTTCCCCTTTTTTTACCAGGTCCCAGTAATAACATTTCACACATAAGTTTACCATAAAACTAATTTGGAAATCTTTTGGGTTAGTTTGTTGGCCTCAATGTATTGAACCCTGCAGTGGCGGCCCTACCATTAGGCCAACTGAGGCAGGGACCTCAGGCATCACTCTCCATGTCATGGCATCTCCCCCCCTTCCCTCCTCAACCCTCTTCCCCTCGTTTACCTTCTTTTTTTCTTTTCCAAAAGGTGGCAGTGGCAGCGATTCCCATAGGCTGCCCTTCTGCCGGCACTGGCCTCTTCTCCCTACTGCGGCCCACCTCTTGACATAACTTCCTGTTTTCTTGGAGGCGGGATGCAGCAGAGTGAAGAGGGCGGTGCCCATGGCAGGGCAGCTAATGGGAATCATTGCCACAGCTGCTGCTACTGCCACCTTTTGGAAAACAAAACAAAAAAAGAAGGTAAACGTGGGGAAGAGGGTTGAGGAGGGAAGGGGGGAGATGCCAAACTGTGGCTGGGCAGAGGGCGGAGCAGCATCTCACCCTGCCAGATTGCCTTGGGCTGCCCCTGGATACCTGAATATTATTAAATCAAACCTTACAGCCCATACCCATTGTGAGCATTATATTTGTAGAGGAATGCAATTATCTTGTTTTGAGTATCAAAGTTTCTCCATTCTGTTAGCAATCAGTTAGACCCAAAATGGAAACCCATTAGTACATCTGGCCTTGCTTCTTAATATTTCAGAAGGATGAATAGTACATTATTGCAAAATGAATAGGGGAAACATTTCTGATACAATGCCATAATCCATTCATCCATCCACCAATTATGATTACTCATAGCTATTCATGTCTACAGTGCTACTGTTTATTTTTCTTTAACACTTGTATTTCACAGGTCTAAGGCAAACTCTCTGTTAGGGGGTCTTTTACTAAGCCAATCGTGGGCTTACCACTCGCTAAACCGGAAGTACCGCCAGGCTTCTGCAGCAGCCCGGCGGTAGTTCCCACCCCTAGCATGCACCATTTTCAGCGCTACATAAATATTTTTATTTTTGCAGCGCTGGTGTTTACCCGGCAGTAGTCGGATAAACAAGAAAGGATCCTTTTACTAAAGCTTAGCATGTGCTAAATGCTGTGCATCCTATTTTATACCTACGGGCCGTGTGACACTTACCCCCAAATTCTATATATGGTGCCTTAAGAGGCTACTTGCTGTTACATCAGATTTGATCTTTATGATCTTTAAGATTTTTTGGAGACAAAAAAGCATTGGACATTTCTGTGTTAATCCTCTTGGTGCATTACCCAAGACGGACAACCTTTCAAACAACATTTTTACAAAGTTAAAGACTCCTGAGGCAGGCCTGTGGCCGAAACACAGTACTGCGTCGAGCCTACAAATAAAGTTTGCTTTGTGAATATCATCTCAGTCTCTATGTCCTGAAGTCATTGGTCCACTTCCCACTTTATTTTCCTGCATCTTCGCTCGTGGGATTTAGCATTCATCCACTCTTGTGGAAACTCTACCGCCTTAAGTTGTGTGCAATAATTTGATCGCACAGCCAAATTATGTGCACAGCTTAATTGATTAACAAGCCAATCAGCGCCAATAATTGGTACTTAAGCAGTTATCAGCACTTTACTTATTTACAGTTTATTTACAAAAATTTATAATCTACCCATCCAAAAATCTGGGCGGAGCAGGGATGTAGCTACGTGGGGCCACGGGGGCATGGGCCCCCACAGATTATCCCCTGGCCCCCTCTACATTTGACCCCCTGCCATCGCCGCCCGCCCTCTGCCCCGCCGCCGCATCAGGTACCTTGTTTGCTGGCAGGGGTCCCCAATCCCTGCCAGCCGAAGAGTTTTCTTCAGCGCCGGTCGACTGGTGCCTTCATTGTGGGTTCATCTGTTTCTGACGCCTTACGTCCTGCACCGTGCATGTAGCCCCGTGCAGGACGTAAGGCATCAGAAACAGATGATCCCACAATGAAGGCACCGGAGTCGACCGGCGCTGAAGAAGACTCTTCGTCTGGCAGGGATTGGGGACCCCTGCCAGCAAACAAGGTACCTGATGCGGCGGCGGTGGGGTTTTCTTTTTGCAGTTGTGGCAGTGGTCCAAAGTGGCGGGCGGGGGGGGGGGGGGGGGGGGGGGGGGGAGGTGGCTAAACAGTGCCCCCCACCTCGGACTCTTGCCCTCCTCCCGCCAAGGTCTGGCTACGCCCCTGGGGCGGAGTACAATAAAACAAACATAATCAAATCACATAAAACACTATCAATTAGAATTTATGTGCGCAACTTTCTAGGCATGTTCTATAGTGCAGTGCACATAAATTTTAATGAGCGCAGATAAAAAGGAGGCATGGCCATGAGCGTGGAATGGGCTGTTGTGGGCATTTAAAAAAAACTGTGCGCATTATTATAGAATGTATTCGATCTGCGCCTAAGTTGGGCACAGGTATTTAGGCCTGATTTTAGGTGGCCTAAATGGGTGGGCCTAAATTTTAGTCACAAGAATGGCGTGTGAGCGTATTCTACAAACTACTCCTAACTTTAGGTGTACTTTATAGAATCACGCTAACTGCTTGGTTTATGATGCTAATTTTTAAGGCGCCATATATAGAATTTCCCAGTTAGTGCACACTAATGTTTGGAAAAAGGGTCCCAAAATCATAAGGACATAAAGCATAGACAAAAACAACAACTAGATGTATGCAGCACAATACCTGTCAGACTGTGAGCCCTTTTGCCTTGATCCCACACCTTAGCTGAGTCCAACGTCAGTGTCGGAATGCGGCCAGACAACCCCGAATCTTCACCTGGGAAGGCCGCCATTCCCTGGAAGTTGAGCCTCCAGGTGTGGGCGGGCTTCAGGTCTTCTGGAACCACACAGGGTTGTCGCCCAGGAAAGACACGGGTGGAAAACAGATACCCAGAAGGAGGTAGTCAGGATCTGGTCTGTGGTCAAGGCAGGCAGCAAAAAAGCAATGGTCAGGATTCGGTCCGAGGTCAGGGCAGGCAGCGAACAAGCAATGGTCAGGATTCGGTCCAAACTCAGGGCAGGCAGCAAACAAGCAATGGTCAGGATTCGGTCCGAAGTCAGGGCAGGCAGCAAATAATAGAGTCCAAAATAGGCAAAGGTCAAAAATCAGGAACAAATACAAGAAGGTCCAACTGCACTGCAACTACCCAGGAACTGAATAGAAGCCGAAGCACAGAAGGATTGAAGGCAAGGCTTTAAATAGTAAGGCAATCAGAGTCATCCATCCTCAGCTGAATCCAAAATGGCTGCCCCCACAGGAGATCTCAAAGGACCAAATATTGGCTTCCTTCCTGTCCTCGTTACTTCAAGATGGCTTCCTAACAGATGATCTATCCAAGATGGCTGTACCCCTAGAGCTATCCAAGATGGCTACGACTCTTGAGCTATCCAAGATGGCTGTGGCCATTGATCCAACCAAGATGATGGCTGCCAGAAATAGGAAACAGAAACAGACCCTCCTAAGAGTGATCCTCGTCCCTTTCAGACGGAACTGCGGGATGACCTAGCTGGGAGGAGCGTCGAACAGGTGAGGGGCGTGACAGTACGCATACGTACAAGAGTTAGTCCCTTATTAATAGAGCTTACAATCTAGTTATGACAGAAAAACAAGAGGTTTCATTATAGTATTTTTTAAGAAAGTGACTTGAATATGTCTAGAGTGGAAGCATAACACGCCAAGATGCTGTTTGAGGCATACGGTGCAACAAAGTGGAAAGCATGGAGTTGAGAGTTGGCAATGTTGGAGCAATATACAGATAAAAGCAACATATCCAGTGAATGGAGGACATGAGGGGGATGTATGGGGAGATAAGAGAGGAGAGGAGCGGTAGTAAGAAACTGAAGAGTGTATGCACTGGGAGGTGATTAGAAGAGACTTGAAGAATATGTGGAATCAGGTAGAAGCCAATGTAGTAACTCCAGAGGAAGAAAAGGAGTAAGACTAAAGAGGAGGAAGGAGGGTATGAAACTTGCACCAGGAAGAGAAAAGAAGTCTAGCTACCATCGAGGCTTGTTATTTGACCTGAGTGGGAGAAATAATAACTTCTATGATATAGCAGTAACTGTAGCACAATCACTGAAGAAGAAGCACAGCAAAAAGATGGAGGGAAAGAAGAGAAAAGAAGTTAGGAAAGTTTCTTTGAAACTGGAATGGGTAGACGTGAATCTTTTGTTGGAATGGGTAGACGTGAATTGTTTGTTTACTGTTTCCAACAATACTAGGACTAGGGGGGCATGCGATGAAGCTACAAAGCAGTAAATTTAATACGAATCAGAGAAAATGTTTCTTCACTCAACATGTAATTAAATTCTGGAATTTATTGCCAGAGAATGTGGTAAAGGCGGTTAGCTTAATGGGGTTCAAAAAAAAAGGTCTGGACGGCTTCTTAAAGGAAAAGTCCATAGACCATTATTAAATTCACTTTGGAAAATTCACTGCTATTTCTGGGATAAGCAGCATAAAATGTATTGAACTTTTTCGGGATCTTGCCAGGTATTTGTGACCTGGATTGGCCACTGCTGGAAACAGGATGCTGGGCTTGATGGACCTATGGTCTGTCCCAGTGTGGCAGTATTTATGTACAGAGAACATTAGAAAATAAGATAAGGAGGATACAAAGAAGGTTGCACACAGATGGGTTTAGAGTTGTCTTGAAAGTCAGAGATTGGGAAAGATACCTCCATCTGAAAGGAGAAAGAGAAGAGAATGGAATACAAGAGCGGAGGTGTGATAGCAGTGATGAGGATGGTATACCCTTAGGGGGATTGATGATGTCTGGGAGAAAGTGTCGAAGCTCAAGAGTCATAGATAAGGCAGTTGAGAGAATGAGTGGAAGAATGTAGCATATACAAAAGGTGGGCAGTTGGTTGCATGTTTGGAAAGGTTTGCAGTTGGCAGTATGGGGGAGGTGAGCATCAGGAAGAGAAAACATAATGGAACCAAAGGAAGAAACAGTAGTGACCTGAGGAAGCTGGAATCTGTTCGAGCCGCATGCGTGTTATCATACAGCATGAACCATCTGGTTCACTATGTAAAAGAGTGGGGGCTTTCAAAAGTTAAATCCCAGATACCCATGGTAAAAGTAGCTGGGAGTACTATACAGATAAGCTAAGTTTTCCCAAAATGTAAGACAGCAGTGACCAAAACTTGTCTATATGTATAGAATGTGTCGCCTGACTCATTATTCTTTCCTCTTCACAGTGGCGTTCCTAGGTCGGCTGCCACCCGGGGCGGATCTCCCCTGTGCACACCCCCGGGTGCAGCACGACACCCCTACCCTGGTGCATCAACACCCCCCCCCGCAGCATCAACACCCCCCCTCCCTCGAAGCATCAACACCCCATCCTCGACGCATCAACACCCCCTCCCCCGACACATCAGCATACCTGGCATCAACACACGCTGCTGGAAGGGTGCAGAGAGCAGCTGCACGGCTGTTGGCTCCGCTGGCTCCCTCTGCCCCGGAACAGGAAGTAACCTGTTCCGGGGTAGAGGGTGTAGGGAACCAGCGGAGCCGACAGGTGCATGACTGCTCTCTGTACCCCTCCAGCAGCGTGCACCCAGGACGGACCGCCCCCACCGCCCCGCCCTTGGTACACCACTGCCTCTTCATCAAGCTACTGAATATTGCTTTGCATGGGTTGGGGGGGGATTCTATAAATGGCACCGTAAAAAACATATACCCCCAGATTCTATATAGCGTGCCTTGTGTTCCATGCCAAAATCCAAGCATATTCTGTAACGATGCGTGTAACTTAATTGGCATAACAAGCCAATCAGCATTATTATTTTTATTATTTATTTTATTTGTTGCATTTGTATCCCACATTTTCCCACCTTTTTGCAGGCTCAATGTGGCTTACATATTACCGTTAACGGCGTTAGCCGATTCCTGTCTGAACAAATACATGGTTTGAATTAATTCAAAGCGATATTGTGGTAGAATGAGGTACATATATGCTAGGTACAGTTGGGGGGAACTTAGATAGGGAGAGGGGAGGAAGAGTCAGGTAATGTCCATTACGGTCTTTGGTTACATTGTGTCGCAGGTGTCCAGGTATTTTATTGTTGGGTCGGTGGGGTATGCTCTTTTGAACAGTTCTGTCTTTAGTGCTTTTTCCAGAAATTTAGGTGGTCAAGCGTAGTTTTTACTGCCTTAGCCAGTGCGTTCCACAGTTGTGCGCTTAAGTATGAAAAACTAGATGCATAGGTGGATTTGTATTTGAGTTTTTTGTTGCTTGGGTAGTGGAGATTTAGGTATGATCGTGCAGATTTTGTGGTATTTCTGGTTGGCAAGTCTATGAGGTCTGTCATGTATCCTGGTGCCTCGCCGTAAATAATTTTGTGAACAGTCGTGCAGATTTTGAAAGTGATACGTTCTTTGATTGGTAGCCAATGCAGTTTTTCTCAGAGTGGTTTGGCGCTGTCAAAACGCGTTTTTCCAAATATAAGCCTGGCTGCTGTGTTTTGGGCAGTCTGAAGTTTAGCAGCACTTAATAAGCAACAATGAGCACTAATTGGCAATAATTAGAATTTACACACATAACTCGCTAAGCATATTCTGTAACACACTGCACCTAAATTTTAATATGTGCAGGGCAAAAAGGGGAGTGGTTGTAGTTGGGGAAATGGGCGTTTCATAGGCATTCCAAAATTTACGTGCATTGTTATAGAATGTGGCCCTTTCTCCCAGATTCTATATAGCGCGCCTGGAGTTCTACGCTGAAATCCTAGCATATTCTATAACAATGCACTAACTTAATTGGAGTAACAAGCCAATCAGTGTTGTTAACAGCACTTAACAAGCAATAATGGGCACTAATTGGTGTTAATTAGAATTTGCAAGCATAACTCACTGAGCATATTCTGTAACACACTGCACCGAAATTTTAATGCATGCAGGCAAAAGGGGGCATGGTTATGGACGGGGAATTAGGCATTTTATGGGCGTTCCAAGATTTACGTGCATTGTTATAGAATATAGCCCTTTGCACTTAAATCTATGTACTGGGATTGACACCATATTTTCATTGTGTAAATGGAGGTGCATACTTTTTAGTTGTTAGCATATCAACTAAGCATATTCTATTTACCATACCATACCATACCATACCATACCATACCATATTAGGTTCCACTAATAGAATACGCTTAGGTGGAAATGTTTTCCACTTGGATTTTCTAGGTGCTATGTATAAAATCTGACCCTCTGCACCTAAATCTACATGCCGGGATTTACACCACATTTTTGTTGGTGTAAATGGAGGTGCGTAGTTTTAGGCGTGTTCTATTTACTGAGCCTAAATATAGTTGCCACTTATAGAATACACTTAGGTGGGAATGCTTTCCGCATGGATTTTCATATATAGAATCTGGGCCATAGCGGTATTCTATAAATCATGCCTAACTTTAAGAGTGGTTTATAGAATTGTGCATAAGTACAGGGATCGCGCCTACATTTAGGCGCAGCCATTTGCATCAATGAAAATGTGTTGCATCTGCCTGCGCCTATATTTAGTCATGGAGCCCCCTTGTTCTATAATTACGCACATAACTAAAAGCCATGTCCCCAATCCGCTCCAATCTGCTCATGACTCTCCTATCTCCGTGCCCCTTTTCTGACTTACATATAAAATTTAGGCGTGAATCCCGTGCCTGAATTTACACACGTACATGTTAATTGAATCTAAATAATGGCAACAATTGTTTGTAAAAAAGCCAATTATTGCACTAATTAACTCATTATTCAATTAAAATGCACACCATGTGCCCAAATTTGCACATACATTTTTAGTGCTTTTTATAGAATTAGAGGGATGGTGTCTTTGCATGTTAAGTATAAACGTGTTTTCTACAAATGCAAGAACCTAGACATGCAGCTATGAACAACAGCAAGTGGTTAGTCTTAATAGCTGTTTAATTTGCCAAAAGGGATAATTTACCCTGTGGAAATCTACCCTGCACCCAGGTCTTCACTTGTAGCATTTCAAGTGTATTGAAACATATAATGATCTTTCATTTTTAATATCCTATAACAGCTTTTTAATTACATCTTAATAAAAATCTACTGGGGAAAATATCACATTAATAATTTGATGCATTCTCTTTTTATTATGTCAGCCGAGAGAGAGAAGTCAGATGACAATGAAAAGTGTTCATCTTTCTCTAGAAGATGTGTGCTGCACATTATGGATCGCTGAAAGCTTGCATTGCTGGCAAAAAATTGCTTTTTCCGTATTAGAAAGCAATGGGTAATGCTTCCAGACCACAAACTTATCAACTGCCTTTCAAATGCATCTTTTTTTAAAAGTGGTATGTCAGTAATAATGTACATAAATTACCTACTAGGTTCTTCCATCATTCTTGGAATTAATTCTATTATTTAAAAAAAGAACTTATATGGAAAAGTCTGTGGCCAACGTCTCATGCTTCGAATGTCCCCTTTTGGCTAGTGTCAGAGGCATTGAAACGAGGAGTCTCTATATCATTCGAATTTCATGATGCTGAAGTACACTATGCTGCTCGCTACCCACTAGCCAGTGATGCCACTGTTGCATGTCTATAACTACAAGCCTATAATGATGAGGTCCTTTCGCTCATCGCAACATAGTTATTTCACTATTCCTTCCTATGATTCTATTCATAAAACATTTTTAATAGGAGCGCCCCAAAGTTGTGGAACCCCCTTCTTCTCCAACTTTGTTTAGAGACCTCTGTTGGTAAGTTTAAATCAGGACTAAAGACTTATCTTTCCCGGCACAGGCAGCTCCTTGTGACTCTGGGCAAGTCACTTAACCCTCCATCGCCTGTCGCATTGAGCCTGCCATGAGTGGGAAAGCGCGGGGTACAAATGTAACAAAAATAAAAAAATAAATAAAGAAGCTTTTCCTCTGTAGTTTTCAGCAGCTCTTCCCTATACTGATTTTCCTTTAGCACTCATCAAGTTTCTCAGCGTAGTATATCTGATGAATCTGCAACCACCTCCCCTCCCCTTCTTCCCTTATCTATTTTGTCTATCTGAATTTGTATTTCATTTAAATTCTTCCTTTGATTTTAATTGTTGTAAACCACCCTGAGGGCTTACCATAGGGGTGGTATATCAAGTGAGATTAAAATTGAAAATTGAAATTTGAACAGCTAATTATTAGGCTTTTTCAAAAACTTTAAATCACTAATATTTTCTCTGGAATGATAGAAAAATCTGAATAAAAATTAAAGCGTAGTGGTTGTCTTTAATGTTATTGTTTTGTTCAGATTCCTCCTTCTGCTTGATGCTCCAGACAAAATCAGGGCTGGCATCTGTCACCATAACCTTTCATTCTCCCAGGTCCAGCAGTAGTGTTTTCCCTTATTTTGCATCCCTCCACCCCACCCCCCCCAACCATCATAGCCCTCTGATCATTGCAATGATAGTCCTGGGCTGGGATTCATGCATCAGGGCCTCTTCTGGAATGCTGCAGCCATGGGTCCTGTATCTGGCAACAGCTTTTTCCCTACCCTGGGGGATTTAGATGCTACCTCTGCTCATCCCCAGTTGCGCCAGGTAACAGACGGCCCATTGTGGGGTTGTAACTGGAGACCTTCCCCATGGCAGTGCACAATATTTATCTCCTGACCCACCAGACCAGCCTTGATTATTTTTACCATTAACTGAATTACCAGCTTCTTTTGCTAGCATTATCACATTGGAATCTTTGTGGACTATGTTGGTTTCCTCTCTTTTTAACTGGTGGGCACAAGCCACATGTATCATATCAATTCATATCTCATGAACAGTTTTTCCATGAACCGTTTCAGAAGAAAAAAAACACAAGAAAAAACAAAAAAAAACAAAAAACAAAAATTAAAAAAAAAATAAAAATAAAAAACCATCCAAAAATGAGAGAAAACAGAACGTTAAAAAACAGACAACAGTTTGCAACATTTAGGCTGGCTCCATTTCACCTGCTTGTTTTTATTCCTGTGGATGCATAAAAGCCCTAATTCTAGATATGGTGGTAAAACGCTCGAGTGCAAATTTGGGCACACACCCAGTTTGCGTGAGCAATTTAATTGCCAAATGAGCCAATTAGCACTGATAATTGGGTGCTAATAATTATCAACACTAATTGGCATTAATTTAAATGTATGCACACATCTTTAGGTGCTGGGATCCGTGCTGGATCTGAAAAGGGGATACGACCATGGGAGGGGCATGGTGTTCCTGGAATTTGCACATAGTGTTACAGAATAAGGTTGATCCACACCTAGTTTAGGCGCGAGAATTTACACCAGGTTGCAGTTGGTATTAATCTTCGCACCCAAAATTGGGCACAGATGCCGGTGCAAAGCATTATTCAATAAACGGCACCCGACTCTAAGCACCATTTATAGAACAGCACTTAGCGCTAATTTTTATCAGCGTCAATTTTTCAGCATCATATATAGAATTTAGTCCAAAGCGCACTCATCAAATAGCCCTATCTCTTCATTCTCTGGTTATAATTTAATATTTATTTCTAATCTCATTGAAGATCTTTCACAGCGCATGCCCAACTATTTTTCTATACTTCTTTACCTCAAACATTGACATCTGTAAATCAGGAAAGGCAGAAAATGTTGCCGTTTCATTACTAAGAGGTCTATGGCTATGATTATTATGGTACTATAAATTCATCTGAGGAAACATTTCACTGTACTTTGTTATCTAGAAGTGATTATTTCTTTTGCTGACATTTAATAAACAGATCAACTGGGAAAGATTCCAGGTGATGGACCGTCTCTGATGGGTTAACTAACCAGCCTAATAAGACTCAGACAGAAAGGTAATCATTCTTTCCAGTATAACTATTGATGCCCTGCTTCATGCGCAATCAAATTATCTGTTACTTTTGGCTTATCCACTCAGCATTTGCATCTACTGTAGTATATATCTACTCTAATGCGGCAAGTAGATTAGGAGAACTACTATGTTACTAGAGCTACAATGAGTACACCATTTAACAAGTATTTATTTATTTATTTATTGCATTTGTACCCCACATTATCCCACCTTTTTGCAGGCTCAATGTGGCTTACAGAGTAGGGTTATGATAAAGTCAGTACATGGTTTAAATCAGGGGCGTAGCCAGACTTCCGTGGGAGGGGGGTTCAAAGCCCGAGGGGAGGGGGCACATTTTAGCCCCCCCCCGGCGCCGCCCCCCACGTCTTTTCCGACCCCCCCTCCCGCCACGAACCCTCCCCCGCCGCCGCCTACCTTCACTTTTGCTGGCGGGGGACCCCACTCCCCGCCAGCTGATGTACTCTCCGTCCTGCTCCTGCTCTTGTTGCATGCATTGCTGACGTCCTGCACGTTGTACGTGCAGGACGTCAGACTCAGAGAACAGAGTTCTGTTCTCTGAGTCTGACGTCGCACGTACACTACTACTACTATTTAGCATTTCTATAGCGCTACAAGGCATACGCAGCGCTGCACAAACGTGCAGGACGTCAGCAATGCATGCAACAGCAGGAGCAGGATGGAGAAGATGTCGGCTGGCGGGGAGTGGGGTCCTCCGCCAGCAAAAGTGAAGGTAGGCAGCAGCTGGGGCGGGTTCGCCGGGAGGGGGGTCCAGGCTGGAATCTCCGGGGGCCCAGGCCCCCTCAGGCCCCACGTAGCTACACCACTGGTTTAAATACAGTTGATCATAAGCTGAGGAAAAAGAGGACTTAGATGGGCGGATGTTGGATAGGTTGTGTGAGAAGTGATTTAGGTGTGCTTGGGTGGTTTGGGGGATGATTTGTATCATTGAGGGTGACTTTTGTAAGCTTTGTTAAAGAGGTGTGTTTTCAGAGCTTTGCGGAAGCTGGTTAGATTGTTCATGGTTTTCAGGGCCTTAGGTAATGCATTCCAAAACTGTGTGCTTATAGTAGTAGAAGCCATCAAATACTCACCAAGGGGCCCTTTTCGCACTTCCTGGGGGGGGGGGGGGGGGGTCAGCTCATTAAAGTCATTTTTGCTGCAGCCATAAAATAGCCAGTTTTCCACTTTTTGCATTAATGACCATGAGCTAATATTACATATCCTCTCACAGACACAGGGGGCCCTTTTGCTAAGCCGTATAAGCATCTACGCACACCCAACACGCAGCAATTCCAAGTTACCACCCGGCTACCATGCGGCCCGTGCGATAATTTCATTTTTTACGTGCTCCCACTACGCACGCCGGAAAATATTTTTATTTTCTGGCGGTAATCGGGTGGTAATCGGCATTTTACGCATATAGACCATTACCGCCTGGTTACCGCATGAGACCTTACTGCTAGATCAATGGCTGGCAGTAAGGTCTCAGACCCAAAATGGACATGCGGCAATTTTCATTTTGCCGCATGTCCATTTTCTATCAAAATAAAAAAGGCATTTTTTATAGATCTGCTGAAAAATGATTCTGCGTGCACCCAAAACACACGTCTACACTACCGCAGGCCATTTTTCAGTGCACTTTAGTAAAAGGGCCCCCAGGTTTTCACCTCCCAAAGATAGTATTTATATAGGCAATGGACCATCCGCAGTGATATTCACCAGTAGTGATTCTTCTTCCCTGGTTTCTGGAATCATTCACTTATATTGTCATTGGTCCTTGCACTCTCATTCCAATAATTTAATAATTCTTTCAAACATTTATATATTTTTTTCTTTTTAATTATCTTCAGTCCTGGTGATAATGTGCCAACATGAATTCATGTTTTGCCAGTCGCTGTTTCAAGGCTCTGTCCCCTGAATATCAGCAAAAAGATTATCATTCATAATAAAAAATATTCCTTCAAAGATCCTTCTCCAATACTCCCCTCTATGGTCATAATACAATTACAAGCATACCGCTTCTCCTGCATTTTTCAATATTAAAATGGCTGCAGTGATTCTTACTGCTTTTAAATATCACGGTCACATGATAAACTCAACAAATCATGTTATTGGGACCGGATCAACTTCATCCATTCTATTTCTTTATTTAGTCCACAAGGTTATAAGTAAAAAATCCAAAACTGTTCTGAAAGTCAAGCCACCACAGGAGATGTTGCTTAATCACACTTTTATTCAAAAGCACCAATCAAAGAACCCGATACTGGCTGTGGTTCGGTGGTGAAAGCCGCCCGCATCAGGGTTCCAGATAATTGATTTTTCCTAATAATGGTAGCTTTCTGGTAAACGAATTTTGGATAACGGAAGCTTTTCCAGATAATTGATCATATGAATTTAATCAATTTTTTCAACAATAGAAATTTTTCCAGATAGTGGATCAAGGCATGAGGACTGTGAATTTTTCCAGACCATAGGAGCTCTTGGTTAATGGATCTTCTGACAAATACTGTATAATATATAAGTGAAAATTCATTGCTTAAAATAATAAATGCAAGTTTTTTTTCTTGGTTATGACTTAAATGTATGTAAGTGGGAGGTAAAGCCCTCTATTTCCATTAAGGTAGAAAGCAGACGAAATTGAACTGAATTTATTGACAATACTTGATCGCGTTTTTATGCTCAATATTTGGAATTTATACTCATGTCCGTGAGAGCCCTGTTTTGGAAACTATTTCAAGACAGAATTGAATTACTTTGTTCCTGAACATCATTATAGGGTTAAAACAAATGCCACAATCGGGCATCATCATTATTGAATAAAATATTATATAAATTAAATTCAGGCCCTTAGTATTTACAGTATGTTCTGAACTATTAGTTAAGTAAATTTTTATAACAGTTGGGCCACACAGGATGTTTCATGAAGTTTATTCAACAGAATAACATCTTCAGGCAATAGTCAATTTGATCTTTTCCTAAATGTGTTGCCATAGATTTTCTTACATGTTTTACAAACATTTATTAAAAGCACATTGTGAATACGAGTTCCCTTTGGGCGACACGTTTTTGTACTTAACTTCCATTCAACTCAAGATTACATATGGTTGGAATTGAAGGAAACATCAGAAAATCTTAATCAGTTATCACACCATCTACTATTTTATACAAGAAACACAGCTCATTATGTCCTTTGATTACTAAATACTTACATTTTAAAGGACCTGCCATTGAATTTCTATGGATTTGTGTGTTGAAGCTGCTTCTGCTTTGTGTTAGTTAATTCCTAGTATATTTGTTAATGAAAGATGCACAATCAGCATTACAGGATTTGTGGTTGTAAGTTTAGATTGTGATACTCCATTGTTTAGACTTACAGATGGGAATTTTATAAGCGGGTGCCTAGTGTAAACCTGTTTTCAGGCACCTATTTTAAGTCAATTATATAAAGACAAATAAAAATAGGTGCCTACTTATTTAATTTAGTTTACTGGGTTTTTGCTAAACTGCCTTTCAGTCATAACATCAAAGTGGTGTACAGTCTAACACTGGAAAAGGAAAGGAACTACAAAATATAAATGCATAAGTAATGCCACACTGGGAAAAGACGGGTCTATCGAGCCCAGCATCCTGTCCATGACAGCGGCCAATCCAGGCCAAGGGCACCTGGCGAGCTTCCCAAACGTACAAACATTCTATATATGTTATTCCTGGAATTGTGGATTTTTCCCAAGTCCATTTAGTAGTGGTTTATGGACTTGTTCTTTAGGAAACCGCCTAACCCCTTTTTAAACTCTGCTAAGCTAACCGCCTTCACCACGTTCTCCGGCAATGAATTCCAGAGTTTAATTATGCAGAACAAATGCAGAAGAAACCCCACCCCCGACAACATAACACTAGGCTACTGGTCTCCCAGCCTAGTGTAGGCTGGAAATGCCAGAATAAATAAATGAGTTTTCAATGCTACTTTAAACTTAGGGAATGAGCACTCAGAGCGAAGGTATGCTGGGAGCAAAGGTCCACAGAGAGACAGATCCACAAAGAAGGGGCAGACTAACGATTAGACTGAAGACGACAGCAGTCTACGGGGGGGGGGGGGGGGGGGGGGGGGGGGGTGTAGAGAAAGGAAATTTTCGTAAACCAAATGAGGATCCGGAGAGGGTCGACAGAAGGAAATCAGAGAAGAGAGATTGGCAGGAACACTGGAATGGAGGACTCTGTAGATCAGGATAAGGATTTTGTATTGCAGACGGAAATGGATTGGAAACCAATGGTGATGAGCAAGGAGAGGAGTAACATGATCCTAGTGGGATGCACGAGAGAGGATATGAATAGCAGTGTGCTGAATTAATTGCAACCTCTTCAGAACAGATAGAAGGAGACCTATGTAGATTACATTACAGTAATCTAACTTTGAGATGACCAGAGCATGCAGAAGGGTGGCACAAGCATTATCATCAAGAAAGTATCTCAGGGAGCGGATATAACGAAGACAACAAAAACAAGACAATAACAGAAGTGATGTGGGGATGAAGAGAAAGCTGACAATCTAAAGTAACACCGAGGCACTTTAGTGTATTAACTTGGGTTATTGGGGAGGCAAGGGAGGCAAGGGTCAACTGAGGGAGCAGAAGCCTGACCAGTGATCCAAAAAGCAACTGATTTAGTACCAGGCAGTGGTACTAAATCAGTTGCAGTCATCGACAGCGTAAAAGGTAGATTGAAGAGTAGAAAGGTCAGGATAAAGGGGTCCCGAACTGAGACTAACAGAATATGATCAGCATAAAAGTAGAATTTGGTAGTGAAAGGTTGACTCAATGTGGCCAGGGGGCTCAGAAATATATGGAAAAGAAGGGGGGGGGGGAGAATGGAACCCTGAGGGACATCACATGGGAGGGGGCAGGAATCAGATTGTGAAGCAGGGAGGGTAATCCGAAAAGTGCTACTGTCTAAGAATGAGGAGAACCATTTAAGAATGGTATCATAGGCCAATCTCAGCAAGTCATGAGAGAAAGAGAATGTGACTAAGCAGGTCAAAAGTGGCCTTGAGGTCTAAAGTGACCAAAAGTACCACCTTGCCCTGGTCAAAAGCAGAATGCACATCATTAAATAGAAACGTAAGTATGGTTTCTGTGGAGTGACCAGGCTGAAATCCAGATTGGGCAGAGTGACAGATCTTCTCTTAAGATTCAATATGCTGAGAGAGCTGTGAGAAAACGAACCTGTCAATTTAGTTATGAAAGAAATATTCAAAATGGGCCTTTAGCTATCCAAATCAGACCTGTCCAAGAAAGGCTTCATGAGAACTGGTTTGACAAGTGATTTCCATTCATAAGGGACAGTACCAGATGTAAGACTATTGTTAATTAGAATCAGAATCAAAGGCAGTAATGCATGTGAAGAGACAGATAACAATAGGGATGGAATAGGTTCAATGGGACAAGTAGTTTTATGGGCCTTAGCAAATATGTGCTCAAGGGAAGTGAGTGAAAGAAGGTTCAAGAAAGACCAATGTTAGAATAAACTGGGCAGAGATGAGAATAACAGGCGGGGAGGAGACAGAAAGCAGGGACGGTATGGACAGGGGAGAACAAGGGGGTGGGGGGAGTTGAAAAATGGTATGAAGAACAATGATCTTCCCATAAAAATGAACAGCAAAAGCAGAAGCAGTTAAAGTAGGAGGATAGAAAGTCGAGGATGTATGAGAGGTCAAATCCTTAACAACTTGAAACAGATACTTGGGGCAATTGGAGGCCTTGCCAATCAAGGAGGTATGGTAAGAGCTTCTACTATCGCTAAGTTGAGAATGATAAGATCAGAAAAGATGTAGATACTGTTCACGAGCAGGGAGCTTTAGACCCACGCCAAGTCTGCTCTGATTTGTGAAGCTGTCTTTTCATAAGGTGGAAGTCACTACTATACCAAGCCTTATGTCTAGAACAGGGATTAGCATTGCGAACAGGTGCATACAGAGTGACAGTGGCCTGAAGTGCAGGAACTCAGAGTGTCACTTGATCGGTAAGGAGGAGACATAAAAAATCAGAAGGAAAGTAAGAGAAAAGCAGGGGTAGAATTAAAGGATCTACCATGTGGAAGGCAAATTGTCACACTGATGAAACTGAAGGGAGAGCAGGAGGGTGGGGGACAGAAAGAGAAAACCTAATAATAGTGTGGTCAATCCATGGGATAAACTGTGCAGAAAACTGGGTCAAAGAAAAAGCATCTGAACATCAGGAAAGAACAAGCTCTAAGGTGTGGCCCACTGAATATGTGGAAAAGGGGACATGCTGCAGGAGATCCAAGTCAGAATGCCAGGAGACAGGGCCGTGCCTAGGGTCTCTGGCGCCCCCCTGCAGACTATCAGTTGGCGCCCCCCCCCCGTGTGGCATCTCCTTTCTCTCAACGCGATACGGTACGGTTTATTTTTTAAATTTTGAAATAGAACTCGACCGCCAGCGCCGCGGCCGGCGCGACGCCCTTGAAGGCAGGCACCCAGTACTAAAGCCATGAGTCACAACAAATATAATAAACTCAAACAAAATCTAGTTGCACAAAATAACAGTAAAATTAATAGCACATAAACGAACAGCTAGTCCTATCTGTCAAAAATGTCAACTGTATGAGTGCAGTGGTTGCTTGAGCATCACCACTGTAGAACAAACTTGTTCAAGCGTGTCCAGGAAAGAGTACTGTCAGCAGAGAGTACAAACTTAGTACATAAGTACATAAGTAATGCCATACTGGGAAAAGACCAAGGGTCCATCGAGCCCAGCATCCTGTCCACGACAGCAGCCAATCCAGGCCAAGGGCACCTGGCAAGCTTCCCAAACGTACAAACATTCTATACATGTTATTCCTGGAATTTTGGATTTTTCCAAGTCCGTTTAGTAGCGGTTTATGGACTTGTCCTTTAGGAAACCGTCCAACCCCTTTTTAAACTCTGCTAAGCTAACCGCCTTCACCACTTTCTCCGGCAACGAATTCCGGGGTTTAATTACACGTTGGGTGAAGAAAGATTTTCTCCGATTTGTTTTAAATTTACTACACTGTAGTTTCATCGCATGCCCCCTAGTCCTAGTATTTTTGGAAAGCGTGAACAGACGCTTCACATCCACCTGTTCCACTCCACTCATTATTTTATATACCTCTATCATGTCTCCCCTCAGCCGTCTCTTCTCCAAGCTGAATAGCCCTAGCCTCCTTAGTCTTTCTTCATAGGGAAGTCATCCCATCCCCGCTATCATTTTAGTCGCCCTTCGCTGCACCTTTTCCAAATCTACTATATCTTTCTTGAGATGCGGCGACCAGAATTGAACCCAATACTCAAGGTGCGGTCGCACCATGGAGCGATACAACGGCATTATAACATCCTCACACCTGTTTTCCATACTTTTCCTAATAATACCCAACATTCTATTCGCTTTCTTAGCCGCAGCAGCACACTGAGCAGAAGGTTTCAGTGTGTTATCGACGACGACACCCAGATCCCTTTCTTGGTCCGTAACTCCTAACGTGGAACCTTGCATGACGTAGCTACTTGTTCACTACGTCCAGGGAGACGTACTGTCAGAAGAGAGTTTGGCAAGTTGGTTTGTGCTTTGTGTCCGCCTCCCCCCCCCCCCCCCCCCGCAGACTCACAACTGCAGGAGCCGGAGTTGCGTGGACACTACAGGCCTTCCTCAGGGCGATACCCACCTTGTCTCACACGGAGCCCACATTGGCTGTGACAAGCAGCAGCTCCACCCCACGGCCCCCCATCCGCTCCCGGTCTTCCTCGACTCGGTCAGAGTGAGAACTTGCCACACCGCAAGCAACACCTGCCCCAGTACTAGTACAGGAAACAGCAGCAAGGAAGCTAAGGCCACGCCTTCCCGCCCGCTAAGCAAAGCTGAAGAGATAAATCACGCCCCTTCCCCCGCCGCTCGCTGAGCAGCTGAAGAGATAGATTCCCCGCTTCACTTACCCGGGTGTAGAGCTCGCAGGCGGACATGTCTAGGCACTGATGGGGAGGGAGGGAGGAGAGCCGAGCCCGAGCGCTGCGTGCGGAAAGGCAGCAGCGCATGCACATAAGCGCCGACGTGCTGACGTGGTACAGTATGGTTTATTTTTTCAATTTTGAAATAGAACTCGACCGGCAGCGCCGGAGAGAACATACCAATCATATGGCCTTATGGGATTATCAAAGTGTACAATAAAGTCACCTAAAACTATTAGGTTGGGAAAGCAAAGGTAAGTGTCAGAAAGGTGCTTATTTCCGATCTGAGGAAGAAGGGCAACCTTCGAAAGCTAATCAAGAAATGTATTAAGTTATGTCCAATAAAAAAGGTATCATCTTATTTTCTTTTCCATGTTTTATTTTGTTTGATTTCTATAGATTCTACATGGAATGTTGCTATTCCACTAGCAACATTCCATGTAGAAGTCAGCCCTTGTAGATCACCAATGTGGCCTGCGCAGCCTTCTACATGGAATGTTGCTAGTGGAATAGCAACATTCCATGTAGAATCTCCAATAGTAGCAACATTCCACGTAGAATCTCCAATAGTAGCAACATTCCATGTAGAATCTCCAATGGTATCTATTTTACTGTCATAGTAATGCTTGAATGTTTTCACTTATATACACTGTCAGCTAGCACATTTGCTTATTTCCGATCTGACGAAGAAGGGCAACCTTCGAAAGCTAATCAAGAAATGTATTAAGTTATGTCCAATAAAAAAGGTATCATCTTATTTTCTTTTCCATGTTTTATTTTGTTTGATTTCTATTGATAACCTTAAGAGTGGACTAATACGGCTACCACACTCCTCTACTTAACACTGTCAGCTAGCACATTTGCTTATTTCCGATCTGAGGAACAAGGGCTATACAGAGAAAACTGGAGAACTGGTCCAGAGCAAAAGATTTATATTTTATAAATTTTCCTAGGATTTCTGGACTGATGGCTAAAGAAACATTACAGAAATCTATGAGTGAGATTCTGGGTATTGCAGTTGGCTCTCTGCCCAGTGTAACTAGAGCATATTATATTCCTGTTTCAGTTTCTCATAGTCTTGGATCTGATCATTCTACAGATTTAGATGTCTCTCAGGACAGTTTGAATCTATCTAGAGTCTCTGCTGAATATGGTATCGTTTGTCCTGCTACTTTGATTACTACATTTTCAATTGAGAGTGAGAGAGACTTAATTTTGAAGCTATATTTTAAGCACAGGAAGTGGAAGAGGTCTTTTTACAGCTTTGGGTTTCCCCAGATGTCACCAGAACAATGCAGAAAAGAAGGAAGTAATTTTTGCCCTTAAGACTGGGGGGGGGGGGGGGGGGGGGGGGGGGGGGGGAGATTTCAAAGTGTGGCAAAAGGCAAGCTTTTGTCCCACCTTGATTTACCATGGGAGTCACCACTTGTGGTTTCTCACTACCACAGGTTGCTGACTCCCGTAGTAAATGAATAACATTGCTTGAGAGCCACCTCACAAGCAGCATTAATTCACCCCCTGGGAGTACTGGACTGCCACACTATGGTCTGATGTTCAAGAGCCACATTTTAATGGGGCCGGCATCCCTTAACAATAGCGGTGGTCAGGGCGCCCCCTTCCTTAGGCTGAATGCTGCTTTTGGGGTCCTCCTTCCCAAATCAAGTTACCTCCTTTCGTCACCCTAACCAAACTCTCCCTCCTCTAAAAGAAGGCCACATCAGGCAGCAACCCCTCCCCCAGGCCCCCAACCCTACCAAAGGCTCCCTTCAGGCCTACCTTTGTAATCCTTGGTGTCTGAAGGTCCAGTCGCTCCTGCCTTCACCGGTGTTTTCATCCAAAATGGCGCCAGCGACCCCTAGTTGAGGGATCATGTTTCCATATAAGGGCAGTAGCTGCACACCTGGTGCGCACCGTAAGCTGTGTTATAGTATTCACATAATAATGAGCTGCTTTACATGCATTTGCTTGTTTTGCATCTCGTTACTATGTAATGTGGGGTGACCTATATATCACCTTTGTTAGGGCACCACTATCATCATTAGAGCCCTTCAACATGTCTTAAGGAGCAAATAATGTGGGTTAATACCCTAAGGCAGCTTGATCATGATCCCCCTTAGAGTCCAAGAAATTAAGACTCCATGTAAATGTGCTATTTGGTTTAATGCCGTTATAAGTACATAAGTAATGCCATACTGGGAAAAGACCAAAGGTCCATCGAGCCCAGCATCCTGTCCCCGACAGCGGCCAATCCAGGTCAAGGGCACCTGGCAAGCTACCCAAACGTACAAACATTTTATACATTTTATTCCCGAAGTTGTGGATTTTTCCCAAGTCCATGTAGTAGTGGTCTATGGACTTGTCCTTTAGGAAACCGTCCAACCCCTTTTTAAACTCTGTTTTGGCTTAACCTCATCAGTATTGAAATTATGATGCACCTGGCTTGAAGCGCAATGTGTTCCTTTTTCTTGCTAGTTAATTTTCCTTTTTCTTGACTCTCCTAATTTTGTATACTCATCTCCCACTTTTTGTGGACTTTAAAATTAGGGCTGTGTAATACATATTGGGAAGTTTATACTTTCTGGGGCCCCTTTTACTAAACTATGGGCTTACTGCAAAACGTGTTAAAGTTTTTGCTGTAGTTTGCCTGTCAGTGTGCTAACGTGCATTAGCTGTTTTTCAAAATATTGTTTGCTGGCAGTGTGCCATGGGCATGGAAGGGTTAACCAGCTAGTGTATTTGCATCAGTTTATGCTGATTAATGCAGAGTTAACGTGGGAGTGCTTCGCGCCTCCTAGATAGGTGTTACACTCCTACCTTGTACTCCTGGCGGCGGCCATCTTGGAAGGATCATCTGAGAAGCAGCCATATTGCCATCAGGGAGGCAGCCATATTGAATAGCTTCCTCATGGGCGTGCCCAATGAGATCCCTCGCCTTGCAGCTGGGACCGGGATGCTCTGATGGGAGGCCTACTTAAGAGCAGGACTGTTCCATCATCTTTGCTTCAGCTTCTTTCTGTTTAGAAGTCTGGTGTGTTGGATTGTGTTTCTCTCTACCTGATTGTTGGACCTGATCTTGGATTAGACCTGACCTTGCTTTGCCTAGCCGCCTGCCCTGATCTTGGATTGGACCTGACCTTGCTTGCCTAGCTGCCTGCCCTGATCTTGGATTGGGCCTGACCTTGCTTTGCCTAGCCGCCTGCCCTGACCTTGGATGGGACCTGACCCTGCTCTACTTTGCTGACTGCCTGGTCTTGTGTAGCGGTTGCTGCTTGTCTGTTCCTGTCTCCTCTGCCTGCCACGGCCGGCGGCCGTCTGACCCCATTCGGAATCGGAAGTTCTGGTGGCCACCTGCACCTGGGAGCTCAACTCCTGGGGAACGGTGGTCGCTCCCAGGTGAAGCTGGGGTTGTTCGGCTGCCCGACCGAGTGCGGCGTAACTCTTCTGTACCGGGCTCAGTCGGGGCACAAGGGCTCACTACTGAGGATCGCAACAATAGGAGACAGTAAGTACTCCCGTGTTAACTTTATTCAGGTAAGGCACACTTAGGGGCTCTTTTACTAAGTGGCGTAAGTGTCTATGCGCACCCAAAGTGCAAAAAAATGGAGTTACCGCCCGACTACCATGTGGACTCTTGCGGTAATTTCATTTTTGGCCTACATTTCGATACATGCTTCTGAAAAATATTTTTTATTTTCGGGCGTGTGTAATGGATGTGCGCCAAGTGGCGTTTGGCGCACGTAGGCCATTACCGCCTGGCTGCCGTGTGAGTCTTTACCGCTAGGTCAATGGCTGGTGGTAAGGTGTCAGATCCAAAATGGACGCGCTGCAATTTTCATTTTCCCGCGTGTCCATTTTCGGCAAAAATGTAAAAAAGGCCTTTTTTACAGGTGCACTAAAAAAATGGATCGGCGTGTGCACCAAACCCGCACCTACACTACTGCAAGGCATTTTTCAGTGCGTCTTTGTAAAAGGACCCCTAATATAGACATTAGCACATGACCTGAAAAAAATTGAAAAGTGTCTATAATACTGTCGTGTTAGAAATGGGCTTAGCATGCGCTAAAGTCCTACTTTAAAACACAGTACTCCCATTTTCTAATGTGGCTTAGTAATGTGGCTCTATTCTTTGATAATTTTTTACTTGATTTTTCTTACAGACACAGTTCTATTATTTCTATCAAGTGTTATACTTGTATGTTATATTAGAATTATATATTTTTTAAAAAACCCATAATCTCTGGGGACAATTCTATAGCTATGCATTCATGTGTTCCAAGGAAAAAAGGTAGGAGCCTATTCAACAAATACCAACCAAAAGGAAGGGGAAAAAAACCTGTATGTAAAGAGTACCTAGAACCAGAGTAGGGGTTAACCAAGGAACTTCCAGCAATCAAGTGTAAAAAAATACTATCTTACTGACAAAGCACCAACTGTTAAAAAGACTCGACACGGGGCCGTGTTTCGGCGGATAGCCATCTGCTTCAGGGGTCACAAATGCTCTGTGTGATGTATTATTGAGCGAGAAGATGTTGTGGAATAAAGTACAAATCCAGCAGCAGCAACAGTGGAACATAACTGGAAGCTTTGAATAAAAATAAACCGGCTGCTCGCTTCAAGGATAAAGTGTTTCTGCAACTTTATTCTTGAGGTGAGCAACTGGTTTATTCTTCTAGAGTTCTAGCTTCACCTGGTATTGACATGCCCGCAGTTGCGCCAGCCATAGACCGGGCATAACTGCAGGTGGGTAAATTCGGTAGGGACTGATCTAACTGTCAGAATTCTGCAGAACTGGGAGCCTTGCCTACGTAACTCCCCCTCGCAAATATGCGCTATGGAAGTAAAGCAGATATTTGTAGAATAGCATCCAGGTGCCATGTTGGCATTTTCTTGGTTAAGTATACACTTAATCTTGTAAGCGTTAGTATTCTCAGGGCTTTCTTTGAGGGTTAGCAGCGGTGGGAGGGGTTGAAAGGGTCGGCAGGGGCCAGGGCTAAATCTGGGGGCCCCAGGCCCCCGTGGCCCCATGTAACTACGCGCCTGGTGCAAAGTACCTGTAATAAAAATTGTAAACCACATGGGCACCTCAGGAATCACTTGCGGTATATCAAGAGCTATAAATAAATAAAGGATGCACCATAGAGTCAAAGTACGCACTTTGAAGCCAGTTGGCATTTTTAAGAGGCTCTACACATACATACTTTATAAAATTATCCCCACAGTGGGAACTTTTTTCATATTTCAAGAAGAATGCCATTTTAATAAAGAGAATTCAAGAATTTGTGGCTTTCACAGCTTAAAAAATCTGATGACAGCCAGTGACTATCCTAGGTCGGCTGCCACCCGGGGCGGATCGCCGATGCGCACCCCCCCCCCCCCCGGGTGCAGCAGAACACCCCCCTGGCACAATGACACCCCCCCCGGGGCATCAAACTCCCCCCCCTGGGTGCACGCTGCTGGAGGGGTGCAGAGAGCAGCTGCGCGCCTGTCGGCTCCGCTGGCTTCCTGCTTCCTCTGCCCCGGAACAGGAAGTAACTTGTTCCGGGGCAGAGGGAGCAGGGAACCAGTGGAGCCGACAGGCACGCAGCCACTCTCTGCACCCCTCCAGTGGCGTGCACCTGGGACGGACCGCTCCCACCGCCCCGCCCTTGATACGCCGCTGATGACAGCTTAAAGGCTTCGAGTTGTGAGGTTTGCAGTGGTTCCCAGTCTCTGTAAAACTCTGCAGTGAAAACAGCTTATTTTTCCCACCTGAGATATATGGACTATTTTATATTATGTTCTCAAGATTTTTGGTATGACAGCATTAGGCCAAGGATTTTACCCTGAGGTAAAGAAAAAGCTGTCCCAGCTGAGCTGTTCCTTATGCACTTTAGCCTGGTTGCTCACTTAATTCTCTTTTTTTCTCCTCTGACACCAGCACTTCTGTGACTTTTTATATTTAGGGTGTAAGAGCATCTGTTGTGCATGTTCTAATTTCATCTTCATTCAGTCTAACATGTGGACTTAATTTTTAATAACTAGTCTGTCCTTATGACAGAAATATATTGAAAACAAGACTCCCCCTTGTACAGTACGAGGCCAGTCAAGTTAAAAATGTAGGGCTGGGGTGCATGTTTTTCTGATTTAAAACGTATGTGAGCTAAAGGCCTACTGCACGGACTGGTGTTTCTTGCTGGCTTTGCTTGTGCAGACATGAGGGGCTAATCCACTCAAGTCATGTAAGTTTCTGCCTAATTCTGTATGTGGGAGACTTGTGTGGGTGAGTAAACATGCATTCTAGCCAATTCACTAGCCTGGCTGTGAGAGAAAAGCTGTAGGCAAGGTTCAAGTGGAATCTGCGCTTCCATTTTAAATTTATTTATTTTATTTATTTTATTTGTTACATTGCCTCTGCATTGTCCCCTTTGTTTTAAAAATCATCAAAAATGAGAAAAATGATGTTGTGAAGAAAAACACCTAGCCATCCTGGCATGACAGACTGTGCATGGCAGGGGCGTAGCTACGTGGGGCCACGGGGGCATGGGCCCCCACAGATTAGGCCCTGGCCCCCCACAGATTAGGCCTTGGCCCCTTCTACATTTGACCCCCCCCCCCCAGATGCAGTGCTTCTCCAAGAAGACACGGTGCGGGTCTCAGTGCGGAACCTTTCGCAACTTCTGGATGATACCACATGGCCATGTGGTGGGAAGCCGTTACCACCACCCACTGAGGTGGTGATAACGGCTTCTGCACTAACAGCAATGCCCAATTACCTTCAGGTTATTGCCGCTCAAACCATTTCCAAGGGTTTTCTTTCCTCCCCAGAAATGGTGCATGATCAGGGTGAGACTACTGCCAGCGGCCATGTTGGGCCAGCGGTAGTCCCGGAAGAACGAGCAGTAAGCCTGCGTTGGGCAATCTCCCAATGGTGACTGACTCCCCCTCCCAACTCCTAAGAAGTGAAAGTGACAGTGGATACCAGGATGTATGGTGGCTTCAGGTATTATGACCATTCATTCCTAATAGAGCAGCAAGAAGTGTAAGGAGTAGCCTAGTGGTCAGTGCCGTGAACTTTGAACAAGGGACCCAGGTGTAACACTCACTTTAACTCTTTCATTTCTGTACAAATCATGTGAGCCCTCCTGCAACACAGAAATATCTATTGTACCTGAATACCTGCAGGCATGCTGGCTATTGTAGAGATGTACCTCCTCAGAAGCTTAGCGGAGATTGGGTCGCAGAGCTGGTGGGGGGGAGGCGGGGCTAGTGGTTGGGAGGCGGGGCTAGTGCTGGGCAGACTTCTATGGTCTGTGCCCTGAAAATGGCAGATATAAATCAAGGTTAGGTATACACAAAAAGTAGCACATATGAGTTTATCTTGTTGGTCAGACTGGATGGACCGTGCAGGTCTTTCTCTGCCGTCATCTACTATGTTACTCACGTACCTTTAGGTATAGTAGATTTTTATCTGTTCCTGGAGGGCTCGCAATAACATATAATGGAATTAAAGTGGGATTTGTACTTGTTTCCCGTTGTTTAAACTCCACTGCACTGACCACTAGGCTGCCCCTCTGCCCTGCAGGGATGTCTGTGTGGCCATTTTTATACAAATAAAGCCAGACATTTTTGTTCCTGCTTTTTTGGTGTTTATATTTTGGGCATTTCATTTTGGAAAATGGCTGTTCATTTTGGATGTTTTTCAGTGCAAGCATGTCCTTCTTGTATTTTCAAAAAAGAAATCCCAGTTTTTTTCCTGCTCAGAAGTGGCTGTGAGATGGACTTTATTTCGGATGTTGTGAGCAGGATGCCCCAATTCTAACATGGAAGTTCTTTCGAAAATACCCCTCCACGTCTGCTTGAGAGCAGGCAAAAAACATTAGTGTGTACTTCATATGTGTATGTGCGTATTTTCGAAAATACATGCATAAATCATTACTCTTTCCTCCATTGCTCCAAGTACAAAATAAGTACCTGTATATAATATGTAAACCACTTTAACTGTAACCACAGACAGGCAGTATATCAAATCCCATCCCCTTTTCTTTTTCCCATCCCATGTTTTGCCCAGACTCCTCCCTTCAGCATGGCTTCTACACAAGAACAAGCCAGCTTGCACTGTTCATACTTTACTGCATGACCTAATATTATAAGTGCCCATTTATGGGTGTAAATCAGTATTTTATGTACGCAAATGGTATCTTAAATTACTCTCTATAAGGTGTTCTGCAGTTGATTGAAGTCCATAGCCATTTTGAGAACTCCTTGCCATCTCTTGGGGCTTTGTCTTTACAGCATTTTGTCATGTACAGTTGAGTGATTGTGGTTTGAATGTTAGGTATGTGTGTGATATTTTCCTGTCTGTGACATTAAAATAATTTTTTGTTCATTCGTTGTTATAAGTTCTGGGACTATGAGAAAAATAAATATTTGATCATGTGCAGGGCCGCCGAGAAGGGGGGGTGCAGAGGGGGCAAAATTCCACGGGTCTGGGCCTCCAAGGGGGGCCTGATGCCGGGGTCAGGCCGCCTGCGCTGCAGTCCCTGGTCTCACCTGCCTGCCTCCTCGGCTCCAGGCCCCGTGCATTCAAAGCGGCAGTCGCAGATCGCCTCTCTTCTGGCCTTCCCTCCCTGTGTCCCGCCCTCGCGGAAACCGGAACTTGCATCAGATGAGGGCGGGACACAGGGAAGGAAGGCCAGAAGAGAGGCGATCTGCAACTGACGCTTTGAATGAAGGGGGCCCGGAGCCGTGGAGGCAGGCAGTTGAGACCGTGGACTGCAGTGGTGGGGGGAGCGACAGGGAGCAGCAGCAGCAGGGGGAGCGACGGGGGGCGGCAGCAGTGGGGCGGAGGCAGGGGTGGCATTGCCCCAGGCCCGGCCTAGTCTCTCGGCGGCCCTGATCATGTGGTAATGGAATTGTTTACACCAATGCTTCTCAACCCAATCCTTGAGGCACACCCAACCAGTCAAGTTTTGCAGGATATCTACAATGAATATGCATGAGAAAGATTTGCATACTGAGTAGGCAATGCATGCAAATCTATCTCATGCATATTCACTGTAGATATTCTGAAAACCTGACTGGTTTTGTGTGCCCTGAGGATTGTGTTGAGAAGCACTGATTTACACAATGCCCTGTTTGTATTGATTAGATGTTTGTGATGGTGATAATGCTTAGCTTACTTAACTTTATCAGTGTATCAGCATTACATACAGTCCTATTATATACAGAACATAGAAATCGGAATTGAGGCTTCCAACTTGGGACATGTACATTTCCAAAAGTATTATAGAAAAGGATCTACCGACATAGAGTTTTTTTCTAAATTACAGGCAGGAATATTATGTTACTAGTAAAAAAGGCCCGTTTCTCACACAAATGAAACGGGCGCTAGCAAGGTTATCATGTAATGGCACTTATGTTTTTAAAAGAACCGTTAGGAGAAATGTTCTGTCATGATAAGTAATAATTGGGAAGGGTGTATAATGAGTAATATGCTCCAGGGGTATGAGATACGGATTGTTTTATCTATGTTTTTTTTTTTGTTTTAATCTTTCTTGTTTTGTGATTTTTTTATTTATAGTATTTTTTAAAAGATAAAGAGTACGCAGACTCCATCCATGTCCAGCATTTCTCCTCTCTTCCCTCCCTTCCCCTCAATGTGCATCTCCTTCCTGACTTCCCTCCCCTCTATCCATCCATGTCCAGCAACTCTCCATTCTCCCCTGCCCTCTCCTCCATCCACCCATATCCAGCAAATTTCCTTTCTCCCCTGCCCCCTCCATTCATCCATCCATGTTCAGCAATTCTCCTCTCTCCCCTGCCCTCCCCTCCTGTCCTGTCCAGTGATCTCTTCTCTTCCCCTGCCATCCCCTCCTTTCCTATCCAGCGATCTGTTCTCTCCCCCTGCCCTCCCCTCCTCTCCTGTCCAGTGATCTCTTCTCCCCCTGCCCTCCCATCCATGTCCAGCAATTCTCCCTGCCCTCCCTCAGCTCCCTGACAGCCCTCCTCTCTATTTCTCCCCCCCCCCGTGCGTTTAACCCTTTTACTTTCAGTCACAGTGACGGCAGTGAAGACAACACAGCTTCTCCCTTCCCTCACACAGTGTCCTCTTGCAGAAACAGGAAATGCATCATCGCAAAAGGCGGGACACTGTGTGAGGGAAGGAAGAAGCTGGAGGTGAGCCCGCTGTGTTGTCCTCTTCACTGCCATCGCTGTGCCTGAAAGTAAAAGGGTTAAACATGCGGAAGGGGGGGGGGAGGAACGGAGAGGAGGGCTGTTGATCGGAAAGCTGAGGGTGGGAAGGAGCGGAGGGACTGTCCGACAGCTGCCTGGCTGCAGTGCTGCTGCGCCAGGCAGCCCTGCATTTGGGGGGGGGGGGGGGCAGCAGCCAGGGGAAGGTCACGGTTGGGCTGGGGAGGCTTAACCTCCCCAAGCCTCTTATACAGGGCACCTATGATTGTCTGTCCTCCCATCCCATCCATGTCCATCAATTCTCCCCTGCCCTGCCCTCCCCTTCCTCCCTCCCTCCCTCCCCTCGATGTCCCGCGATTCTCTCCTACTGACATCATCTTGCCTCCAGCGTTCCCTTCCCCCCTCATTGTTCCACCCTCTGATGTCATTACATTTTGACACGAGGGCGGGGCAATGAGTGGGAATGGATGTTACGAACTCAGGCATCCAGACGTAGAATGTTGGAGGTGCAAATTATTATATAGGATGCTATCAAGGATTTATCTTTTGCCAACTCTCTAAATCTAGATTCAATGTGAGTTACAACTAATCTAAAACAAGAATCTGATACAGAACATCAGGAATTACACAGAGGCAGAAAAAAACAACTTATTGCATACAGTAAAAAATTTAAGGCCCCCCCTCCAGACATGTAGGGGCCAATATTCAAAGTGATTTAAGCGGGTAGAGGCTCATGCCCGCTTAAAATGCTTGTTGTCATCTACCCCCCAATATTCAATGGCACTAAAGCAGGCAGTGCCTCTGAATATTGCCTCTCCGCCGCCAAAAAAAGGGGCAGATCAAGGGCGGTTTAGGATGCCACTAGGGAGGAGCCCGTGGTTATGCAGATGCTGGTAATATTCGGTGCCAGCATCTGCATAGCTAAGTGGCTAAATTTACGACAGCTCAAAAGCTGTCCTGACTTTGGCTGACCTAGCTACGAAAGTCCCGGCACTGAATATCAGGCCGGGGCCTGCATAACTTTTGTTTTTTGTTAAAAAAGAGCCCCTGAGCCCCCTCCCACCCTCGACAATGGCCCTTTTTCCTTCCCCACTCCCTCCAGCCCATGGCAAGAACCCCCCCCAGAAGGCCCCCTACTCCCCCTAGCTGTCCAGGACCACAGGCCCCTCGCTCCTGCCACTTGCAGCCGTTGAAGGCAAATGGCTGCTGTGACCTCTCGCGGCAGCTTGTGGTACTGGTGCTGCGAGCTGACACAAGAGGTCACTGCAGCCATTTTCCTTCAGTGGCCACGAGGGGCAGGAGCGAGGGTCCTGTGCTCCTGCCCCCAACGACTGCCACGGACCACCAGGGCTACAGGTAGGAAAGGGGGAAGGGCTCGGGGGGGGGGTCTTTTTTTTTTTTCAAAACAAGAAACAAAAGTTATGCAGGCTCCGACCCAACATTCAGCCAGAGCCACATCACTCTTATGTGGCTCTGGCTGAATATCGGCCAGGCCAACATAAGTTTTGGCAGCCTGCTTGCCCCAAATTATCCCCCAAAATTCAGTGCTGGTGCCCGGACATGGCCTGGCACTGAATATTGGGGAATAATTTAGCCGGCTATGATCAGTGTTTAAAAAACGCTGACCACCGCCAGCTGAAGATCAGAGGCAGCTTTCTAAAATTGGGTTTCCACATTTATTCGGGATATACTCTTAAACATGTATATCACAAATAGGAAAGGGCCATAGTCTCTGAATTTTAACTGTTATGCTGCTGCATGTAAAGGTAATAATATATATATATAATATTATTTTTATTATTATTATTAATCATTTGTATAGCACTTACCAGCAGTGACATGCTCAGTAATGTTATTAAAGTCAAAAATAATCATACAAAATTATATATATAATAATAATAATAATGATGAAAGTTAAGAAAATACTTATGTTTCACTACCATAATATTTCCAAATCAACCCCCACTTTTTAAAAACGTATATCGGTGTCTTTATCAAATAATGACAATAATCTAATAGTAATTGACATTTCGTATTTCACATGGCTCTACTTCATACTGCGAATGGAGATTTTGAAAAATAAATTCCCCAAACCTCTCTCTACCCTTTCTCGGTTTTCTTATGTTAATGTCACTGTAAATTTCAATGTCATATTCCTCTACATTGCTGCCCTTAATCTGACAGTGTCAGAGGGATCTATCTTCATTTTCTCACTCTTTTCATAATCTAATCCTCTGCTCTAACATGCAATTAGTGCCCTCTTCGCCCCCTGCATACCAAACAGGCTGACTGGTACAGCTTTCACTGTGCAATCCCTTTAGCAATGCATCCCCTAATGAATATGTACATTTTGAAGACCTTAGCCAGGAGGGTCACAGGCAATCAACCTTGGATTCAATTATGTGAGTCAAGGTTAATGACTCGGCACAGTGGTCAGAGGCACTGAGAATACTGCAGATTCAATCAGCCTGTCAGAACTGACAATGCAGAAAGAGCTGAATTACTTGTGTGAGAAACAGGGAATCATGTGAAGATAAAATGGTGTCACTCTTCAGTGTAGATTACATGCAGTTCTCAGTGGCAAATCTGATTGTAAATCTCCCCTAGACCGATAATATGATTAGTACTACATAAAAGCATGCCTGGATTGTAATGTGAAGCCTGCTAATAAGGCAAACTGAACTCTGCCTTCGCTTGGCCACTTTGGTTTGACTTCGTCATTTGCATGAAAATTCTGCACAGGGTACCAGCTTGTTTGTCTTCTATTGAAACCATGCTGTTTCAGAACTGAGGTAGTGAAGTTACAGGACCTAGACATCATCCAAGGACTTAAGGAGGAATAGCCTATTTTTCTCCTGAATTCTTTATTAAGCATTTTTTTTCTCGTAGACACAAAATAGCAAAATCATTTCGAATATCGGTCCATTAGAGTGTATTTTGCATTGTTGAAAACACAAAATTCGTACATTTTGCAAGTCCAAATTACTCTTTTGCTGCAGATACTTGACATTTGAATTTGTAAAACTCATCTGGTGAAAGTAAATTTTGCCATGAAATTGTAACTTACAGATATTTTGTGTAATATCTTTGTATTTTCAGGACAGGGAATTTTAATGATCATAAAGTTTTTTTTTTCAATGTATCAGTTGCACAATTGCTTGTCATATATTTTTTTTATTAGATATGGAAGTTGATGTACTAAAGTGCAAAATCTTTTCACAAAAGGGACTTTGCACGTGAAAGACTGCATAACCAGCAACAAACAAGCTAAAACTCCAAAATGGCATTTTTGCTGCGCCTTCTATGAAAAGGAGCCGGTTTTACTACAAATACATACACAAAGTCCACTTCAAGAAGCAGTTTATGCAAATTGTGCATTAATGCACTGCTGCAATGCAAATGCATGCAAAGTAGCTCACTAATGTGCAATTTTGCAAAAACACACATGCAAGAAAGGCTTTGAGAGCCTGTTTTCTCAAGAAAGTAACTTTCTCAGTAAGGTGGTCAGGAGCATGGGTTGTAAAGGGGCTCTGGGGGAGTCTTAAAATCTCTGGTTCACTCCTACCCAGTGCCGTAGCGAGGGCGGCTGACACCTGGGGCGGTTCGCCACTGCACGGCACACCCCCCCTCGGCATGCACCCCCCCTCCGGAGCGCATTCTTACCAAAGGGGGTGGGCGGGAGGGCCGCTCCACCCCGAGTGCACGTCGCTGGGAGCTGCGTCGGCTCTGCTGGTTCCCTGCTCTCTCTGCCCCAGAACAGGAAGTAGCCTGTTCCGGGGCAGAGAGAGCAGTGAACCAGCGGGGCCGACACCCCCCCAGCAGCATGCACCCGGGGCGGACCGCTCCACTGCCCCCCCTTCCTACGCCACTGCTCCTACCTCACCAGCCATGGTTCAGTGCCTCACCCCTATTCTACGAAAGTAGTTCTGGGAGCTGTGCCTTCATCAGGCCTGACTCCCTCGTAGCCTATTGCCTCCCTCACCGGCCCTAGCTCTGGTCTAGGGCTCAATGATGAAAAATGGACTTATAGGCCAAGCCAAGCCAACTCTCCAAGCCCCACCTTCTTAAAAAAATTAAGGTGGTAAGTTCTAGAACCCTTCTCAGAGCCCCTGCTCATCCCACTGGCTGAAATTCTGAAGGGGGCAAATGTGATTCACACTTGCTCCTGCCCTTTGGCTGCTATCTACCTGAATGATATCTCCTGGCAGAGATCTCCTTGGAAAAATTACCTATGGGAAAGTACATACGGGGTTTTAAAAATTAAATCCCAGCAGGTACTCTACCATTCTAATCTAACCTAACCCCTCGTTTGTCATGGCTAATTCTACTCAAATGGTGGGGGGGGGGGGGGGGAATTTTCAAACTCTCCATTTTTATAAGTAAAACACTGTTTTACTTGCAAAAATGACTTTGAATATTACCTTTTCTGAGGGCAGATTTCAAAGGGATCTATTCAGCTAACAAAAGAGTTGGATGGGGTGAACCTGCCCTATGAAGGACAGTAAAATTCAGCTACCTAGTTTCACTAGGTGGCTAGATTGGGCCACTCTAATGGACTGATATTCTAAATGATTTTGCTATTTGGTGTCTATGGGGAAAATGCTTACTAAAGAGCCCTAATTATAGATGTTCTTAGGGGGCCTACAAATTGGATGGAGAAGAAAACGATGCACACAGGACCCCTTTTACAAAGCGGCAGTAAGCTCAACACGGGCTTACCGCTCGCTAAAAAGGAAGTGGAGTGAAGGAGTAGCTTAGTGGTTAGTGCAGTGGACTTTGATCCTGGGGAACTGGGTACAATTCCCACTACAGCTCCTTGTGACTCTGGGCAAGTCACTTAACCCTCCATTGCCCCAGGTCCAAATAAGTACCTGTATATACTATGTAAACCACTTTGAATGTAGTTGCAAAAAACAAAAACACAGAAAGGTGGAAAAAAAAGTCCCATTTTAAGTACCACCAGGCTACCACAACAACCCAGCTGTAGTTCCCACCCCCAGCACACCATCATATCCAGTTTCGTAGCGCCGGATACCGCAAGAGGCCTGTAATGTTACTTGCATGTAATGTTTTGTTTCTCTTTCAAAAACACAATTCAGTTAGATGTTGGCAACTGCCAATCAGCCAAGCTTTGCCTGAGACACACAAACTTGCTTGCAGTATGTTCAAAACCCAATAGATTGTGAACATTTCGGAGAAAAAGTCACTACCGCATGTGTACTTACAGCCACCTATTTTGTAGCACATGATAATGCAAATGAATTAACTGATTAGTGCAGAAACACCCACTCTCCAACCTGCATGCCCTCTCAGAAAATTTTGACATTTTTGTAGTGCATGGTTAGCGTGCGCAGATTTCAAAGTTACTGTAGGATGTCTGAGCACAGCCCATGGTACTCCATTTTTTGTTTGCATTAGGTGCATGTTAGCATTTAATGCAGCTCAATAGAAGACCCACTTACTAAGGAAATGCAAAATAATACTGCGTTGCTAAAGTTTTTTTTTTAATCATTTATTTATAATTTTTCATTTTACAAGGGTCACTTGCAAACAGTAATACAGAGATGACTGTACATTAATACAATATTAGAGGAAAACAATCTCAACTAGATAAATGGATCATATACAATCTTTCTCTTTCTTAGACCACAAAATAAATAGGGAGAGTGAAACAAGACAAGGAGATCAATTAAACAACAGTAAACAAAGAAAACGTGGTATTGACCTGATTATCCCCAGTTATTATTTATCTGAATCATTTTCCACATTGATCATCTGGTTGGCTTTTTCAAACCCAAGACGGTGTATAGTCAATTAATTTCGTTGGAAACATACTTATTGCCCAATATTAGTGGAAATAATACACCTGATTTCATTTTTTTCTCTTTTAAAACCAGAAATTATTTAACAATACAAACACTTGAATCTCTAAACCAATTCCCACTGATTAAGGTAATCCCAGTCTCACAGGCTTCACTCCTTTTGAATTAATATACTAAGAGGAATCATTACAGAGGAAAAAAACTTTAGGAATCATACCCAGAACTCTGGGGAAACAACAATCTCGATATTAATCATCTGTAATAATATTCATTTTGTTCAAATTTTTCTGGTCTATTATCATTTTCAAAAGCTAAAGTTTTAACTTATAAACTGTTGGGACAATGATGAAAATAGTCTGCACTGGTGTTGCCTTGTGATTTGCACCAGTAATCAGTACAGAAGTTCATGCAGTCTAGTAATCAAAACTACCCCCAAATCAGGATCAAGCCCCAACAATTATCAGTACTTAAGCGGTCAAGTGCTGACTCCACCCCTGGAACGCCCCCATGATAGCCGGCTTTGTGTTTGGTGCTATTCAGTGGCTCTTAGCCGGTTAAGGGCCGCTGAATATTAGCAGCTAGCCCCAACCAAGGGGCCCTTTTACTAAGGCGTGCCGAAAAATGGCCTGTGCTGGTCTAGGCGCACGTTTTGGATGTGCTCAGGTCCATTTTTCAGCGTGCCTGGAAAAAAGGCCTTGTTTTGTGGCCGAAAATGGACATGTGGCAAAATCAAAACCAGCGCACGTCCATTTTTTGGCTTGAGACCTTACCACCACCCATTGACTTAGCGGTAAGGTCTCACGCATTAACCGGGTGGTAATCATCAGCCTGCGTAAACTGCCGATTACCGCCGGGTAAGCGCCACGAGGTAAAAAAATAGAAAATATTTTCTACTGCGAGTTTTCGACACGCATCAAAAATGGAATTACCACCTGAGGCAAGTGGTAGCCATTCGGTAGTTCCAATTTGACGTGTTTTGGATGCGCATAGGCACCTATGCGCCTTAGTAAAAAGGCCCCCAAGTGATTTAACAGGTCAGAGGCAGCTAAATTGTTTTGAATATCAGGTCCTATGCTCCTAACTTGGTTAAAAATGGCCTGTGCTGGTCTAGGCGTGTGTTTTGGATGCGCTCAGGTCCATTTATCAGCGTGCCTGGAAAAAAGGCCTTATTTTGTGGCCGAAAATGGACATGTGGCAAAATCAAAACCAGCGCACATCCATTTTTTGGCTTGAGACCTTACCGCCACCCATTGACTTAGCGGTAAGGTCTCACGCATTAACTGGGTGGTAATCATCAGCCTGCGTAAACTGCCGATTACCGCCGGGTAAGCGCCACAAGGTAAAAAAATAGAAAATATTTTCTACTGCGCGTTTTCGACACGCATCAAAAATGGAATTACCACCTGAGGCAAGTGGTAGCCATTCGGTAGTTCCAATTTGACGTGTTTTGGATGCGCATAGGCACCTATGCGCCTTAGTAAAAAGGCCCCCAAGTGATTTAACAGGTCAGAGGCAGCTAAAATGTTATCAGGTCCTATGCTCCTAACTTGGTTAAAAATGGCTTGTGCTGGTCTAGGCGTGTGTTTTGGATGCGCTCAGGTCCATTTTTCAGCGTGCCTGGAAAAATGGCCTTATTTTGTGGCCGAAAATGGACATGTGGCAAAATTAAAACCGGCGCATCTCCCGCCACATTTTCCCCCGCCTATCCCTTGCTCTATCTCCTTTCGCCTCATCGACCCCTCCCCCAATGCTCACCTACCCTTGCTCTCACCTCTCCTACTCCCTTCACTCTTGGCCATCCCCTTCCGCCTCATCTACCCCTCCAATTGCTCACTTACCCTTGGCTCATCCTTCTACAACTCCCCTCATCCTTGCCTCTTTTATTACTCCGATAACGCCCAACTTATTTCTCTTCATCAATACTTTGTAATCCCAATTACTATGTAAGCCGCATTGAACCTGCTTTGAGTGGGAAAGCGCGGGGTACAAATGTAATGAATAAATAAATAAATAATTGAGAAGAAAAACTAAGGCAAAGCAGTCAAACAATAAATTAACCGTTCTTTAAAAAAAAAACAAACTCATAATACTGTAGGTCTAATTTTTTACTTTGGTATGATAGTTTTAACTCTGATATTTTACGTCACTGATGTCCCAGCTGATTCAGGGATCTGAGTGCAGAAAGGAGCTTTGTTTTTTCTGTGCAAGTCAGAAATTGTGCTATTACTAGCCCGTGTCCTGTTTGCTCCCTCTGTCAAAGCTCAGCCTGTCTAATCTTTCAAATTTAATCTTTTCTTCTCTATGAGTAAGCGCGTGGAATTGTGACAGCTGGCTATGGGAAAAAAATCGAATAGCTCACCATCTTTTACAGATTGTGTTTTCCTGGTCCTCTGTTTGCAGTCACAGTAACAGAGCATGCAAGTGATTGCAGTCCCCACCACTTTGGCAGCTGGGTTGCAGTTGTCACCTACAAATATCGAGAGAATATTATTGTTTTTACGTTCTTTTCTATTTTTATAATTTAAGCTGCCCACCGATTGGCAGTATAACCAGTAACATAGCCTGTCAATTTTGGGTAGTCCTGAGCCCAAAGTGGGTGGGTATAAAATTTTCTCTCTGCCCCCACCCTCTCCCTACTCTCTATCCCCTCCCTAATCCACTGGCACCACCCAACTCAAAATATAAATATCTTCGCTGGGGTGGATCCTCAAGCCCAGCTAGCTGAAGACCCTCCTCCTCCAGTGGCCAGAACTCCTACAAGCTTGATAGTTGGTGACCATGTCCCTGAGCTTCTGCTGCCACTGGCACGTCATACGTGCTCAGTTTTCACACATGCATGGCATGCTGGCATTGGTCGACTGCCAAGCTTGATAGGAGTTGTGGCTGCCCTGGAGGAGTAGGTCTTCAACTGGTAGAGTTTAGGGATCATCTCCACGAGTCCAAAGTGGGTAGGCCCCTGCTCCTCTGGGTCCACTCATGGCTATGTCACGGGGTATAACAAGCACTTATTAAACTTGAAGAAGACAGTTGGGTTGTTTTTCAACATATATTTGAGTGGACATAGAAGCCTCTTTTAATTGCATCTGTTTGGTAGCTCCTATGGACATCAGCAAGAAGGTGAAATAAAGGTTTTTTTAATGTTGGGAAGAGGATACTCAGAAGGCCCTATGGCTAAGATTTTTGTGTAGCACTGAAGAGAGTTTTTATTCACTGGCTAGGCATGACAGGAATGCTCTAGGACCAGCTAATTTCTTTTTTTCTTGTAACAATCTGAATCCTCATTTACCGGCAGCCCATTTTGGAGGCAGTAATCTGAGCCAACTACTTGAGATCAACTAAGCAAGAAAATAAAGATGGACTTCAGTTTTCTAAGTCTTTCAATGGGGACTCTTGAATTATTAGGTGCAACATTATTCCTTGCAGGGTCTAGAGAAAAGAAAAGTTGTGTGCTGAATATTCACAAAATCATTAATGACATTTTTGGGCTCATCGGTGGCTCACTCATATTGCATGATCTCATTCCTAGTCAACTCTGCAGGCCAGAACAGATTGAGTATACTTCTCTGACATCACCAATGGTATATTCTTGTTTTTTAATATGCAATTTCTTGAAAACATTTCTTTCACAAAGAAAAGTACAATGAAAATAAGCAAATGACAACTTATACAACCATAAGCGAAATGACTTAAAGTGAAAACACAAAAAAGGAAAATATTCATCCACTAAAAAATACTTGTATTTAGGGAGGGAGATTATATATATATATTTCTGTTACATTTGTACCCTGCACTTTCCCACTCATGGAAGGCTCAATGTGGCTTACATGGGGCAATGGAGGGTTAAGTGACTTGCCCAGAGTCACAAGGAGCTGCCTGTGCCTGAAGTGGGAATTGAACTCAGTTCCCCAGGACCAAAGTCCAACACCATAACCACTAGGCCACTCTCCACTCCAATAATTAACAAAAAAGGCATAATGCATGCATATTCAGGCTGCAAATTGTGTGGAGGAATGGCCTAGTGGTTAGGGTGGTGGACTCTGGTCCTGGGGAACTGAGTTTGATTCCCACTTCAGGCACAGGCAGCTCCTTGTGACTCTGGGCAAGTCACTTAATCCATTGCCCCAGGTACAAATAAGTACCTGTATACAATATGTAAGCTGCATTGAGTCCGCCATGAGTGGGAAAGCGCGGGGTACAAATGTAACAAAAATGAAAAATTTGAGATTCTGGAATGTTGCTACTATTGAGATTCTACATGGAATGTTAATGTTGCTATTCCACTAGCAACATTCCATGTAGAAGCCTGCCCTTGCAGATCAGCCGCGCAGGCTTCTGCTTCTGTGAGTCTGACGTCTGACTCACAGAAACAGAAGCCTGCGTGGCCGTGTTGCTGATCTGCAAGGGCAGGCTTCTACATTGAATGCTGCTAGTGGAGGAGTGGCCTAGTGGTTAGAGTGGTGGACTCTGGTCCTGAGGAACTGAGTTCAATTCCCACTTCAGGCACAGGCAGCTCCTTGTGACTCTGGGCAAGTCACTTAACCCTCCATTGCCCCAGGTACAAATAAGTACCTGTATACAATATGTAAGCCGCAATGAGTGGGAAAGCGCGGGGTACAAATGTAATAAAAATAAGTACTTCTCTTCATCTGAACAATGGGACTCTACAGCTCTATCACGGTCCTGCTCAACATTAAGTAACTAATCTTGAGATTGTACTGGATCCATAAAAACATAATCATCCCCCTGAAATTAAAAAAAAAAAATCCTAAGAAATTCATCCTCATAACCATTTCTCTAGTGTGAAGTTGAAGAAAGAATTTCCTGATTTTCAGAGTCCTAACAGACATATCTGTAAGGACATACACCCTATGAGCATAAAATAAGCAACAGTATATTCAACCTAACACTAAGAAATTTTTGAGGAGTTTATTGTTGGCTTGTTCTTTATGGATTGCAGAAATGTAAGGACCTACTTTGAAGGGAATGCTAAGATTCAAATAATTAGTGGGCATTCCTGATACAATCCGATGGGCTTTCCAAGTACCAACGTTCTTGAGGCCCACCTGTGTTGGCTTCATCTGTTAGTTATTGATGACATACAACAGAGAAAGATGGCCAGAGGGTCACTTGACCCTAAAGGTATTAATTTTGTAGCTTTTGGCAACACTTTAATGCTAATCTGGAAGATAATCAATCAAATAGAAAATGTACACCTCATTATTAGTCAGTAACCACCCATATCCATATCTATTATACTTGACTGAGTATAATTTAAGTCATTCAATTGACGTTAGTTGACTGCTAGTATTGACTGTACTAATTTGACTATAAGAGAGATAATGGAGATTTACGTTTGTGCTGTATTGTTTTTGTATTAGAAATTTGTGTAACATCAGTAAAATGCTATTGGATCTTTACTAAAGATTAGCGCATGTTATCTGCAGCGATGCCCATAGACCTAAAATGGGTCCTGTGGCAGATAACACAGATTAATCTTTAGTAAAAGACCTTATCTTCATCAGTGTTTATCAAAATGCACAGTGAATATTATGTTACATAAATTGTAATTAATAATTATGAGAAGCATTGTAACATGTAGCATAGCAAAGGAATATGCATTAATTCACTCACATAATACCAAAAAATTATTTTTCATGTGCAATATTACTTCATTATTCCTCATCTTGCTGCACTATCAATATAATACGAGGGACATTAATGACCATGTGCTAATTGCCAAATTAGTGGGTGGCCATTACCACCTGAGCCCTTACCACACCTATTCCATGCAGAACTCGGGCAGTGCGTGACGATGTGCTCGTGCTGCCCCATCACTGCCCCATTATTTTCTAATACGGGAAATGGCGCGTGGCAAAAGCAGAAGTACTGCAGGGCATCTGGGTGTACCCAGCGGTACTACTGTTTTCCCACGTGCTACCCACACAGCAGTGGCGTACCAAGGGCGGGGCGGTGGGAGCAGTCCGCCCCGGGTGCACGCTGCTGGAGGGTACAGAGAGAAGCCGCACGCCTGTCGGCTCCGCTGGTTCCCTGCTCCCTCTGCCCCGGAACAGGTTACTTCTTGTTCCGGGGCAGAGGGAGCAGGGAGCCAGTGGAGCCGACAGGCGCGCGGCTGCTCTCTGCACCCTCCAGCAGCCAAGAATGCACCTGGGGGGGGGGGGGGGGCTTGATGCGCCAGGGAGGGAGGTGTCATTGCGCCGGGGGGGGGCTTGATGCACCGAGGAGGGGGGTGTCATTGTGCCGCGAAGGGGGGTGTTGTGCTGCACCCTGGGGGGACGGACGCCGCTGCACCCAGGGGGGGTGCACAGCAGCGATCTGCCCCGGGTGGCAGCCGACCTAGGATCACCACTGCCACACAGTAGTCCTACTGCGCTTTCGTAAAAGGGCCCCTAAGGGCCCTGTTTACAAAGGCATGCTAGCGTTTTTACCAAATGCTACAAATTAACACATGCTAATCGTATAGACGCCTAGAGGAAAATTATGAGCAACTACACGGTTAGCGCACATTAACAATGCTAGTGCACCTTTGTAAACAGGGCCCTATGGGGTTCTTTTACTAAGCTGCAGTAAAACGTGGCCTGCGGTAGAGCATGTGTCTTTTGGGCATGTGCCAGGCCATTTTTTACCGCTTCTAGGAAAAAGGACCTTTTTTATGGGGTCGGAAAATGGACGTGCACTAAAATTGAAACCAGCGTGCGTCCATTTTCAGCCTGAGACCTTACTGCCACCTATTGACCTAGTGGTAAAGGTCTCACACGCTACATGGTAAGCATGTAGCGTGTGCCAGCTGTTGTTTACCGTGGGATTCGGCTTGCGCCAAATTCAGAATTACCATAGTTGCTGATTTGGCACACGTTGTACGTGCATAGGTCCCTCCCATGCCTTTGTAAAAGAGCTCCTAAGTGACTTGCCCAAGGTCACAAAGAGTTGTATTGGGAATTGAACCCAGGTCACAAGGATGAAAGCCCGCTGCACTAACCATTCCTGGCATTTGACACTTCAGTTGACCCTTAGCTTCCTCCCTACCTTCTGCATTACTGCTGAGTTGGTGTTCTTTGTATAGGTTGTAATTAAATGAATATAATTTTTTTTATTTTTTTTAATAAAGTGGCCCTTTTACTAATCTCCGTTAAGCACTAACATGTGCTTCATGCAGGAAAAATGGCCCTGACGAAGAAGGGCAACCTTCGAAAGCTAATCAAGAAATGTATTAAGTTATGTCCAATAAAAAAGATATCATCTTATTTTCTTTTCCATGTTTTATTTTGTTTGATTTCTATTGATAACAAGTTCGAATACAAACTTCAGGGCGATAAACCCCGACTACGATCAAATGTTAAGAATCTCTCCCAACAACCAACGCTAAAAGATTCATAATTCCTCCCCCTCCCTACAGCCCACCCTCCTTCCTCCTAGGCCCACCCCCTTTAAATTCATTTACAGTTTAATCCATATGAAGGTAGGCAGTTATATGAGGGTAAGCAGTCAGTTCTTCTGCAGAGGACTAGTCATAATGCATTAATTAATTAAGCCTCCTAAAGTATCTCTTTATCATATGAACTTGAAAGTTTGCCAATAGGTCATTTGTAGGCTGTTCCTTTTGATGAAAATCTATTAAACTGTTATGGCAAGACATCACGCAACTCTATTAAGACTCATTTAGTGTTCTGTATTGTCACCTCCAAAATAATTTTTAATTGACAGAACCAAAAGAGCATTATTTGAAGTATGGTTTGAAATGATTACAGAAAAATATAGAATACAATCGTCACTGCCAATCTTATTTAGATTCTGATCAATGCAGCTGTTGAAATCCTGTTTTCTTACCAGTTTCTTGCGATCCTATTATTGTAACCTGTGATTATTATCAAATATGTCTTTCCCTCTGATGAATGCACGCATTAAAGGCAAGGATTAGGATTATATCACTAGAGACCCAAGAGAACTCCACCATAAAGAAAAAGTTCTTCTCAATGTGGAAACTCAAACGCGTGAAACCATTCTTCCCGAGGGAAATATTTCTTAACATGGTACAGTCAATGGTACTAAGCCGCGCAGATTACTGTAATGGAATCTATGCGGCATGCAAGGATCAAATCATAAAGAAACTTCAGACCGCCCAAAACACAGCAGCCAGGCTTGTATTTGGAAAAACACGTTCTGACAGTGCCAAACCACTCCGAGAAAAACTGCATTGGCTACCAATCAAAGAACGTATCACTTTCAAAATCTGCACAGCTGTCCATAAAATTATCTACGGCGAGGCACCGGGATACATGACAGACCTTATCGACCTGCCAACCAGAAACACCACAAAATCTGCACGATCATACCTAAGCCTCCACTACGCAAGCAGCAAAGGACTCAAATACAAATCCACCCATGCATCCAGCTTTTCCTACCTAAGCGCACGACTATGGAACGCATTACCAAAAGCAGTAAAAACTACGCTAGACCACCTAAATTTTCGGAAAGCATTAAAGACAGACCTGTTCAGAAGAGCATACCCCACCGACCCAACATAAAAATACCTGGACACTTGCGACACAATGTAACCAAAGACCGTAACGGACATTTCCTGACTCTTCTTCCCCCTTTCCCTCCCTAAGTTCCCCCAATTGTACCTACCATACATTCTACCACAATATCACTTTGTATTCATTCATACCATGTATTTGTTCAGACCGGAATCGGCTAAAGCCATTAACGGTTATATATAAGCCACATTGAGCCTGCAAAAAGGTGGGAAATGTGGGATACAAATGTAACAAATAATAATAATAATAACAATCCTAATTTGGGAATTTTCAGTTCGTCTGTAGTTTAATATCTAAATTTAGAAACCACTTTTGCAATAACATAAATGTATAGTAAGTAGGTTATATACAGAGGCGGTTATTTACTAACCTCCCTGTTTACTAAGCCATGCTAGAGACCTGCATTGTGGCAATGTCGACACAGTCCATTCAAAGTGAATGGGCTGTGTCGGCATTAGCGCACGGCAGCCGCTAGAGCGGCTTAGTAAACAGGGGGGTAAATTGTGTTAGCTGTGAAGTTGACAGTTAACAAATGCCATCAGTTAATGCGAGCACCATGTTGGCACCTTAGCAGTTAACGTGCAGGAATTTGGGCATTAACTGCTAATGTGGAATGGGGTGGAGAATAGGCAGAAAAATGGGAAGGAACCATGCATTAACTGTTAATGCAGTAGATAATGCAGTGCAGCTAACAGCAGTTAATGTGATGCAGTTAATGTGCTTTAGGGAGTGCCCCAACGGTTAGTGCAAATGGTTTTGCAGCTGGTGCATATTAGGTTGATAGGTAACTCATCGAAATGACAAAATATTACTGCACTGTAGAAAATAGTGATGTTGGAATTGTCTTCAAAAACTGCATGGGGATAAGTACACAGCATCTATTTTTAGCACAATTGCATAGGCATTGCCAAGAGCTTAGACTGGGTGGAAAAAGGGGTGGAGCTGCGATGCATGTATATTGTTTATAAGACATGCACCTATCTGCATGAAGTGCAATTCTATAACAGGGTGCTCAGAGTTACATTCCACTTCTAAATGTCCAGACAACTCTCATTTATCCACAGAAGTGGCAGCAAATTGACTGAGAGCTATTCTGTAAGGGCATGCGTAAGTGGTATAGCAAATTAATGCAAGGGGGTGTTCACATGGATGAAGCATAGGAGGAGCATATGCGGGTTTGCCATTTATGAATGCAGCTTATAGAATACTAGCCATTGAGCCCATTAAAATGGGTTGGTATTGGGGTTTTCGGAGGTCGACGCTGCCCCCCCAGGCGTGGTCGCCACCGCTCCCCCACCCGCGAGGTCGCCGCTACCGCCGCCGCTGCCAGCCCTCCACCCGGCCCAGGCCCTCTCTCCGCTACTGAACTTACATCCATTCGCCAGAACGCAGCAGGGCAGATCAGCTGAGCTGCCGTCAGCCTTCCTTCTCTGCCTGTGTCCCGCCCTCATGTGACATAACGTCAGCGAGGGTGGGGCACAGGCAGGGAAGGAAGGCGGACGGCAGCTCAGCTGATGTGCGTGCTGCGTTCCGGCGAATGGATGTCAGTAATCAGTAGCGAAGAGAGGGCCTGGGCTGGGTGGAGGGCTGGCGGCGGCGACACCAGGTGGGGGAGTGGTAGCGGCGACATCGGGCGGGGGCGGTAGCGACCTCGGCAGCTTTGCGCAGTTTCCCTCTCTTTCCCGCCCCCGTCATCACATATTGACGCGGGGGCGGGACAGAGAGGGAAGTCTCTACTGCGCATTTGCGAGTGAGTCGGTCACTTGCCATCTATATGTTTGATAGTCAATTACATGTGTCCTTGCTGCATTTAGGCACCTGCAGATACCCCATGAGAACATAAGAACAGCCATACTGGGTCAGACCAATGGTCCATCTAACCCAGTATTCTGCTTCCAAAGGTGACCAATCCAGATCACAAGTACCTGGCAGAAACCCAAATAGTAGGAACATTCCATGCTACCAATCCCAGGGACCGCAATGGTTTTCCCCATTTCTATCTCAAAAGCAGACTATGGACATGTCCAACAGGAGCTTTTGAAAACCCAGATATACTAACTGCTGCAACCACGTCCTCCAGCAATGAGGGGTGGAGGAGTGGCCTAGTGGTTAGGGTGGTGGACTTTGGTCCTGGGGAACTGAGGACCTCAGTTCGATTCCCACTTCAGGCACAGGCAGCTCCTTGTGACTCTGGGCAAGTCACTTAACCCTCCATTGCCCCATGTAAGCCGCATTGAGCCTGCCATGAGTGGGAAAGCGCAGGGTACAAATGTAACAAAAATAAAATAGATACTATTGGAGATTCTACATGGAATGTTGCTACTATTGGAGATTCTACATGGAATGTTGCTATTCCACTAGCAGCATTCCATGTAGAAGGCTGCGCAGGCTTCTGTTTCTGTGAGTCCGGACGTCAGACTTGCAGAAGCCTGCGCGGCCACATTGGTGATCTGCAAGGGCCGACTTCTAGTGGAATAGCAACATTCCATGTAGAATCTCAAATAGTAGCAACAGTGGAGGAGTGGCCTAGTGGTTAGTGTAGTGGACTTTGGTCCTGAGGAACTGAGTTCAATTCCCACCTCAGGCACAGGCAGCTCCTTGTGACTCTGGGCAAGTCACTTAACCCTTCATTGCCCCATGTAAGCCACATTGAGCCTGCCATGAGTGGGAAAGCGCAGGGTACAAATGTAACAAAAATAAATAAATAAAATAAATGAGTTCAAGAGCTTACCTATTTCTTTGAGTGAAAAAATATTTCCTCCTATTTGTTTTAAAAGTGTGTCCATGTAATTTTGGTAAGTGTCCCCTAGTCTTTGTACTCTTTGAAAGAGTGAAAAATTGATTCACTTTTACTCGTTCTACACCACTCAGAATTTTGTAGACCTCAATCATATTCCCCCTCATCTATCTCTTTTCCAAGCTGAAGAGCCCTAAACTCTTTAGCCTTTCCTCATATGAGAGGAGTTATATCCCCTTTATCATTGTGGTCGCTCTTCTTTGAACCTTTTCTAATTACGCTATATCTTTTTTTGAGATACGGTGACCAGAACCGAACACAATACTCGAGGTGAGGTTGCACCATGGAAAGACACAGAGGCATTATAATATTCTTGGTCTTATTTTGCATCCCTTTCCTAATAATTCCTAGCATCCTTTACTGACTGCTGCTGCACACTGGACAGAAGATTTCAGCATATTGTCTACGATGACACCTAGATCTTTTCTTGGATGCTGACTCTTAACATCAGGTAACTATGATTTGGAATATTTTTCCCAATGTGCATCACATCTATGACTGGGTTATGCTAACATTCTATATCAGAATCTGGGCATCTAGATGCCATTACAGAATAGGCTTTCACTGGGCGTCATCAGGGTGCTTAAAGGGATACACCCAGTTATAGATTTGCCCCCATAGAGTGCACACATTTACTTACCTTGGAGGCAGGGGCGTAGCCAGACCTTAAGGTGGGAGGGGACCAGAGCCCGAGGTTGGGGGCACATTTTGAGTGCCGCCACCCCCCCCCCACCGCCACGCCTCGCTTCGCCTCACCTCCCCCTCCCCACCACTGCCTCGCGCCTCCTCGCACCCCCCTCGCCTCGCAAATACCTTTGCTGGCGGGGTCCCCAACCCCCACCAGCCGAAGCCTTCTTCAGTGCCATCTCCGGTGCAGCCACGTTCCTGCCCTGCTGTTCTTGCTCCTCCTGTTCTGTGCACACTGATGCTCCTTCTCAGTTTCACGTAAAGGAGCGTCAGCGTGCACAGGACAGGAGGAGCAAGAAGAGCAGGGCAGGAACGCAGCTGTGCCTGAGATGGCACTGAAGAAGGCTTCAGCTGGCGGGGGTTGGAGACCCCCTCCAGCCAAACCAGGGGCCCGGACATGATTTGCGGGGGCTCAGGCCCCTGTGGCCCCCTGTAGCTATGTCCCTGCTTCGAGGAGGTGTAAATTTGTACATGAGCACTTGTGCACCATTGTGGATGTTCTGGCAGCCTAAAGGCATGTGCTGTGGGCACTTATGTTATGTTTAAAAATAGGCAAAAACAAGAACATTATTGAGAATTTGTATGGGGACCCTGCCATAAAATTACCTGCCAATCTGTGGGTCAGATATAGCGAGCAGAAGAGAAATCCACGCATGCACATCTTTACTGCGGAGTTCATGGAGAAAGCAAGTGCAAAAGGCAATAATCTCACAGAGGTATATTGAAAAAAGCAGATTGCATTCCTTAGTAGAGTTAATTTTGTTGAGCTACTATGAAACACACACTGAATGGAATAGAAGTATTTTAAATTAAAGTGAATTGCATTAAATTAAATCCCCCCCCCCCCCAAATGGCTATATCATGATTACAATAGGTGAAAACATTTTAAAATTCATGTAGTTTAGATGAACATGTTGGTAAGGTACTGTGTTATTTGGAATTAAACATTTGTCATGTATTTCATTATATTCTGCCTAGATGTTGTTCTAATATTGAGGGGCATTTTCGATTTGATGTCTAAATCCAACTTTCGGACGTTTTGCGGAAAATGTCCAAAAATCCAGTAGCGAACATAGCCATTTTCAAATCTGAAAAATATCTTTTTTTTTGTTGAAAATGGCCATTTGCTAGACATTATTGTGCTCAGTGCATCTACCTTTTTGGACCATTTTAGACCCCCCCCCCCCATCAAAATGAAAAATGCACAAAATCCAGCCATTGCGATGCAGGAGGAGCCAGCATTCTTAGTAGACTGGCCGCACAGGCATCATAGCAGAGCTGTGGGGCACCCTAGAGGACACTGCAATGGACTTCACCTAACAGGTCCCAGGTACACATCTCACCGTTACCCCCTTATATTATATGGTGAACCCTCCAAACCCCACCAAAAACCTACTGTACCCAACTGTACACCACTACAATAGCCCTTATCCCGGCAAGTGTCACCTACATGTAAGTACGGTAGGTTTTTGGTAGATTTTGTAACAGTTAGAGTGGGTTATGGACCTGGTTGGTCCCCTTCTCTACAGTGCACTGCACTGACCACTAGGCTACTAGAGACTTACTTGCTGCTCTAATAGGACTGGCCATAACAATTGAAGCTGTCATAGAGGCTGGCATGTACTGTTTCTTTTACATCTTTGGGAGGTGGCGGGGGGGGGGGGGGGGTCAGTGACCACTGGGGGAGTAAGGAGAGTTCATGGCTTAATCCCTCCAGTAGTCATTTGCCCTCCCATTTACAAAGCCACGTGGGATTGCCAATACAGCCCAATGTGGGCTTACCGCATGGTAATCTGGAGCTACCGCCAGCCCCAGCATCCGCCATTTTCCACACTAGGGAAAATGAACCCATATTTTTTAGCACAGCGCAGACCCGGTGGTAATCGGACAGCGCCATGTGCTACCCAGTTACCGCAGGGTTATGCTTCCCACCGCATGGCCATGTAGTAAGAGCAATCTTACCGCATGACTATTTTTAGCCTTTGTTACCCACTGTGGTAAAAAGGGCCGCAGAGTGCCACAAAAATGGCCCCACTAGCGCAGGGCTCTTTTTACCACAGCTTGGTAAAAGGAACCCTTAGTTAATGAGCCTATTGTTGATAATTGGCTGATAATGGCCAATTATCAACACTAATTGGCAATAACTGGAATTTACGTGAGCAACTTTTTAGGCGTATTCTAAAAAGAGGTGCGCATAAATTTCAGCACATATAGCCAAAATGGGGGTGTGGCAATGGGAAGAGTGTGGGCCATCAATCAAATCTATGTGTGTGGTTATAGAATTCGGGGGAGTGCGCCTACATTTAGGTGCAGGCATGTGTACCAGCTTTTCACTGGTGTAAATGGCTGCACCTAAATCTAGGCATGTCCACCCAGCCTATGCGCTATTCTATAAACCACGTCTGAATATAGACATGGCTTATAGAATACCGCTAGGCCCATAAGTCGGACAGGCCTAGATTTTAGTTGCCATGTATAGAATCTAGCCCATTATGGGTAATTGGAATTTCCGTTGATGTTGAATTTAAAATTTTAGGGTAACATTATTTATGTTTCTATTGAATTCAGATTAGAAATGTGTGCTGTGAAGTGTTTACAGTTTGGAGAAATATGGGTTAAGTTCTCAAATTCTAATCTTCTGAAAATTAGAGGGAATTTCCTTAAGTGTCAAAACTTAATAGATAATGTGACTAGTTTTTGAGAGATGACTGAAATATATTTATGAAAGGTAATTGGATATTACAGTAACAGAAAGTTGCTGCATCAGCGACAGACCCCAGTACTCACATTCATATTTAGACTACAGCAGCCATTTTGTTTAGACATACCTGATTAGTAGGCAATGTTTTGTGAAGGTCAAAAAGGGTCAAAGTTAATTTTCATACCTAAGATTAATGCATTTGACGGGGTGCTAATGTGTGGAGGGACAGAGAACTAATACAGTCAAAATGGGGTGGGGGGAATTGGTTACACTAAGCAGTGTATTAAAAAAATTAAACTTGGACATTTCCAGTCCTTGCCTTAACGGGAGGCGGCCTGACACTGGCAACAGGAAAAGATCACCGGAGGAGTGCTTAATTGAGGAAGGGGGAATGTTTGAGAAAAAAAAATTAAACTTACATGCTAAAAAAGCAGTCGCAGAAGGGCAAACTGACTTAGTAATATATAGTTAGTGCATTATTCACTCTTCTATGTATAGAAAGGATTCCAGTATTCAGCTGTGTTGTGCTGAACCTGTGAGCTTTATAGCAGACAAACTCATCAAGGCAATATGAAGTTTAATATCTATCCATACGCTTGACAGCTGAGGACAAACTCCAGTATGTAACTTATATGTACTGTAGAAATATGCTTCCTTCACTGTTTTGTGATATTGGACTCACTCTGTATATTCATAGCAGGGAAAATAAATTAGTCTGCAGCTTAAAATAAGACAACAAAATGGATGTGACAATGGAGGATTTGAGCCTAACACCACCTAAATCAGACTGCTACTTACCAATATTTCTGATGTAAATAGTCCGGTGGATTGATTCTGCTTTCACTTTCCCCTCTCTTAAACCTTCAATATGCAGTTTCTTACTGGGGGAAGTTATTTACTAGTGCAGACAAATTAAAAGCATAAATAATATTTATGACACTGAAACCTTTTCAATAAAAACAAATTATGGGTTTTAGATATGCAAAACAGAATTACTTGGTGCGAAAAATCTTGTGCTTATCAATTATAGTTGTTATTTAATATGAAACTGTTCCCTGGGCAAATCAGTTCTGTAATCCCTCTGCATTTATATTGCATGACATGTGGACTGTGGAGTGTCTGCAGAATGCTAAAACCATACACGTTTTACTGGTGGCATTTGAGAGAAAGTACTATCTAGCTATGTACTTTTTAAAGATGATTTTTGTTTGTCTTTTCATATTTCCCTTTCGGTGTGAGAAAAGTCTGGGAGGGCCTAATGGATGTGGTCAGTCATTGAAACAATGCTATCAATGAATTTGGGGAAGTGTGATAATTACTTTTAGTCTGAGAACCAGTTGTACGTTTTAAAACGTACAAAAAGGGGGATTATTGTTCTGTAGCATGAGCAGGAAATAAATGTTTCCCTTCCTTCAGTCAATATTTATTTTATGTGGCAGCTGATTTTGACAGCTGAGACACCAGGAAATATACGTGATGTCCTGTAATCAGATTACGGACCCCTGGACCCCATTGCCATGATGACTGTTCATTTCCTGGCTGGTGAATATGACCATTAAGCTTTCTAATGGCAAAAGAAAGGAGAACAGAGCTCAAATAATGCAGGGGACAGAAATACTCATCAGGATGTTAGAATAGACTCCAAAATTTGTTTTGAAAGCATTTTGTACAAATATTTAAAAGGGCAACATTTGTTTAGAGCATGTAATATTCAGTTCACTTTCCTCTTATTATTTTTCCACAATCTGATTAACTCAGGGGGCTGTGGCTTATCAAAAGCTTTCTCTTATTCTGTGTCTATTGGAAAGCACTTTGATAGAACAGATCTACAGCTTTCTCCAAAGGTTCAGATTTATTTTTATTTTATTTAGCTGGGTTTTGAACTCACTCCTTTTTTTAGTAACTGTAGATGCTTTTATCTTTTACATCTTGTGGTTTGCAAAAATGTATGTAGAGCCCTGCTATCTCTGCAATGGATGCAGAGTTCAAAAAACATTATTTGCAGAGAATGTTAACATTCTGTTTCTGTGCATATTTAATTCTTTTTGACTTGGCAATAAAAATGGAAAGAAGATTTCCAGCTTGGCTGGTGTCTTTTACTGCTGCAGCTGGTGTTTCCTGTGTAACTGCAGTGACCATTTTAACCATCTGGTTAGAAGCTCTCCTAATATTCTTCTCGCTTTAGTTTCTGATGGCCTGTGCCACTCGTGGGTGTCCGTGCATCTCAGTCCCCCTGTGTGTATGTGCACAAAAATCCGAGGTGATGAAAACCACTACTGCCATCTTTGAGTGGGCTGCCAGGGGCAAAACAGCTACATATTATTCTAAACTGATGATGAAGAAAAGGCTGGAAAATGGTTGCAAATGAGTGAAGGAGAGCCAGGCCCCAAAACTTCCAGTGCAGATGTAAATGTAGGCTTCAGCTGCAGAGGATCAATGTCACATTACAAGTAAAATTAAAGAAAAAAATTGTAGTTTTTTGAATTGAGGGAAATCTAACTATGAAGTATACCGGCCATTGAAATGTGCTAGAGGAAGCTGTGCTTTGAGGAGCTTAGTCAAGATTGCGAGGCAGGGTTGGTGGTTGGGAGGCGGGGATAGTGCTGGGCAGACTTATACGGTCTGTGCCAGAGCCGGTGGTTGGGAGGCGGGGCTGGTGGTTTGGAGGCGGGGATAGTGCTGGGCAGACTTATACGGTCTGTGCCAAGCCGGTGGTTGGGAGGCGGGGTTGGTGGTTGGGAGGCGGGGATGGTGCTGGGCAGACTTATACGGTCTGTGCCAGAGCTGGTGGTTGGGAGGCGGGGCTGGTGGTTTGGAGGCGGGGATAGTGCTGGGCAGACTTATACGGTCTGTGCCAGAGCTGGTGGTTGGGAGGCGGGGCTGGTGGTTTGGAGGCGGGGATAGTGCTGGGCAGACTTATACGGTCTGTGCCCTGAAGAGCACAGGTACAAATCAAAGTAGGGTATACACAAAAAGCAGCAAATATGAGTTATCTTGTTGGGCAGACTGGATGGACCGTGCAGGTCTTTTTCTGCCGTCATCTACTATGTTACTATGTATTAGAAGGCTGTGCCCAATCTATATTCAGGGAACAACAGACACCAACTATGACTTCATAATAGGTTTCTAAGATATCAAGAGAAAGTAACTGCATGTAAGTATCGGTTTCTGATTGGCTACGATTCATCTTTTAGAGTACAATAAAAACCTATGGCTTCAAGGCAGATTTCTGTAGGTTTCCAGCTCATTTACAAATAAGCTATCATTTGTATGTGAATAAATGTATAAGAAAAGTAATTTCCAAAAATTATTAGTAGAGAATTTAGCCACATTGCTGATTAATATTCGGATCACGGTACATTCTTGTGTTTGCATGTTTAGCTGATTTAATGTTAAGCTAGGACTTGTCAGCACCTAGTCTATTCGAGTATTTCAAGTTAATTAAGTGGTTACTGAGATTCAATTACTTTCCACTGAAAAAAAAGACAACATAGCATTCATTAAGGACCATTATGTTCCCTCACTTAACAGTAATGAGAACAGTGTTTACTTGTGTCTAGAACAGTAAGGAGCTGGATGTATTTTTTTCTTTCTTTCTTCCTTTTTTTTTTAAAATACGTAAAATAGACCTAGTTCATTTCAGGGAATAACAAGCATTCAGAATTTGAATCCAACATATTTTCTCCTTTGTTTTTCTGGAAACGTCTGTAGTATTATCTGATTTAAAGCACTTACTGAAAATTAGAATAATTAGGTTATTGAGCATTAGGAGCCAAATAGAATGCTGTTATAATGAATTAACTATCTAAATTATAGGGTGATCAATCAGTGCAGCCTTTTAATTGGTTTGATTGGTTTATTTACTAGCGGAACACAATGTCTTGGTTTCTGGTTTAGAGCCTGGTTTCCTGAGACGCCCTGGCTTGCTGCAGGAGACCCTGCAGTTCCTGTGGGGAGGTTTCCTTTAAGCTGATTGAGTGTTTTAATTTTAACGGCATAAAAATCATTAGTATCTGCCATCAGATAATGGCAGCAGCAAGCAGTTGGTAATTTTCAAAACAAGAAGGTAATTTGTTTCCTGTTTTGAAATTGCTGCCCCGTGCTTCTCCTCAGCACTTCATTCATTTGGCAAGGAAATAATTGCAGGCATGGGAAGGTGAGAGCTGATGGCTACGGTCATAGGAAGAACAAACAGGGACCCTTTTTCCTGCTACAGTTGAAGATCCATGTTTAATTGGCTCTTAGGACTCCATTCATACAAATTCTTTCTGGCTTCTGCAGGGTGAATGGTGGGAAAGAACTTAAATAGTAAGTGTTCTAAAAGCAGAAGATATATTGGGCCATTAGAGAAAGAATAAATTTTAAAGTCCTCACTATGATTCATAAGATCATATATGGTGAATCCCCTAACTACATGAACAGTCTCATCGACCTCCCAGCCAGAAATAGACCATTGTCGTCTCGCACCCACCTTAATTTACACCTCCCAAATTGCAAGGGTATTAAATACAAGACCTCCTATGCATCTAGTTTCTCCTTCTTGGGCAGCCAGATCTGGAACGCTCTGCCAAGACCCATTCGGAAAATCAACGACCATCTATCCTTCCAGAAAATGTTGAAGACCCACCTCTTCAAAAAAGCTTACCCGAATGATTGTAATTACATTTTCAAACCAGCTATTTGATCCTGATCCTGATGACTGTTACCCATTTAGACTATATCTCCCAATCTCCTTATGCACCTCCCTATCTTCCCTTACCATCCTTCCTTCTCCTTCTCCTTCCATTTCCCTCTATCTTTCCTTATCATCCATACTACTCCTTAACCTTCCCTATCTCTCTCTTCCATTTGTTACCCATCTTTGCTTGCACTTATATCAAACCATACAACAACTCGTTTACTACAATTGTAATTATTCTCCAAACTCTGTAATTGTATTTACTATGTAAGCCGCATTGAGCCTGCAATATGTGGGAAAGCGCGGGGTACAAATGAAATAAATAAACGAGCAGCCTCATAGACAATTCTGCCTTCTACTGAACCTGCAGATATGCCCATGAACATCAAGGGGTCCTTTTAATAAGGTGTGCTGAAAAATGGCCCGCACTGATGTAGACACGTGTATTGGACGTACGCAGGTCCATTTTTCAGCGCACCTGCACAAAGGGTCTTTTTTTGCCGAAGATGTGCGTGCGGCAAAATAAAAATCAGCGCGTGTCCATTTTGGGCCTGAGACCTTACCACCACCCATTGACTTAGTGGTAAGGTCTCATGCATTAACCGGGTGGCAATCGTCAGCGCGCGTACACTGCCAATTACTGCCAGGTTTTTTTTTTTGTTACATTTGTACCCCGCGCTTTCCCACTCATGGCAGGCTCAATGTGGCTTACATGGGGCAATGGAGGGTTAAGTGACTTGCCCAGAGTCACAAGGAGCTGCCTGTGCCTGAAGTGGCAATCAAACTCAGTTCCTCAGTTCCCCAGGACCAAAGTCCACCACCCTAACCACTAGGCCACTCCTCCACTCACGCCACGAAGTAGAAAATAGAAATTATTTTATACTGTGTGTATTGGATGTGCATAGAAATTAGAATTACTGCCAGGGGCACGCAGTAACCGGGCGGTAGTTCTAATTTGAATGCGTTGTATGTGCGTAGGCACCTACGTGTCTTAGTAAAAGGGACCTCTAGAGGGGCATAATCGAACGGGGTGCCCAAGTTTTCATGAAGGCGTCCTCACAGGACGGTCCCGTAAAAGGAGCAGGGAAACCTGTATTATTGAAACAAGATGGACGTCCACCTTTTGTTTCGATAATACGGTCAAGGACGTCCAAATCATGAAATTTAGGTCGATCTTAGATATGGTCGTCCTTAGGTCATTTTTGAGATGGTCGTCCCCAGTTTTCGGTGACATTGGAAACTGAGGACGCCCATCTCAAAAACGACCAAATCCAAGCCATTTGGTCATGGGAGGAGCCAGCATTTGTAGTGCACTGATCCCCCTCACATGCCAGGACACCAACTGGGCACCCTAGTGGGCACTGCAGTGGACTTCAAAAATTGCTCCCAGGTGCATAGCTCCCTTACCTTGTGTGCTGAGCCCCCCCAACCCCCCCCCCCAAAAAAAACCAATCCCCACAACTGTACACCACTACCATAGCCCTTAGGGATGAAGGGGGGGCACTTACATGTGGGTACAGTGGGTTTGTGGTGGGTTTTGGAGGGCTCGCATTTACCACCACAAGTGTAACAGGTGGTGGGGGGAGGTATAGGTCCACCTGCCTGAAGTACATTGCACCCACTACAACTGCTCCAGGTACCTGTATACTGCTACGATGGACCTGAGTATGCCATTTGAGGCTGGCATACAGGCTGGGAAAAAAGTATTTTAAAACTTTTTTATGGTGGGAGGGGGTTAGTGACCACTGAGGGAGTAAGGGGAGGTCATCCCCGATTCCCTCCAGTGGTCATCTGGTCAGTTCGGGCACCTTTTTGATGCTTGGTCATGAAAAAAAATGGACCAAGTAAAGTCGCCCAAGTGTTTGTCAGGGACGCCCTTCTTTTTTCCATTATCAGCCAAGGATGCCCATCTCCTAAGCATGCCCCAGTCCCGCCTTCGCTACACTGCCGACACGCAACCGTGAACTTTGGTCGTCCCCACGGCGGAAAGCAGTTGACGCCCAAAATCGGCTTTCGATTATGCCGATTTGGGCGACCTTGCGAGAAGGATGCCCACCTCCCGATTTGTGTCGGAAGATGGGCACTCTTCTCTTTCAAAAATTCACCTGTTAGTCACCCAAATGCATACATGCCTTTTATAATCCTTTTGGAGCCCTTGAACTCAATTACGTTTGATCGAGACTGCTGTACTCACATGATGAGGGTAATTTTATAAGGGGGCTTCTAGTCTATGCACTTTTTCAGGCACCTAACTATTTTTTTTTTAATTCTTTATTTATAATTTTAATTACAATACTCAAAGATAACCTTGTTCAGAAATACAGGGTCAAAATAATAATAAAGGTATTCCAAACACTTTCCATATCTTAATTATCTTCATTTATCCTTCAAAAGTCAAATTAAAGTGTTTATACAGTCAATCATAGTAATTTGAAACCTTTCTTAGACCACAAGTCATGTGCGGGGGGGGGGGGGGGGGGGGGGGGGGGGGAAAGAGTTAAAAGTAATACAGGAAAAAATTATCAAATTTATAGGAAAAAGCTGCATTATTCCAGGATATATTTCATTTCACTTGTTTCAGTTCCAAAAATGATTTAAGTTGATCCGGTGAAAAGAAAGTGTATTTTGTTTGACCAAGTTTAACTATACACTTGCATGGATATGCGAGAAAAAAGGAGGCTCCTATATCTATTGTCCTCTGCTTCATAGCCAAAAACTGTTTCCTTTTTTGTTGAGTCATCTTAGTGACGTCTGGATAAATCCAGACCTTGGAGCCATAAAATTGAGCCTTAAGATTTTTAAAATAAAGCCTCAGAATAGTGTTATAATCCTGCTCAAAAACCATTGATACTATCATTGTAGCTCTGTTCATTATAATATCCGAGGATTGTTCCAGCACCTAACTATTTTAAGTCAATTTTATAAAGACAAGTAGGTGTCTATTTGTCTTTAGAAAATACTAATGGTAAGTAGAAGAAATCAAACCTACATTACAGTCCTTGTCTATAATTTTTAAGTATGTTGGTAAATTATTGTATTTTATAATCCATGTACATTCATGTGTGCTCCCTGTACATGTCATCCGGCAAAGAATGCACCATCCTGTCAAGGCAAGTACTTTTAACACCGATGCAAGGCAAGTACTTTGGTATTTTATAAGAGGCCATTAAGGTGACTTTGTGGCCACACATGCCTGGAAATGACTTTATAAAATTACCAAATCGTACATAAGAAGGCAGCAGAAAGAAAACAAAACTTTTGCTGGAAACCGACACAAGATTAATTTATCTACCAGATTAGCCCTGTCGAGTCCTTGGCTGGTAAACACAATATAAATATACACTGATGTGGTTCTACCTATGTGGAGAGGGTCAGACGTACACAAATAGCAGCAGCAACAAAAGAAAAGCACAAAAGAGCCTTCAGAACTGGAACGAACAAGAGCTCTTTATTCAAAAGACCCGACACGGGCCATGTTTCAGCATGTCAATGCCTAGGTCAGGGGTCAATGCTGATAAGAACTCTAGATTGTCATAAATATAAAAATAGAAACCAGAGTGCATTCATTTGTGGCCTGAGACTTTACTGCCACCCATTGACTTAGTGGTAAGGTCTCATCTGCTACCTAGGCGATGGGCATGTAGTGCGTGCCCACTGCCGTTTACCGCTGGGTAAGTGTTGCCTGGTAGAAAATAGTTACTACTGCATTTTTGGCGTGCACCAAATTACTGTCTGGGCCCATGGTAACCAGGCGGTAATGCTAATTTGGTGCATGCTGGATACACGTAGGCCCTTTTGCGCCTTTGTAAAAGGGCCCCTTTGTAAATAGGCTTCATTGCATTATTTATTTATTTATCTCATTTGTACCCCACAGTTTCCCAACAGTGTCAGGCTCAATGTGGCTTACAGTGCACCACAGAGGCACACGCCAATGCAGTAAAATGAAGCTAATACAGCAGAAAAACCTACAAGAGATACTGGGGAAGAATAGGAATGGACGGAAGGAGAAGGGAAACTGTGAGGGAAGAGGGAAAGGGGATGTGTCCAAATGTCTCTAGATCGATGCGCTTCCAGCAGTGGAGACACATGAAGAGGCCGTGGGATAACCACTTCCAAATAACACGGTCTTCAGAGATTTCCTGAAAGATAGATGATCTGTGATGGTTTTTATGGTCCTTGGCAAAGAATTCCAAAGCTGAGTGCTAATGAAAGAGAAGGAGATAGCATACGTGGACTTGTACTTACTACTACTACTACTAGTTAACATTTCTAAAGCGCTACTAGGGTTACGCAGCGCTGTACAATTAACATAGAGGGACGGTCCCTGCTCAAGGAGCTTACAATCTAAGAGACAAGTGAATGGACAGTCCGATAGGGGCGGTCAAATTGGGGCAGTCTGGATTTAGTGAATGGTAAGAGTTAGGTGCCGAACGCAGCATTGAAGAGGTGGGCTTTAAGCAAAGACTTGAAGATGGGCAGGGAGGGGGCTTGGCGTAAGGGCTCTGGAAGGTTGTTCCAAGCATAGGGTGAGGCGAGGCAGAATGAGCGGAGCCTGGAGTTGGCGGTGTTGGAGAAGGGTACAGAGAGGAGGGATTTGTCCTGTGAACGGAGGTTACGGGCGGGGATATAGGGGGAGATGAGGGAGGAGAGGTAGTGAGGGGCAGCAGACTGAATGCATTTGTAGGTAAGAAGGAGAAGCTTGAATTGAATGCGGTATCTGATCGGAAGCCAGTGATGCGTTTGCAGTTGGGATAATGAAGGGTAAGATATGAACGGGAGAGTCTGAATGTATTCCGAAGTGGCAGGATGATGAGATCTATCATATAGCCAGGTACTTCACCATATAGGATTTTGTGAACTAGAGAGCAGAGTTTAAAGGTGATACGTTCTTTGACAGGAAGCCAATGTAGTTTCTTTCGGAGGGGCGTGGCACTCTCAAACTTGGACTTTCCACAAACCAGTCTGGCCGCTGCATTTTTTGTAACACATTAATGTACATGTCTAGCCATTAAGTTAAGCTGAACATGCTCACTAGGCTTCATTCGCCCAATTTCAGGTGTTAGTGAATTCATGAACATGAATGGATATCAGGAAAATGAGGAGGGTAATGTAGACTGAAATGAAGCTGATTAAAACACAATTGGAAGTGTATTTACATATTTTAATATTTGGTATGTGCTATATTTTTCGTCTTTTTTATTTTCTATGATTTTTATCTCTTCCATAAACTTTTGTCTATTAAATATGCAAGAACTAATGGATGAGTGACAATGAATGTTAAATAAAAGCTGTAGAAAGGATTTATCAAGTAAATGTTATGGATTACTGTGATTTAATTTATGGGATTAGTTTGACTTTCAATTACCAAGCTTCACATTGAATTGCTTTATATTTTGAGCTCTGTAGCTAGCACTCCTTACACTCGATCTTTCATTTGGAGAGGGATTATCAATAATTAGACACTGTGGCCTTATTGATCATCTAATCAATAGCTACATTAATCATTGGCAGTCTAAAGACAATTCACTCTGCATTAAAAGGAGTCAGTGGAATCCAATTAGAGCCTTTTGTTGCTTCCCAGTCACAGGCAGAACTTCAAAATGACTTGACTTGATCATTTTGGAATGAGACGTAAAGTAAGGAGTACATTTCAGTTCAACACCCTCTTCCTTTCACCAGCACAACAGTCAGGTGCAGTATTGACTGATTCATAGTCACTTTTCTCAGTATAATTTGTTCATTTTCTCACATTTTTTTCTTGCCTTGCCTTTCAATAAAATAGGACTGAAAGAAGCCAAACAAGATAAAAATCTAAGGCTTGATTCATCCCAGGAGGTTCGGGCCTCCACTTGGCAAACAGTAGCCAAATATGTTTTCTAAAATAGGTTGTGAAAAGGGATACTTGGCCCCCTAGTCATAGGGCTAGATGCACTAAACCTTAAGGGCCCTCTAACAACCCTTTAACGAAGGAAATTCCTAATCGTTGCATGCATTAAAGGCCTTTTTCCTACCAAGCAAGCAGCTAACGAAAACGGAATGCAAAGGAGAAACTACCATTGAAATGTGGACAATTCGGAATGCACTATCCATACCGATGATTGCAACGAATCATTTACCGTCAGAAATTTTACGTGTGCTCAGACCTGTCGTTAAGGCCTGAGCTATCATCTCCCCACTGCCCCCTGCACCATAAAAATCCAAGCCAGCATGTTTAAAAAGAAAAGTGAGATACAAACACAAACACGTGGCTCTCCGCTTTCTCCTGCATCATTACAAAACAAAACATACTGCTTCTCCCTGCAGCTTAAAAAATCCTGTCTCTCCCCTTCTCCCACAGCTTTGAAAATGAACACTCTCTGCTATCCCCTATAGCCAATTTTCCCAGTACTGTAAACAAACTGCAAAGAGGACTTTTGTTACAAAAGGGGATTTACGAGGGTCGTTCTTTTTAGAGTTATCTTCAACTGCACTCTTCTGCTAGATCAGACCGCTCAAAGGCTTGCAGGTCGGGATCCCCCCCTTGCACGCCCCAGTCTGACGTAAGCAACCTACGTAGGTTTAATACGTTTGTGGCTGCTCTGCGCATGCTTAAGGAGCAAATTAACAACGGGGATAACGAACGCTTGATACATTGTACTTTTCAATACCGCACCGAACATTTCTGAGCTGTTTTTTTGTGCATTCTTCGTTGTTTCAAATTCGTTAAGTACTTTTACGATTTAGATTTTTTAACGTTTGGTTGATGCATCTAGCCCATAGTGTTTTGGAAGAGTCAGAGTTATTTATATAAGTCTTAATAAAGATATTTAGAGTGTACAGGAGGCCTGGCCTCTGCATTATCATGCTGTACCTCTAGCTTAGCAGGGTTTAAAAAAGGTTTGGGCATGTTCCTAAAAAAAAAGTCTACAAGCCATTATTAAGATGGATTTATGAAAATCCACTGCTTATTTCTAGGATAAACAGCATGAAATCTGTTTTAAACTTTTGGGATCTAGCCAGGTATTTGTAATCTGGATTGGCTACCGTTGGAAACAGGATACTGGGCTTGATGGATATTCGGTCTGTCCCAGTAAGGCAATGCTTATGTTCTCAAAGGGCTATTCACTCACCTACATACATACATATTTTATTCACTTTTTGAACCTAAGGACACTTACTCTTGCTCAGAGCACCCTTCACTTCCTATGACAGGAAAGATGTAATCATAATTTTCTTGTTACTCTATTAGATTGCTCCCTAAGACAGGGGTGGCCCAAAGCAATCTGCCACATGAGGTGAATGATGAGATGGCACCCCTGCCCCCCAAGTCCAATATCAATCCCTTCACACACTCTCTCTCTCTGTCCCAACTCCCGAACCCCTCCTCCCGGCCATAGTCTGCCTTTTTCCCCCTTCCTTTCTCAACCCCTTTCCCTGAGTCTACCTTGTTTTTTTGTTTTCCAAATGTCATCGGCAGCAGCGATTCCCATACACTGCCCTGCCACCGACACCGGCTTCTCTCTACTGTGGCCCACCTCTCTGATGTAACTTCCTGTTTCCTCAGAGGCAGTCCGTCAAGACTCCTGCGAAAGTCCCCCAGAAAATATGTTGGCAGAATGTGTCTGGCTAAATGAGAGGGCGTTTGTCCTTGAAAGAGCAGTTTTTGAAACACGAGCCATGTCGGATAATTTACCCCTGAGCTGAAAAAGATAAGTGTTTTACTCTTTTTGAAAAAAATAAAAAAAAATTTTCTCTTGGAAGAAATTAGTAGTTAATAAGAAATTAATACATGAAAAGATGATGGTAGTGCATAAATCTTGATGGTGTAAGTTTGGTCCATCAAGTAGCAAGGCTGAGGTTTTGTTAGTGGTTAGAGCACTGGTCTTGCAATCCAGAGGTGGCCGGTTCAAATCCCACTGCTGCTCCTTGTAATCTTGTGCAAGTCACTTAACCCTCAAGTACAAACTTAGATTGTGAGCCCTCCTGGGACAGAGAAATATCCAGTGTACCTGAATGTAACTCACCTTGAGCTACTACTGAAAAAGCTGTGAGCAAAATCTAAATAAATAAATATAAAGTGATCATATATATTGTTAAATTCCAGCAGACTTTATAGCGGTGGACATTGTTGGAATTAAAATTTTCTTTTGCCATTAAGAGCAAGTTAATTAGAATACTAGCATAAGCCAGTGTGGAGGTGCTTCAGTTTTGGCCACATCGATGATAGGTATAATTGGGTGCAGCTACATGTGCGAAGTGACATGCTTAACTGAAAGTACTGTGTTATTTGTATCATTTGGAGATATGCCTATGGCCCGCCCTTTGTCTACCCACATATTTTATTTATTTATTTATTACATTTGTATTCCACATTTTCCCGCATAGCAGTAGGCTCAATGTGTCTTACAGGTTCCGGAGTGGAGAGTACCAACTCCGGGAATATATACAGAGTGGAAAATAGAGTAACAGTAGGTGCAAGGAAGCTGATACAGTTCCGGAAAAGAGAATACAACTCTGGGATGAATATATAGTAGCATACAGAGAAAAGTAATCCCAATGAGGCTGATATGTCTCCGGGGATGGGACTACAGCTTCTAGTGAGCAATACAGAGTAGGATAAGGGTAGAAGTACACTTAATTATAACTGGAGTGGTAAAATTTGTACAGTTTGAAGTAATAGGATTATGTGGAAGGGGTATTGTTCATTTCTTAGATTGAAAGATGTGATGCATTGTTCATGAATTGGTTCGGGTCTGCTGGGTAGGCTTTCCAGAAGAGGTGAGTCTTGAGGTCTTTTCGAAATTTCAGATGGGTGTTCACAGTTCTAATGTTTCTAGGTAAAGCGTTCCAGAGCTGGGTGGAAATGTAGGAAAAGCTGGATGCATATGTTGATTTGTATTTTAGTCCTTTACAGTTTGGGAAATGCAGGTTTAGAAATGTTCTTGATGATTCAATGATGTTTCTAGTTGGTAAGTCGATAAGTTCAGTCATGTAGGTTGGGGCCAGACCATGGATTATTTTGTGGACCAGAGTGCAAATTTTGAAGGCTATTTGTTCCTTGATTGTTAGCCAGTGCAGTATTTCGCGAAGGGGTTCAGCACTTTTGAATCTTGTCTTTCCGAAAATGAGTCTAGCTGCCGTGTTCTGCATGGTCTGGAGTTTCCTTAAGATCTGTTCTTTGCATCCCGCATATACAGCGTTACAGTAGTCAACATGTGATAGTACCATTGTTTGAATTATGTTACGGAAAGTTTCCCTTTGGAAGAATTGTTTAATCCGTTTGAGTTTCCACATTGCATGGAACATTTTCTTCGTGGTGGCAGAGGCTATAAACTCCCCTGCAGATGTGCACCATAGCACCTAGGCATCGTCTTGTAGAATACTGCCTAGTGCACATTCACGTGTAACTATCAATTACTGGTGCCTATGACACTCAAGTGGTTTGCACATCTAGGCAGCAATTTACATAATAATATCAGCATTGCCATACCGGGAAAGACCAAAGGTTCATCAAGCCCAGTATTCTGTTTCCAACAGTGACCATCCAGGCCACAAGTACCTGGCAAGATCCCAGAACAGGTAAAACAGATTTTATGCTGCATATCCTAGAAGTAAGCAGTGGATTTTCCCCAAGTCCATCTTAATAATGGCCTATGGACATTTAGGAAATTATCCAAACATTTTTTTAAACCCTGCTAAGCTAACTGCTCCATAACGCCAGATCAAATGCAATAAAAAATGATTAATGTTTTAATTTATAACTTGCTCTTCCAAAGATTTCCCAGAGTGACCATCCAAATGTCAACAGTACAGTGCCAATTTCATTTAACACTTACTCATATGACTTTGGAAAGTATTCTCTTTGAGTTTCAAGCATATTTATTCCAATGCATGTGATGCTCCAGTGATGAGCATTTCACTTAGTTTAGGGAACACTATACATTAGACTGGAATGGAGGACTAACCTAATTGTTACAGCAGATGGTTGGGATCAGGAAGGCTCAGGTTCAAATCCCATAGCAGCTCCCTTTTGCCTTGGGCAAGTCACTCAACCCTCCATGCCTCAGAAGAAGGCAATGACAAACCAATCCTATATCGTGCCTAGAAAAACACAAGGAGGGGGGGGGGGGGGTCCCCTCACTGTGTGGGCATCAGGATCCACAAGGACACATCTGGATCTGGATACATTGGATCAGTGAGGGAAGCAGTATAGCAGTCTGCTGTCCATTTAGATACAAGGAAAAGGAAAGAAAAAAGGAACAAAAGACAGAGAAGAAAGAGTGGATGAAAGATACAGGGAAGAAGCAGAGTTAAAAATAGGAAGGAAATTGTGAGATACATTAGCATAGAAAAGTACTGTATAGACACTGATTAATAGTTCCAATAAAAATGAGTAATTATTTCAATTATGAGTTATCAACATTTAGACAATTCTCTCTATCTTGCTACTGTAGATAATATATAATAGAAAAGAGTAAATCAATGCATATAATGACAAGGTTTTTATAAAGCTTTTCAATTTATTGAACAACAGCATAGAATCCACACTTAGCTTTATACTTCTAATATTTACAATAGACATAAGTACTTAAGTATTGCCATAATGGGGACCATAGGAGCCAACTTTTCAAAATTATTGGGGGTGCTAAGCCCAATGAAAATAACCCCTCCCTGGACACTTACAAGGAATTTTCTCAATATTGGGGGTGCTCAAGCACCCACAGAGTCGGCTCCAATGATGGGGACAGACCGAAGGTCCATCAAGCCCAGCATCCTGTTTCTAACAGTGGCCAATCCAGGTCACAAATACCTGGCAAGATATTAAAACAGTACAATACATTTTATGCTGCTTATTCTAGAAATAAGCAGTGGGTTTTCCCCAAGTTCATTTTAATAATGATCTATGGACTTTTTCTTTAGGAAGCCATCCAAACCTTTTTTAAATCCCGCTAAGCTAATTTATCCATAATGCCAGATCAGTGCTTTATATTGCACTGTTTTAAAGTACATTCCCTCAGAAAAGTCACTAAAAAATAGCAGTTGTACAAAAGGCAGTAAATAAATTCTAATAAATCAAATAAAAAAATAAAAAAATAAACTGTAAACAATAGGTGCTAACAAGTGGAAATGTTTAGAATCATGGTATGTATGTGTGAATGGGCAAAACGTCTGCCTACGAACTCAGCATTCTTTTGAGAGTATTTGTGGCCTTTCTACAGACTTTTCTGTCTCCCCATGAAGATCACACCTACTGATCAGCTTTTGATTGGTTAGCTATTGCTCCTCCTATCTGCAAACACAAAAATATGGCTTGTTCAAAATCTCTGTAATAATAAACATGGGAAGTAGGAATGGATAGATCAAAGGTTGTCTTAATTAACAGGGCTTATAGATCAATATAATATTTCTGTATTCACTTTAACAAAATGCTGTTTACTTTGATTAGTCCGGACCAGAGGAAGGAGGCTTTGGCTTTCGAGAGCTAGTCGAAAAATATATTAAGTTTGGCCAAAAAAGGAATCACCTTATTTTCCTTTTTTTGTTTTTATTTATGTAGAGGCACTACCCTCCTGTTTACTAAGGTGTGCTAGCTGCTGCGGTGCGTTAATACCGACACAGCCCATTCACCTTGGATGGGCTGTGTCGGCATTGCTGTGTGGCTTAATAAACTGGAGGGTTAGGTTCTGCTCTCTAAATGCACAACAGAGACCTCTAGTGGCTCTGCCAGAGAAGTGGTTATTACTCTTTTGACCTTAGAATATTCCCCTAGTTTCTGGAAAGGGGGTTGATTTTCCTGCCTGTGATTGACAGTAGTAGGAGAAGACACCTCTTGGAGGGAAACTGTGCTGGTGTATATACCAAACCCAGTGGGAGTTTCTTTGTCTTTGCCTCCAGCTTTCCCAGCCGTTGCACCATTAAAGCAAGGGGAAGAGGCTTGGATCTTGTGTTCCTAACTAATACATGCCTACTGAAGAAAAGGTGGTGTCTGCTAGCATAGTCACTGTACCTGGAGAAGAAAGAGTGGAAAAAGCAAGCACCAGAGCCAAATCAGCTGCAGCACTTGCACCAGGAGGAATCTGGAATGGAAAATCAGCCCTCCACCGTAATTCTGCTAAGGGAGAGAGGAGAAAGAGTAATAAGATCAAGCCTTAAAGAATAGGAGGGGACTAGAGAAATGTCAGAAAGTATTTCTTCACGGAGAGAGTAGTGGATGCTTGGAATGCCCTCCCACGGGAGGTGGTGGAAATGAAAACGGTAACAGAATTCAAACATGCGTGGGATAAACATAAAGGAATCCTGTTCAGAAGGAATGGATCCTCAGGAGCTTAGCCGAGATTGGGTGGCAGAGCCAGTGCTGGGAAGCGGGGCTGGTGGATGGAAGGCGAGGATAGTGCTGGGCAGACTTATACGGTCTGTGCCAGAGCCGGTGGTGGGAGGCGGGGCTGGTGGTTGGGAGGCGGGGTTAGTGCTGGGCAGACTTATACGATCTGTGCCAGAGCCGGTGGTGGGAGGCGGGACTGGTGGTTGGGAGGCGGAGACAGTGCAGACTTATACGGTCTGTGCCCTGAAGAGGACAGGTACAAATCAAGGTAGGGTATACACAAAAAGTACATAAGTACATAAGTAATGCCATACTGGGAAAAGATCAAGGGTCCATCGAGCCCAGCATCCTGTCCACGACAGCGGCCAATCCAGGCCAAGGGCACCTGGCAAGCTTCCCAAACGTACAAACATTCTATACATGTTATTCCTGGAATTGTGGATTTTTCCCAAGTCCATTTAGTAGCGGTTTATGGACTTGTCCTTTAGGAAACTGTCCAACCCCTTTTTATCTTGTTGGGCAGACTGGATGGACTGTGCAGGTCTTTTTCTGCCGTCATCTATTATGTTACTATGTTAGAGAGAGTCCCAGAAAATATATAAGGATAAAGGAACCTGGAGCTGAGTTCAACTGAGGAAGGACCCACCAGGTAAGGACACTGTGGACAGTGGTGTGGTGGTAAATTTTTAACAACAGGCTCTCTCCCCGGTCCACCTCGGCGCCCCCCCCGTCCACCACTGTGCCCCCCCCCCCCATCCACCTCTGCGCCCCCCCCAAAATTGCAGAGCTGGCTATAGCCGGGGGGGGGGGGGGGGGGGCAATGCATTACTCTCTCCAGGAAAAAAAAATTAAATGATCCCAGGTTCCAATCTAATTCATGTTTAATGTGGGATAAAATGCTATAAATAAGTAAATAAATATAAACTTTTAATGTTGAGCACCTGATTCTCAAAGTGAACATATTCCAAACACTATAATGAAAATAAAATGATTTTTTTTCTACCTTTGTTGTCTGGTGACTGTTTTTCTGATCATGCTGGCCCAGTATCCGATTCTGCTGCTGTCTGTCATCTTAACTCCGTTTCCAAGGCTTCCTTTCCATTTATTTCTTTCCTTTCGTCCTTTCTTCTTCATTTCTGGTCCTCAGCTTCTGCCTATTTTCTTCATCCATGTGCAGTTTTTCTCCTCTCTTCCTTTTCCCTCATTTCATCTCCTTCCTCACTCTTCTCTTCCCTCCATCCACGTCCAGCATTTCTTCTCTCTCTCCTCCTCTCCCCTGCCCTGCATGTACCCTTGTCCAGCAGTGACCCTCCTCTCCCCTGCCCTGCATGCACCCATGTCGAGCAGTGACCCTCCTTTCCCCTGCCCTGCATGCACCCATGTCCAGCAGTGACCCTCTTCTCCCCTGCCCTGCATGCACCCATGTCCAGGAGTGACCCTCCTCTCCCCTGCCCTGCATGCACCCATACCCAGCGACCCTCCTCTGCCCTGCCCTGCACCCATGTCCAGCAGTGACCCTCCTCTCCCCCGCCCTGCATGCACCCATGTCCAGTGACCCCCTCCATCCACCCATGCCCAGCAGCGACTCCCTTTTCCCCCCTGCCACCCCCTCCCGAGTTGTTTGGCGAATTCTTCTCCTCCCTCCCTCCCTCCCGATCTGATCCCTCACCGCCCGCTTGTTCTTCGAATTCTTCGGGGCAGGCAATCTTGCCTGCCCGCTTCCAGCGCTGACTGACCACGCTGCCGATTCGTGCTTCAAAATGGCCGCCGAGACTTCAGCAGAAGTCTCGTGAGGCCACCTCTGGAAGTCTCGGCGGCCATTTTTAAAGCGCGAACTGGCAGGGGAGTCAGCGCTGCCGAAGAATTCAAAAAACAAGCGGGCGGTGAGGCGGATCTGGAGGGAGGGAGGGAGGGAGGAGAACCAGAGTCGGCTCTCAATTTTCAACAACCAGCTTGCAAACCGGAAGAAAATTTAACAACCGGCTCTTGTGAGTCGGCTCCAGCACACCACTGACTGTGGATAATGCTCAGATAGTCCAGCTAAATATGATAAGAGACTTATGCCACCCCCCCCCCCTCCCAATATTCAGCACTATTTAATTGACCAGAAGCCATTCCTGGCCGGTTAAGTAGGGGTTAACTGGCTATCCATGAATATTCAGCAGGAGATAGTTGGTTATCTCCCACTGAATATTCACGATCAGTGCTTACCCTCTGGATTCTATATAGTGCACCTAGAGATCTGCGCCAAAATAGGCGCAGATTCTATAACAATACGTGCAATTTTATTGGCTTAATAAACTAATGAACGCTGATAACAGCACTTAACAAGCAATAATGAGCACTAATTGCCACTGATTAAAATTTAGGCACACAACTCGCTAAGCGTATTCTGTAACAATGTGCGCTGAACTTCTAACTCCCGCAGGCAAAAAGGGGGTGTGGTTATGGGTGGGGAAATGGGCATTTCATGGGCGTTCCAAAATTTACATGCCTACTTATAGGATATGACCCATTGCGCCTAAATCTACGCGCCAGGATTTAGCCACATTTTCATTGGTGTAAATGGCTATGAGTAGATTTAGGCGCTAAAATATCAACTAAGCGTATTTTATACTTGTTGCCTAAATCTTGCCCCTAGTGGCTAACTGGTTATATTGTGTGATATAACTGGCTATCCACTAACATTCAGCACATCACTGGCTAAGCGTGGTGGCCAAATCAGCCCGCCAAATTAGCAGGCCTATCTTTAGCCGCTATAAACTTAACCGGCCCAAAATAAACCAGATATTTAATGCCGGTCACTGGAAATGACCTGGCATTGAATATCCGATCTCACCGCCGACCGCAGGAGTTAGCCAGGCTGCCTCCAGCGGTCTGATTATCAGCCCCTTGGAGTACAAGAAACCTCCTGCAGCCCTGGAGTATTCCTAAGAAACCTAATAGAGACTGGAAGTGATCGGAACTTTTTTCTTAATACCTCTGCCTGAATATAGATTAGATAAGTTGTCCCACGTTTTTGTCTGCATCACTCAAGTTCTAAGTAAATCTTTTGGTTCAGAATTGCAGCTTGTGGTCTAGACTGACTTACTAGATGAAAAGGAATGCTGAGTGAGGGGATTACAAGCTACTCCCAGCCCTGACTTCCCTACAAACTCTAAAATTTACTTAAAGTAACTCACCCAATGCTTATATGGTCAAGAAAAGGTTACATTTATTAACCTTTAAAGCAGACTACACAGCTAATAAATTACTTTATCCAAAATGGAATACCATTTTATTTTAACTGTTATTTCTACTATAGGAGTATGGGAAACATCTCAGTGGATACAATCTCATTTTTTAAAAATTTTATATTTATACATTTTCAAAATACAATCAAGACAACTCTTGAGTAGCAGAAAAAGATTCCTCATTACAGAACTACTTCATCTCAATTACAAAAGAAAATCAAGCGATAACAAGGAATATTATGTCATAAAACTTAAGAAAACAAGGAAAAGAAAAATCCAAAAAGGAGGGTAGGAGGGGATTTGAGAAAATACCAATTAGCAGGAGATAAAAACTGGCAAAGTAAGAAAAATTAGGGAAATTTCTTACAGTGAGAGCCAGTTATTACTACATCACCCCCCCCCCCCCGGCACTAGTGGCTGCCCCGCGGCAATGCCAACACAGCCCATTCAAAGTGAATGGGCTGTGTTGGTATTAGCGCAAGGCAGCCGCTAACACAGCTTAGTAAACAAGGGGGTAAGACTTTCATTTGCCGAACTACTGGAAGGAGTAAAGGCCATTATAGGTGTAGGAGGTTTTCTTGCATCAAGGACGTTTTTTAAACTGGTCTGGGTCAAGGAAAACATATGACTTTGATTCTAACTTCACAAAACATTTACACGGAAACAGGGGCATAGCCAGACTTCAGCGGGAGGGGGGTCCAGAGCTCGAGGTGAGGGGACACATTTTAGCACCCCCACCACCGCCGCCACCCCCATCACCACCACCAACAACTTTGACCCCCCCTGCCGATGACCCTCTCGACCCCCCTCCCGCCGCCAACCCTCCCCCGCCACCGCCGTCGCCTACCTTTGCTGGCGGGGAACCCCAACCCCCGCCAGCCGAGGTCCTCTTCTTCCGGCGCATGGCTTCGTTCAGTTTCTGAGTCTGACGTTGTACGGGTTGGTGGCAGGAGGAGGGTCGAGAGGGTCGTTGTCATGGCGGGTCCAGGGCCAAATCTATGGGGGCCCAGGCCCCCGTGGCCCCCATGTAGCTACGCCACTGCACGGAAATTAATACAATCACATTTGACTAATCATAACAAAAGGATTTTTATTAAAAATTATAGCAGACAGAAAACACTATTGTTGGCTGAAAGGCTATATAGTTTTGTGATGCTGGGAATACATTGCCTTATCAATTGGGCTCTCATTTTGGTCAGTGAATATTAGATTGTTTTGGTCACGAGAACACAACAATGCCCGATGTCACATTTCAGTACGGTAATGTTTAGCTTCCTCAGATCAGAAACCTCCGCACCACAATAGATGTAAATGTGTGATTTACGGAAGTGCTGTCTTCTGTATTTACCAGCCATTAACCAAATTAAAGCAGGTGTTAAACAATAAGGGCTAATGCAGCAGCTTGTTATCAGTTTCTACCGAGGGTTGAGTGCCGACTCTTTCTGGTGCTACCCCTCATCTAGCTGATTAATGGCCTGATAGTTAATGCAATATCTGTACTATAGTCCTCTAAGTGACTTTAAGACTTATTATTGTGTGAAAAATACAGCAATGCAATGGTACCGGCAGTCAGATCTCTTGATTCCAGTGGCTTAGCCAAGGGTGAGCCCGGGTGGGCACAGGCCCACCAGTAGCAGGCACACCTATGATATGGCTGGCAGGGATCCCCAAGCCTCACCAGCCAAGAACTCCCAACAAATGTCCTTCCTGCATACCATGTGAATAGCAGATCTTCGCCTGCAGCAAGCAGCGACTGATACATACTGTTCACACTGGCCCCACAGCCTTCCCTCTGATGTATTCCCGCCTATGCGGAAACAGGAAGTTGCATCAGAGGGAAGGTTGTGGGGGCCAACATGAGCAGTGCGTATTAGTTGCTGCTCGCTGCCGGTGAAAATCTGCTACTTAAAAGGTATGTGGGGGGAGGGGGATGTTTGAGAGACCATATGGCATGCAGGCGAGAGAGGGAGAGGTCAAATCACTTGTGGGACAGGGCGGACTTCTTCCCACCCAAATTGGATGTCTGGCTACGCCCCTGCTTGATTCAAGTGAGTCAGGAATTCTGGTGACACCAGATATTGATTCGTGGTCAGGAATCCTCAACTCTGGTCCTGAAAAGGCCTCAAACAACTTTACAGAAGGAGCAAAATATGCAAAATAACCCGACTCTTGGGCCAGATATAGCTCATAAAATTTCATTGTGGAACTCCTGAAAGCCAGACCAATTTGCCATTAAAGAGCACCTGCTATGCTACTCAGTGGGTGTACGGGGACCTCTTGTCCCAATGCCTAAACTGGTACTTTGAGATGTAATAATTTCTTTTTATTTATAGTTCCAGCTCAGTTGAAAACAGGGCTGTGGATTCCCCCCCCTCCCCCTCCCTCCTACCCCTGTTTTTATAACCCTACCTAGTTTGTAATTGCAGCAGTGACCCTGGCCCCATGCAGTGGGGCTTCTTTCAGTCATGGCCCCGAATCTGGTCACTAGGCGAAGATTCAAGAAAGTGCACCAAAAGGTAGGCGTGAAAAATATTGGCACCGAGCGCCAATTCTAGAATGGCAATTGCATGCAAAATTGCCGCTATAGAATGGAGCTTAAGCTGGCATGCATGTGCCTCATTCTGGGTGCGAGCACATATGCCATGTCAATGGCTGTATAAACGGACCACACCTAAAGCTGGCAGTTGTGTGCACAATAGTATACAATAACTTAGTATACAATAGTATACTAAGACAACTGCAAGACACACCCCTGATCTGCCCATGTGCATGACCCCCTTGTAGTTGTGCACTATGGGCACCTTTTACAAAGTGCACTAGCGTTTTTAGTGTGCACTAAAAATAAGCATGCGCTAAACACTAGAGACATCCATATATTCCTATAGGTAGGGTTACCATATGTCCGGATTTACCCGGACATGTCCTCTTTTTGAGGACATGTCCGGGTGGGTTTTGCCAGTCCGCCCATTTGTCCAGATTTCTGGACAAACTCCTATCTTAGCCTCCTCTTCCCTTACTTACTATCTACTGCCCTGGTGGTCTAGAGACCTCTTCGGGGCAGGAAAGAGCCCCGTCTTTCCTGCCCGGAGCACTGCCCTTGCCCTGCACCCTGTTGCTGTGACGGTCTTGGGATTCAAAATGGCCGCCAAGAGTTGTAGCGGCCTCATGAGACTTCAACTCTCGGCGGCCATTTTGAATCCCAAGGCCGTCACAGCAACAGGATGCAGGGCAAGGACAGAGCTCCGGGCAGGAAAGACGGGGCTCTTTCCTGCCCCGAAGAGGTCACTAGACCACCAGGGCAGTAGATAGTAAGTAAGAGGAGGGGAGGGGAGGTGACCTGGGGGAGGGGAGGTGACGGGGGGAGGGGAGGGGAATTTGTGACCCGGGGGAGGGGAGGGGAATATGTGACAGGGGGTGGGGTGACGATGCGAAAGGGGTGGGGTGTGGGTGGGGCATGGGGCGGGACATGTGTCCTCTTTTTGAGAGGACAAAATATGGTAACCCTACCTACAGGCACCTCTAGTATTTAGCATTTAGGAACTAAGGGCCCTGTTTACTAAGCCGTGATGTAGGTGTGCTAGCGTTTTTAGCATGTGCTAACGCTAGAAACATTCACTATGGTTGTCTCTAGCGTTAGCGTGCACTAAGAACACTAGTGCACCTTAGTAAACAGGGCCCTAAGTTTATAGAATAGTACCTAAGTGCAGCTATGCACATAACTGCAAATTAGTGCCAATTAAATCCATTTAAGAGCAATTATTGGTACTTAAGGCCAATTGGCACCTAACTTAACAATTAAGTTAGGTACACCACTGGCACTATTCTATAAACTTGTGAGGCCAAATTTGCACACTATTCGGAAATTTGGTTGCACAACATTATAAAATCAGGCCCTATGCATAGCTGCCGAGAGGGGGAGCAGAGGGGACAAATTCCCCAGGCCCTGGCCTCCAAGGGGGGGTGCCGCAGTCCCACCCGCCCTCCGTCGTCGACTGTCTGCCACCGGGCCGGGCCCCCTGCATTGAAACCACAGCACCTCTCACCTCCGTGTGAAAGCGCTGCAGGCAGCAGAGCAGCAGATCACCTCCCTTCGGGCCTCCTTCCCTCCGTGTGTCCCTCCCTTGTATGACATAACTTCCGTGAGGGCGGGGCACAAGGAGGGACGAAGGGAGGCGATCTGCTGCCCTGCTGCCTTTCACACGGAGGCGAGACGTGCTGTGATTTCAATGCAGGGGGCCCAGCCGTGGACGGAGGGGGGCAGGTGGAGGGGGGAGCGGCGGCAGCAGCAGGACCCTGGGGGCGGCCTTGCCCCTGGCCCAGCCCAGTCTCTCGGCGGCCCTGGCCCTATGACCTCAACTCCTTTCCTTTGGGAGTTGTGAAGGCCCCCCCCCCCCCCAATATTCAGCACTATTTAACCAGTCAGGAATGGCTCTTGGCTGGTTAAGTGGTTATCTCCAACTCAGTATTCCCGATGAGTGCTTAGCAGCTAACCGGTTATATCACGTGATTTAACTGGCTAGCCACTAATATTTAACATATCGCCGGCTACGTTTGGCAGTCAAATCAGGCTGCCAAAATAGCAGGCTGAATATTGCCTTAGCCGGTTAAGTTTAAGCGGGTCAAAAATAAACCAGCTATTTCGTGCTGGCCACTGGAAATGGCCCGGCATTTAATATCCGGCATCACCACTGACTGCGGGAATTAGCACCGGCTGCCTCTCACTGTCTGAGTATTGGCCCCACTGCAAGAACCCTAATTCTAGCTAACCCTAGGCTGAACTTGAGGATTAAACAGGGGAAATTTCACATGATGGTGCACAGAACTGACACAGCAAATTTTTGTTAAAATGTATTTCGACTGAAATGTCATTGTCATTGGTAGCTCAAGATGTACCAAAAGTATTTCCCTGTCCCCAGAGGGCTCACAAGCTAAGGGGTCCTTTTACCAAGGTGCTGGAAAAAGGGCCAGGTGCTAGCAGGGGGGGGCTGTTTTTCCCGCGTGCTGGGGCCCTTTTTAACTGCAGCGGCTAAAAAGCCCCCAGACACACGTGGCCATGAGGTAAAAGATGCCCAATTACCATTGGGTTAGCTCTTGAGCCAAGTTTTGTTTAAATACTCTAGCCAATTTAAAGTCTGTACTTAGAGGTTTTTGGGCCGATGGTGAGGAAGTCCAACCCCAGTTTGACTTTTTCAGCTGTCAAGGGGTTTCTCGAGGCCTTTTCCTCTTTAAGATAAAGAGTACTTGCTTGAAGTAATAGATTTTTTGAGTACCTAAATAATTTCTGACTCTCAACCGACTGATCTAGGTAACTCACCCCATTATATAGATTGAGTTTACTGCTACCCAAGCCATTTCTGGGGGTTCCCCCCCCCCCCCAGAAATGGGAGGTTCTAGGGGCAGGAGTACCGCGTTGGGCCGGCGGTAGTCCCGGAAGAGCGAGCGGTAAGCCCGCGTTGGGCTTACCGCTGCTCTGTAAAAGGGCCCCTAAATTTTGCACCTGAGCCAAGAGGATAAAATGATTATTCCAAGGTCTCAAGGGGCATCAGTGGGATTTGGACTTATTTTAGCTTCCCTGATTATCAGCCCCCAACCAAAAGCTGTTCCTCTACCTTGTAAATGTAAACTGAACTCAAAGTTTCGGGGGGCAAGTTATCGACATGGGCTACCATTAAATGGGTTATTTTACCGCTAACTCAGTCCCATTTTATCCAATGAGACTTAAAGTAGTTACTGATAACCCAGGTTAAAAATAAAACAATCTGTTTTAATGGTAGGCCACATAGCTCCCTTCCCTCTTATCCCAGATTAACAGTAAAATAACTGATCTCAACAGTAGCTCACATTGATAACTCCCCCCCCCCCCCCCCCCCCCCCCCCCACACACACACACATTCTCTTTCACTTCCCTCTGTTAGAAATCCCTACCCCAGATGTCATGCTTGGGCATCACCAGGAACTCTTGTCAGCTCTGAAGCCTGGAGGGACAAGAATGATGAGATGATTCCTTAGTGTGATTCTGTGGCTTCTGTTTGCTGCGGTGGTAGAGGCAGCAGTCATGCTTCCTTCTCCCATCTTAGTGTTTTGTTGCCTCCAGCTTGCCTTGATGCTCATTTGTGCTTTCATTTTTTAACTTTTGTTGTTTCCCAGTGACTTGACTGGTTTGATCGTATTGTAAACTGCTTAGGACCTCTTGTGGGAATAAGTGGGTTAGAAATGCTCGAGATTAGATTAGATTAGATTGATGGACAGAAGATTCTCGCCCTCCAGGGCATAATGGTGCAGCCTAAGTCCCGAATTTGTAGAAGGAGAGTAGGCACACCTAGGTAAATCTTCAGCATTATATAGCCCCTTCAATTAGCTTTCATGTGCCTAAGTAGCCCCTAAGATTTTGATAAACTCAACAATTATGATCATCACACAAATATCCTATAAAAATGCAGGTTAAAATAGGTGCTGGTGTTCTTTTCGTTTGTGTAGCTGTCAGGACCTATGGTTTTGTCTTGACTGTTGCTGCTCTTTGCTGCCTACCCCCCCCCCCCCCCCCACAAAGCTACCACCATAGGTAACCACCTAGTCATTTCTAATGTTTGAGTGGGCCCTACTTAAGTCCCAAGGCCAGACCAAAACAGTTTTATTTTGGATATGTAACCCTATTGCTAAGTAATGGCTGTCTGAAGGTCAGTCTCCATGTAGGTCCTTGTTCATCGCGGGTCCTACATGGAGACTGACCTTCAGACAGCCAGTGGCGAAACATGAATTCATGTCGGTGTGATGTGTCTCCTCAGTGATTTTTTGAGTGCCTCTTACGAAGGTTTTTGATGAAACTAGCTAAGAAGAAGATATATTAAGCTAAGTACTTGGATTTATTATATATGCTATATGTGAGAAGGAACTGCAAATGAAAATGTGAAAACCTATAAAAAAATCTATACTGGATAGATCATGATTGCATGTTCACCCTGATTTATTCCAGGCTCAAGAGAAACCTGCCTTGTGGTTGAAGCACGTATATCTGATGGATCCAAAAGTAAATCTAAAACTGTGATTCAAAGTATTTTTGATAAGAAATAGGGATAGAAGCTGGGCTTATTATTTTGGGACACTTTAAAATAGAGCATTTTTTCAAAAGTGCCTATGTTGGCTGATAGCTATAGACCTTCATTTTCATCTTTTCAACTATTTTTACCCTCCCCCCCCTCCAAATGATCACAAGTTCTAAAAAAAACGTATTATTCAGGTTTTATTGATTCTCCTGCTAATTTTATAACTATCAAAGAGTGTGTGACTGGCAGGGACTCCAGTTTCCTCCAGGTCAAAACCATCTAACTGCTTATCTCCATGTGATCCCCAGGTCTCGTTCCTTCACCTGACACAAGAGCAGAGGCTGCATGTTAGTCCTATGTTTATCCATAAAAAGTTTTTTCTTTCTTGCCCAGAAAGATCATGAGCCATTTTTTGCACTGATGGTTTTTTTTTTCCATTTGTGTTGGCTTAGTAAGCACAGATATAATACAGTGAAAAGGAAAAGAAAATAAGAACCAGATATGGAGAGTCTTGCTGACTTCATACCCTATCAGTGCTCTCCTTCCACTTATGGCAAAGATTTAACCTACTTAATCAAGTATGGGGATCAATCAATAAATAAACCTGGTGTCGGATATAAATCAATACTTGATGTCACCAGTATCCAAATCATAAATATTTTTATAAATGTTTATGCTGTGCTCAATCACACTGTAGTGCCCATAATCCCAAAACTGACTCTGGAAAAGGTACACAGTCACCAAACATCATCACACATGTCCTTCCTACCTTCCACTTATAGCACGAATAAAAAATGTTCTAGATGTAATATGATGTAAAAGTTTATAGGAGGCTAAGACTTATCTTAATTGGCAATGTGCGCTGACCGTGGCGCCTCCAGACACCATGAAAATAGTGCTTTGTGATTAAAATTCTGACTCCATAATAATTCCCAACGTGGAGCCACGTTTCACTTCCAAGCTTTTTCAAGGGAATTAATCTTCAACCTATCAAAAAACTGTAAAAGCATAAACTTTAAATGTATACAGACGTTTCAAAAACTCTTTTACATCGCCAATTAAGATAAGTCTTATCCTCCTATAAACTTTTACATCATATTACATCTAGAACATATTTTATTCATGCTATAAGTGGAAGGTAGGAAGGACATGTGCGATGATGTTTGGTGACTGTGTACCCTTTCCAGAGTCAGTTTTGGGATTATGGGCACTACAGTGTGACTGAGCACAGCATAAAAATTTATAAAAATATTTATGATTTGGATACTGGTGACATCAAGTAAAGATTTAACCTAATCATTTGTTTGCCATAAGACACTCGTCATACACCAGAGCTGGAGAAAATATCATATGCTTTTGAATTTTCACACAAGTACATAGGCTCAAAGAGCTATATGTCTGTTATAGGTCTAATGATTTTCCTTTAGGAAAAATGTTGATTTTACAGTGATTGTGTAGCAACTGATTCTAATTCTGTCTGGTTATCCTTATTGATTTCAGCCAGTTGGTTGGCAGTATAGCTACCACGAGAGATCTGCTTCTTTTTATGTGGCCTGTAGGGAGCGCTGTTGAGCCATATGCAGGTTTTTTTTTCCAAGGGATAACTTATTTAGAATTATTTTTGTGGGCACAGTTTTACTGTATAGTTATTGTAATAATAAACCATAATTGCAATTTATTTAGCACTTTTTGTGGAATTAGAAAAGGTACAAAGAAGGGCAACGAAAATGATAAAGGGGATGGGACGACTTCCCTATGAGGAAAGGCTGAAGCATCTAGGGCTCTTCAGCTTGGAGAAAAGATGGCTGAGGGGAGATATGATAGAGGTCTATAAAATAATGAGTGGAGTGGAACAGGTAGACGTGAATCGCTTGTTTACTCTTTCCAAAAATACTAGGACTAGGGGGCATGCGATGAAGCTACAAAGTAGTAAATGCTATTACAAATCAGAGAAAAGTTTTCTTCACTCAACGTGTAATTAAACTCTGGAATTCGTTGCCAGAGAAAGTGGTAAAGGCAACTAGCTTAGCGGGGTTTAAAAAAGGTCTGGACGACTTCCTAAAGGAAAAGTCCATAGACCATTATTAAATTGACTTGGGGTAAATCCACTGCTTTTTTTCTGGGATAACAAACAAAATACACAGAGTGTATAGATGCCAATGCGATAGTCTTAAATACAGTATTTAAGACTATCGCATTGGCATCTATACACTCTGTGTATTTTGTTTGTTATTTTAACATATGTGACAGAGTGACGGTCTGAATCATTTTTTTCTGGGATAAGCAGCATAAAATGTATTGAACTTTTTCGAGACCTTGCCAGTTATTTGTGACCTGGATTGGCCACTGTTGGAAACAGGATGCTGGGCTTGATGGACCCTCGGTCTGTCCCAGCGTGGCAATACTTACGTACTTAATTAGGATCCCAATAAAATTTCTAATTGTGTAACAGATTAGAAACATATATGGGTCCCTCTCTGTGACAGATGGTCTAGCAGCATATTTCTGGCACATGAACCTACCGGAAGTCATCTAAAAGGGTCATGGGGAGAAGAAGCAAAAGTATCATCATTATGACCTATACACAGTTGAGCAAGACAGGAAGAAGGAGGATTTACAAAAGGGTTCAGGGAAAGTGGGGTGGGGACTAAGCCTCTATCTCACTGGTTAGTGTGCTCTGATCATTCATTCTCACTCACGTTGCCTTTAGCTTTTTAAATTATTTTCTGAGGTGGTTGCTGTGCTCCTGTTATTAAATTCTAGCTCTTAGCTTCTCACATGGACAGAGCTGGCCAGACGAAAGTCACAGAAAAATTGTAGCCCTTGTGCCTTTTGGCTGTGATCAGGGTCTCTGCCTGAATGCTGCTTTTCTGAGTGAGGTTCTTGTTCTGCTCGGTCCCCTTCTGATGCAGGCAGTTTTGCATTCAGATTAATAAAATGATGCCGCTGCGATTGCCAGAATTCATGCGCGCAGCGGGTAAAAATGTCGAGAACAGCCCGAACTCTCATGCATTACAGAGAATAAGGTGGGGAGCTGGTGACATGTTAGGCGCTCTCTACTTGTAAGTGATATAAAAGATTTTAAAGTGACATACCAAATGAACATTTTCTCTTGCTTCTATCAGGACAAGATCAGATTGTTTTTATTATTTAAAAGAAGGCAGACGTTTTAAGAGCTTGCTTTGGACGTGAGACTGGCACGTGCACTATTTTTGTTAACGAGTTAGAAATATTTGGAAACTCTCTCTTTGAACTTATGGTGGTGACAGAAATAACACAAGGATTCTGTCCAGTGCCTAATGGTATACTGATTAAATCAGAGCAACAAATGAAATGAAAGCACTTCAAAATAATAAAAACTGAAACACCTGCCTCCTGACATCCTTTGTTCATAACTATGTATTTGTGTGGCTCTGAAAAGCCTCCGTTGTGGTTAAATACGTACTGAATTACCTTTGTACTTAACCTAATAAGGAGTTCCAAACATATTAGGTTTACATTCACCACTAGTCAGCTATGAAGAAACAGTGCTGCTTACTTGTTGCGTTACAAGCCAGATTACACAATTAAAAAGGAAAAAAAAAAAGACTATGTAACAAATTGCCTTAATCCATTGTAAATCTGAGCTCAGTAATTTAATTAGTCAGTTGCATTATGGTGGGAGACTACAGCCTAAATAATGAAGTCTTTTGCTTGCGTATGGTAAAAGAAATCTCATCTTTAGAATACTGTTCTGCCAGTGATACAATAATTTTTTTTCAGAGTGATCCACTGACGGATATTGAAATCCGCAATTAACACATTACATGCTGTTTTTAGCACATTATTGTATAAAAGCCTTTCTGTGTGTAAAGCTAATTTTACATGTAGAAAATGGCTTTTCTAAAATTGCACGAATGCATTTGCATGTAAAAAGTACATACATAGCTAGCATGCGCCTACTTTTATGGAATCCTGGGGATGGAGCTTGGGCGAAGCACGATGGTGATGCAATGTGCATGAATGTGTATACGAGTACATGTGCACAGGTGTAAATGTACGCATTGACATTTGTGAGTTGTCCTGGCTGGTGCTTGGGCCCTGATGTTCAAAGCTCCAGTGCTATAGCGAACAGCGCCTGCCCCACACCTCAGGAACAGCACAGAAAAATAGCCCTCCGATGCTGAAAGCTAATAATGTTCAAATTATATGCATACTGTGAGACAAAAGATAAGGGGGAGGAACGTGCCTGGCACAAGCGCTCAAGAGTTTTGCAGTAAGCGCAGCCCTTCTGCATATGCCCAGGTAAACCTTGAAGTGAAACACACCTCAGCACTGTTCTTCTGCATCTTTAAATATAAGCTTTTCAATTTTGTTTTCACTTGAGAGGCTTATATTTAAGAGCAGACAATGTGTGCATTCACTTTTGGGTTTGCTCTGTCGCATACATTTGTTTCTCTGTGTCAGCACTTAGAAGCGTGCACAAGTTTTCTTCCACTTCCAAAACAAATCAAAACCCAGCAGATTTTAAACAAAAAATGAAAAGAAATCCTCTCTTCACACCCCTCAATGTCAGCTCTGAGCTGGTTTTCCAGCAGTAAGAGCAGGGTTTTTTTTTTGTACACTGTTCTCCGAGCATTGGAAGATCATAGCAAATGACCTCATTAGCATCCACTTGACTACATTTAAATACAATGTGTGGCCATCTTTGGCACGCACGTTGCTTCCTGTGCTAAAGACCTCTGAGCATTCTGCACAGATTAATGCTGGTGCTAATGCAGCCATAACTTCAGGTTCTGAGCGTCGGCCCCCTTGGTGTCCATTTTATAAAGACATATAGGCAGGCATGTTTATTAAAGCATGCTAAGTAGGTAGCATGGGTTTTACTGTGTGCTAACTTAAGCACAGGTATGTGCTAACGATTACTGCACACTAAGGGCTGGCTCCAGTAAATGACACTCAAAATTCACTGCTGAATAAATCAGCACTGAACGGTATTCTATAACTCTGAAGAGTAGAGTATAGTGCCAAGATCTGTGCTCAACGTTTGGGCGCAAGGCGTTACACCAACTGAAACCAGGGTGTAAATCCCGGTGTGCAAGTTGGCTGTAGATCTGCAGTATTCTATAACACTGTGCACGTTTTAGGGGAACGCCTCTGACCCACTCATGCCCCTCCCATCATTACACCCCCTTAGCAGATCCATGGGGGAAACCCTTAGGTGCTATTCTATAAATGGGAACCTAAGTGTGTTTTCATATGGATCTGTGGTTTCTGCCCCCCCCCCCCCCCCGTTTTGCCGCCTTGCATCTGTTAGAAGTGGAGGGGTAGCCTAGTGGTTAGTACGGTGGACTTTGATCCTGGGGAACTGAGTTCAGTTCCCACTACAGCTCCTTGTGACTCTGGACAAGTCACTTAACCCTCCATTGCCCCTGGTATAAAATAAGTACCTGAATATATGTAAACTGCTTTGAATGTAGTTGCAAAAAAACCTCAGAAAGGCGGTATATCAAGTCCCATTTCCCTTCCCTTATCTGTGCTGAATTAGTGCCCAGTGTTCAGCACCATATATAGATCTCTGCCATAACTTGTTAGCACAGGATGGGGTGGAGATTAGGTGAGATATGGGGGGGGGGGGGGGGGGAGATTGGATGTGGACTACACATTACAGTTGATGCACTTTTGACAGGTAGCAGCGCTAATTACTGTGTAGGTAACATGGGTGCATTTAATGCCACCTCAAGAGACGGCATTAGGTTCATCATGGCAGCCAACTATTTCAAAGGATTAAACTCAACACAAGCTGCTCTCCTGGTCCCAGTGAAAGAATTTGCCCTACATTGGGGGTAGGTGTTTGAACTTACTGCACCTTAACTGGAAATGTTAAGGTGTAGTGCAAAGCCTGAGTGGTAAATAAAGTGGATGTGCCCTGCATCTACTGCATGGGGCAGATGGTCACTGAACAGGTGGTGTTGCATAATGTGCCGGAGAGCGTGGGAGCATCTGCGCTATCAGGCAATGCCAGTAATCTGAAAAAATCCCTGCCTTGCTGATGTAGGTTGTCGATCCATCCACCCAAATGCTCCACACCCCCATCTTGAACCCCCAAATGCACAAGACCACCTGACCTTCCAATTGCTCAAGACTCTCCTTCACAACGTTCCAGTGCACAAGATTACCTGATCCCCTCAAATGCTAAGTACCCCTCCCACCTTCTTAATGCACAAGATCACCCCTTCCAATCCTCATTCAAGATCATCTGACCCAGACTGGCCTCCATGATCAAGACACCTCAGCCAATTCCTACCTAACTCTCCCCCGCCTCCCAGACCCCCCCCCCCCCAAGTCCTAAGGTGGGCTAATAGGGCTGGGTAGAGGTGCTTCTCTCCCGCTCCCATCTGGCCTGGCTCTAGGTTCAAAATGGTGGTAGTTTTGCGGTGGGTCAGGAGGGGTGATCTTGTGCATTGGGGGTTGGGAGGAAGGTCTTAAGCATTTGGGGAGGCAGGTGAGGAGGTCATGATTGAGGAGACATGTTCCTGTTCCTGTTGCTATTATTTTAATAATGTATATGTGTACTTACCAAATAACTATAAGTACATACTTTATAGATTCCAGGAGCTACCCCAAAGAACAACAACTAATTCAAAATCCTCTTAGATCAGTTTCCCTCATGTCTGGGATGTGGATGGCTGTGGTTTATTTTCCTGGACATTATTGAGTCATCTAATCAGCTTATAGTCTCCGCGCTTAAACCTGCTCAGTCAAAATTGGAAAACATTTGATCCAACAAATTAACAAGTGCAAATGCCCATCTATCAGTAACTAGATCATTAGACTGACCTTAAGGCAAGTTTATGTTTGTTTATTAAAATTTACTACACCGCCTAATCCAAGACAATCAAATTCTAAATACATAAAATCAAAGAAATTGGTTGCGGTAGCAGTATTCTCAGTATGTTTATATTCTGCTCTTCCTAACACCGTAGATAATTTGTTCTTTATGGGGGCAGAGAGCCTGTGGATAGTTTTCATTTGAAAACAACAGTGCATACTAAGTACCCACAGACCTTGCATGTACTTAATTTTTTGGTGGACAAAAACGTGCTACAAAACAGTGCACGTACATTTAAAAATACAATCTAAAAGGCCAGTTTACTAAGCTGTGGCAAAATGGTGTGTTCTTGTGTGAATTTACCACAGGAAAATTCAGCTGAGCACCCCACAGTACAACAACCCATGGCTGGAAACTTCCTTGTGCTGACAGTCAGGAAAACCGCGTGTTCCCGGCTGTGGCAACGGGAACCGGTAGCCCCCACCTCTTTGAAAGAAGCCGCAAATCCACCAATGCTTAAACCCTGGCCCCCTTCTTGAATATTTCAGACATAAATTCAAAATCAAATGAGCAATCCAGGGACCCAGCTATTTTTCAGTTCGAAAGCCAGGTGTTCTCACACAGTCTAATTTTTGTGGCTGATTATTGTATTTGTACAAGCTTGAAGGCAGGGGTGGGCTTCCTTGCATGGAAGACCCTCTTTGCTTTGATGTTTTGTTCCCGGGTGGACCGGGCAGGAGCAGCTCTGTTTCTCATGAACTCACTTCTGAGCATTTGCAATTTGTATCCAAGTTTAACAGTTACATTGTAGCTTTCATTATAACCATTGTCCAAAACCTTGCCTAGGCCCTAACAGTTGTAATTTATCTTTTGTACTATATAATTTGTAGCCCTTCAGGCCAGAAGGAACATCTGTATTGAAAGACTAATATCTAAACACTTTAGCGTTCTACACTGGGACGATATTATAAGGTCAGTTTTCCTCATAAACTTCGTTTCCACTGTTGGTTTTATTCATTATATTTGACATATTAAGCTTCTGTATCTTGGCATAAAGGACACAATATTGCAGCATATTGGCAAGCTCATTTGCTTTTCACAGCTAGTGTTGTGTCCAAATATCAACCCCCAGGGATAAACACGTGTATATAGACTGCAGGAAAATGAGCCCCAGCAGCAGGTGGCCTTTTGCAGCCTAATGAACACGGCAATCTGTTACTATCACTGCCGTGCTTTTCACCAGACAATTAGGCAACTAAGCATGTAATTATTCAGTCCGACAAGAAGAGAACTCTTCTCTAATTTCATCTTTTCATTGCTGTTTACTCACCCACACTCCCCTCATTAATGAGAGATTTTCCAGGCCACGCTAATTGGTTTCAATAACATTCATTTCAGTTGAAAGAGAACGTTTCCGCTAATTGAGAATCGAAAGCATCTTTTTAAGTGCGGCCTGCGCTGGAAATCTGAATACCCTCAACAGGTTCGAGCTAATGAAATTAAGTTACACTGCTGACTGGTAGCGCAGTAGAAGCGAAGCAATTTATTTTCATTGACGCATGTGGTCCAGGTCCCGGGCAATTAAGGCTCTTTCTATAAGAAAGCAATTTAAAAAAGTGGTTTTCAGTAAACAAGGTTACTGTCTTTAGATCTCTCTCTCTCTCTCTTTTTTTAATGTTCCCTTTGGTTAACAGCTAAGGCCCCTGTGAAATAGACAAGACCTTGTGGCAGTGCAGCTCTCCGCTCAGGCGTGGTTTAAGTTGGATCAGATGGCACCCAAAATAAATAAATAAATAAATAAAAGTTTAAACTCTGCTGACCCTGTGAAATCCATTAGCCTTATTAGGAAGGCAGGCACCTGTACACAGAGGCCAAACAATTGCACTGCCCACAATATTGTTCTTTCCTCATTATAACGTGCCAGTACACAAAGAAGTGCTGCAGAAGACTAAAGTGGAGTAATGTTTCAAATTAACAGAGCTGCCAAGTTAACCGGTTACTACTACTACTATTTAGCATTTCTATAGCGCTACAAGGCATACGCAGCGCTGCACAAACATAGAAGAAAGACAGTCCCTGCTCAAAGAGCTATGTAATAAAAGTGAGCCAAGTATAGGACAATCAAGCCATTGTGACATCACTGATGAGGTTGGCTCTTATTGGTGGACTGAGGCATTATGACATCACAATATTAGCTCTGGTTACAAGAGACTACTACTACTACTTATCACTTCTATAGCGCTACAAGGCATACGCAGCGCTGCACAAACATAGAAGAAAGACAGTCCCTGCTCAAAGAGCTTACAATCTAATAGACAAAAAATAAATAAAGTAAGCAAATCAAATCAATTAATGTGTACAGGAAGGAGGAGAGGAGGTTACAAGTGGTTACGAGTCAAAAGCAATGTTAGAGGTGGGCTTTCAGTCTAGATTTAAAGGTGGCCAAGGATGGGGCAAGACGTAGGGGCTCAGGAAGTTTATTCCAGGCGTAGGGTGCAGCGAGACAGAAGGCGCGAAGTCTGGAGTTGGCAGTAGTGGAGAAGGGAACAGATAAGAAGGATTTATCCATGGAGCGGAGTGCACGGGAAGGGGTGTAGGGAAGGACGAGTGTGGAGAGATACTGGGGAGCAGCAGAGTGAGTACATTTATAGGTTAGTAGAAGAAGTTTGAACAGGATACGAAAACGGATAGGGAGCCAGTGAAGGGTCTTGAGGAGAGGGGTAGTATGAGTAAAGCGACCCTGGCGGAAGATGAGACGGGCAGCAGAGTTTTGAACCGACTGGAGAGGGGAGAGGTGACTAAGTGGGAGGCCAGCAAGAAGCAGATTGCAGTAGTCTAAACGAGAGGTGACAAGGGTGTGGATGAGGGTTTTGGTAGAGAGGGAGATTTTAGAACCCAGTCCTGGCTTTCTGACAAACTGATTTTGGTGCATTATGGGACCTACAGCATGGATTTCAATGGGTAGCATGGAAAAGAAAATAAGATGATACCTTTTTTATTGGACATAACTTAATACATTTCTTGATTATTTATTTATTTATTTATTTATTTATTTATTTATTGCATTTGTACCCCAAATTTTCCCACTTTTTTTGCAGGCTCAATGTGGCTTGCAGAGTGTTATTATGATGTGGTCATTACATGATCTTAAATACAATCGATAGTAGGCTGAAGGTAGATGAGGATTTAGATGGGAAGGTGTTAGGTAAGGTCATGTGAGAGGTGTTTTTTGATGAACCTGAGAGGTTTAAGGAATGATTTGTTTCATTAAGGATGTCTTTTGTAGGCTTTGTTGAAGAGATGTGTCTTCAACGATTTGCGAAAGCTGGTTAAATTGTCCATGGTTTTCAGGGTCATGGGTAATGCATTCCATATCTGTGTGCTTTTGTACGCAAAAGTAGTGGCATATGACTGTTTATATTTAATTCCTTTACAGCTGGGGAAGTTCAGATTGAGGAATTTGCGGGCCGATCTTTTGGCGTTTCTGGGCGGTAAGTCCACTAGGTTTAACATATAGAGTGGGGCATCTGCGTGGATGATTAGCTTTTGAAGGTTGCCCTTCTTCATCAGCTCGGAAGATACCAAGTTCCAAGCTGGAGAGTTTGGGACTGTCCCTGTTTTGAACTTGCATCCCAGAGCAGTGTGAGATTTGTAGAGCCCAAGGAGGTTTTAATGCTCCCCAGTGCAGCTGCTGCCATCTTGGTAAACCCAAAACAATGACATGGATAGGGCAACAAGCTCCACCTACTGGCTTCAGCCCACATAATGGGCCAGATAGGCTCATGCCATCTTCTGTTATCCAACCTCCTTGGTAGAGCCTGATCCTGCCCAATGAACTCAGGGGGTCTTTTACAAAGGCACGCTAGTGTTTCTAGCGCCCGCTAAAAATAAGCATGCGCTAAACACTAGAGACGCCCATATGTTCCTATGGGTGTCTCTAGTGTTTAGCACACAGTAATGATTAGAGCATGCTAAAAATGCTAGCATGCCTTTGTAAAGACGCCCTCGGTGATGCAAGTCTCATAGTGCACCAGGATAGGGTGGTCAGAAATCCTAGACTGTACCAAAATCAGCCTGGAACTTGGTATCTTGGCATCTAGAATCAGGGACTATAAATCCCACAGTGATTTTGAATGTAAGTTGAAAACCAGTGTGGACCAAATCTTGCTCCTGGAACTGATAACTTTGGCAGCTCTGTTAACTGGCTGAATGACTGTAGAGAGGCCAAGTTGCCTGGCTCAAGGCAGGAGAAATTTTGGACAGCCTGGTTTTGAATTTACATTCCAAAGCAGTGTGGGATTTGTAGTGCCTGATTCCGCCCATTGAAATCAGTGCTGCAGGTCTCATAATGCAACAGAATGGGGTGGCCAGAAATCCAGGACTGGTCCAGCCTGGAACTGGGTAACTTGGCATCTTTGTGCTATTATGGTTATACAAACCACTTACATAGACGGTTGGCACTGAATATTCCCTTCCTCCTGATGCTTTGAGATATTATAAATGTGGAAGAAAAAATATTCAGTATCACTGGATTAAAAACAACCCCCAAAACCTTCCAATCACCTATCATCTAAATTTGTACCTCAGAGATTAACTATACTTTAGCCCAGGCTGTTATTGGATTACTCATGGTCCAAGTTGTATTATTGTTCAGGAAAAAAAATAAACCCCTCACTTCCTGTTGCTCTTTGGCTAATTGCCAGAGTGAGTGATATTTGCCGGGCCTCGTCAGTAACCAGGAACCTCAGTCACCCCTTTGCTCACTGATAAAATTTACAGTGTCCCTTTAATGTGGTGTTCATTTGTGTTTCTATGTCTGGGGATATAAATGCTACAGCTACTTTTTATGAGGTTTCAAAACCTGCATAATGGGGACAGACAGAGAAAATAATACACTGCATACCATTATGAATATTTCAAAGAATTATTTCTTTAGGTGGTGCATAGCTCAGAATACTGACATTTGATTTATAGCTGTATGAATGTACCTGGGGTTGCTAAGGTTACCCAATTTCATTCATCCATAGATATCTGTGATCTACATAATCCTATCATATCATCCACTGCATTTCAAAGTGATGTTGATAAATGGTTCCTTCCTCAGATGATATTTCCATTTAGATGTAATGTAGCTCATGATTCCTGCCTTTTAAAATGTTGCATGCAATGAAATTTTGCATTTTATGCATATACTAAGAGGAAATAGTTTTTTTTGTCTTTTTCCAGTTTTAAAATACACATCTCTGAAATCTATACAAAGTGGGGTCTTTTCTGTGAGATCTGCATACAGTATTCCATCGGTCGGTAATCCATGGTTTAGATTTGTGTTTGATTTGCTAATTTTTGTGGCTATAAAATGAGAGATTGATTGCACTGGACATAACCAGGTATATTTTGGCCATTTGTTTTGCCTCCTTCCTCAGGCTCCGTGCTGATTCTTTCTCAGTTTGAAAATTTCTCCTGAGCAGACAGTGCGAAGAATGATAAGATTTTGCCAGACTATGTTGTGGTTCTGTATTTCCTTTGGAATTCTGCAATGATTACCATTAACTATAGAAACAACACTCTTAGGGTACAGACCTAAATTATTTAAATCATATGGCCAGAGCACAAAGGGCTTGATTCACCCATGTTGCAGCTAGAGAGAAGGCCGTGGCGAATAGCTACTTGAGCACACCAGCAAATATAAATAAACGCTATTCAGAACTGGAGCAGAGGATGTGCAAGAGGCCCAACAAGGCAAATTTGGGCATTTGTTTTTCAAGTGCAAAGCCACCTTGCCCTGAGCCAAGTAATATGTTAGCTGCCTCTTTTCCATGCATAATCTCATCATCCCATATGGTAATCTCAGTACTCTGGAGAAGATGGTGGGGGAAACTATACTGAGCATGCAGGTGTCACCTATATGTGGGTACCAGGGGCGTAGCCAGACTTCGGCGGGAGGGGGGTCCAGAGCCTGAGGTGAGGGGGCACATTTTAGCCCCCCCTTGTGCTGCCGACCCCCCTGCCATTGCTGATCCCCCCTGCTGCTGCTGCCACCACTACCAACTTTGACCCCCCCCCCCCACCGCCGACTCCCTTGACCTCCCATCCCGCCGCCGTCGCCTACCTTTGCTGGCGGGGGACCCCAACCCCTGCCAGCTGAGTTCCTCTTCCGACACAAGGCTTCGTTCTGTTTCTGAGTCTGATGTCCTGCACGTACGTGCAGGATGTCAGATTCACAGAAACAGAACGAAGCCTTGCAGATCAGCCAGACTCACAGAAACAGAACGAAGCCTTGCGCCGAAAGAATAGGACCTTGGCTGGCGTGGGTTGGGGTCCCCCGCCAGCAAAGGTAGGCGACGGCAGGTTGGCGGCAGGAGGGGGGGGCGAGAGGGTCGTCGGCAGGGGGGTCCAGGGCCAAATCTATGTGGGTCCCACGTAGCTACGTCACTGGTTTAGACCAAAACATCTCATACTTAGCCCTGGACGTTTTTGCTGTGTTCCTTTATGGTAGAAAAACATTCAAGTTTTAAGAACACCCAAATCCCACCTCTGACACGTCCCCTTGTGATTTGGATGCACTGCAGATGAACTGCATATAAAACATTAAAAATGGGTTTTAAAAATAGCAATTTGGATGTTTTGGCATACCCCCCCCCCCCCTCCATCTGCCAGTTTGTGCCGCTTTTTAAATGTTTTTCTGTTTTGAAAATGAGCCCCCAAATATAGTAAATCAAAACCAAATGAAATGGTCATGGAGTACTTTTAAAGTGAAAGTATGTGTATATGTTGACTTTGAAAATTAGCATGAAGCCTGTGGATAAATTACAATCCTCTTCAGCAATTACACTGCAGCAAGGGAAGTAGAATATCCTAAGCAAACTGAAATGTCACTTATTCATTTATATTATTAATACATTTTTATACCATTTCATATACCAAATGGTACTTGAGGTGGTTCACAAAGGGGTCCTTTTACCAAGCTGTGGGGGGGAAAGGGTCCTGCGGTAGTGGCGGGGGCCGTTTTTCCTGCGCACGGGGCCCTTTTTTACTACAGTGGGTAAAAAGCCTCAAAACCAAAATGGCCATACGGTAAGAAAACTCTTACCAAATGGCCACGCGGCGGGGAAACCTTACTCATTGAGGCGGTGGTAAAGGCTCCCGCGGTAACCCGGCGGTAACCAGGCAGTGCGTGTTGATGCCTGACTACCACCGGATTACCACTGCGCTAACCGTTTCTGGGGTTTTCTCCCTGGAAATTGTGCTCGCTCGACCAGGAACTACCGCTGGCGGCTGCATTGGGCCGGCAGTAGTCCCGGAATAGCGAGCGGTAAGCCGGCGTCGGGCTTCCCGCCACTCTGTAAAAGGGCCCCAAAATTAAAATAACCAGAATGAAATGAAAGTGAAATCATCTTACTAACTAGATTGGTAGATAAACATTTTAAATCAAGCTCATTTTCTTGTCTAGGAAATTTTAAGCTGCTCCATATCCCCCTCCCTCACTTTTCTAGCACAGGAAAAAAGCGGAATAAGCAGTTTATCTTGGCTTAATTTCTATCATGGCATGTTTTAACCATTCAGGAACACCTGCACCTGAATACGCTCGTGCTTTTTATATTTTTAGATTGTGCCATGAATTTATTATACATTCTTTTTTTATGTACTGGCTGAGAGTCACCTAACCAAGGAAACTGAAAGTCCAACAATTTCCACTCAAATTGAGCCACAGAAGATTGTTAACTTTTTGTATGCAAATGCGGAAAGCATGGCAGATAAAACCAGAGAGCGAGAACTATCAGCAGCCCAGAGATGGAAGAGAATGTAATTGCGGCCGCTAAGTCTCTGTGGCTCCAATTTCATAAATAGCAAACCTTCCAAATTCTACATTGCCGATCACACAGCTGTACACAAACGACTGGATATATAAGAAAGGGAGAGGGTCTGTCTGAACATCAGGCCCGAATTACAGCCCAACCTCAGAGAGGATATTGAGGGAGAAATGGATGAGGGAATTGAGATTTTATGAGTGAATATGAAAAATAATACACACATAGCCACCGTTCCATATTACAGAGGAGAGTGAATTGAGCAGGGAATGAACCAGCTGAAGTGGAAGCATCAGAAGACCATAATTAATGGCACATATTCTAATTGGAATTAGGTGACAACTGGAATCCTCGAGGGAGTGAGCCTGCGCAATTCTATCAGTGCTCCAAAGAAGCTATTTGCAACAGTTATACCATTTATGCTATGGTACATGTGATTGCAGTACAAGGTGGTGTCAGCGAGCGGGTTTTCCGAGTGCCGAGGCCTCCTTTTGCTATGGTGGGTAAAAGGATTTTCTTTTAAACACAGAGATGGCTGTGCGGTAAGTTAAGCACTTGCCACATGCCCATTTTCTGGAGCTAACCCAGGAGTACCCGGGCAGCGATTACTGCCGGGTAAGCCCCCAGTGCTAAAAAATATATATATATTTTTTTTGAGCACCAGAAATGGCACATAGCACACACCGGCACCACTGCCCGGCTCCTGCAGTAGGGCCGATTTGTCATGCTCCATTGCCGCTGTAGCCCTACCATGACTTTGTAAAAGGGCCCCTTAATGATTTAATAGTGGGGTACGATAGGGAGGTCGCAGTGTTAAATCACTTGAATGCACAAAAATAAAGGTCAACAAACAAAAAAACCCATAAGTTGATCCATTTTTTGGACTAAATACATTTTTTTATTAGCTTTTGGGAGCTGACACTCTCTTTCTTAGCTCTGAACAGAATGAGCTAGAGATAGCTACCAGAAAATATAGATGGATCTTATAATGCATTCCACTGCTGATGGGGATGAGCTATTCTAGACAATCAATGGAGAAATGGCAGATGAGATTCAGTAAGGTCACAAATAGGGTAGTGCAATCATGGGGTGTATTATGCCTTTGATGTCAGAAGAGAGTCATATATGACAATGTAAACATTTCAGCTTTGCCATAAACCTCGTAATTCTATAAAAGTTTGCTAAAAATTGTACGTACAAATTTGGGCAAGTGCCCAATTTGCCCATGCAATTTAATAGAATAACGAGCTAATTAGCACTAATTGGGTTTTTTACTACTACTATTTAGCATTTCTATAGTGCTACAAGGCGTACGCAGCGCTGCACAAACATAGAAGAAAGTTTTTTAGCAATTAATTATTGGCCTTAATTAGGTTTAATTGAAATGTACGCATATAAATTTAGGTGCAGGATCTGCACCTAAATTTTACACGACTCAGAAAAGGGGGTTTGGAAATTGGAGGGTCATGGACGGATCAGGGACATTCCTTTAAGTTACGCATATGGCTGGAAAATAGGGGCATCCGTGCCTAAATGTATGCGCGACATTTGCACCACATTTTAGTTGGTGCAAATGGCCACACCTAAAGTTGCGATACCACCCCTTAAAACTATGCTTGGCTCATTAAGTGATTTAGCCAAAACAGGGGTATGTAAACTAATCTGACAGATCCTATTATGATCTTCCGATCCTATTGACCTATGTGAGATGAGATATAAATGTGAAGAAGCTGAGAATACTGTGAACTAAGTGACTGTGAGCTCCCTTCAAACTATAATTGTATACAGTGCCCGACTACTATTGGCACACCTAAAATTAGGCATGATTCCTGAGTAACATAGTAACATAGTAGATGACGGCAGAAAAAGACCTGCACGGTCCATCCAGTCTGCCCAAGAAGATAAATTCATATGTGCTACTTTTTTATTTGTACTGTCCTCTTCAGTGCACAGACCGTATAAGTCTGGCCAGCCCTATCCCCGCCTCCCAACCACCAACTCCGCCTCCCAACCACCAGCTCTGGCACAGACCCTATAAGTCTGCCCAGCCCTATCCCTGCCTCCCACCACCGGCTCTGGCACAGACCGTATAAGTCTGCCCAGCACTATCCCCGCCTCCCACCACCGGCTCTGGCACAGACCGTATAAGTCTGCCCAGCACTAGTCCCGCCTCCCAACCAGGGAGTACAGGTGCTATTCTATAAACCTCGCCTAACTTTAAGCGTGTTTTGTAGAATAACGCGTTTTTTGACACTAATTATTTTGGTGCTATATACAGAATTTACCCCAAAATATATATATTGGGTATAAAGTGGTTGATCTTCTTGTAACTGGATATATCCATCCCAAAGACACACTTAACGATTTATGGTTAAACACATAGGCAATTCAATACTGTTTTATAATGTCTGTCATAGAAATATCCCAAACTACTGTACAGTAACAGACAGATTTTCTTTTTAAAAGGCACGTATCTATTAATGAGCTTGAAAGAAAAAGGAACAAGTTGAAAGAATTTAGCGCAAACATTGTGAAATTATTGGGGTTGATTGGTCTACTCTTGTTAGTTTAGTGCAAACCATATGAAGATTTATTTATGTATAAAAATGTATACCCCCTTTCCATGGCATGGCAAAATGCCAATCGAGATAGCGCGCAATTATAAAACATTAAAAACCCCAGTTAACACAACATCAAGAAAACTGCAACATTTTCACTGCTTTCCTAAACCACAAGCCTGACACCTCCCGCCTAAGTTCATCAGGCAGCTTATTCCACTCCACAGCCCTTATCCTAAATGCCTTCTTTCTCCATATCTCAGTTTTCATGACAGCTGTATTAAGAAGTGCCACAAGACCTCTATCGGAAGACTGAACAGGATGCATAGGCTAGGGTTGCCAACTAGTTCCAGATTTGCCCGACAGGGTTGATCCAGTCCTGGCCTTACCCTCTTGCATGCAGGGACTTGTAACCTGGCTTTTTTATTATTATTATTATTTGTTATTTATTTTTTTTTATTTGTAACATTTGTATCCCACATTTTCCCACCAATTTGCAGACTCAATGTGGCTTACATTTGCCGTAATGGCGGTTGCCATTTCCAGGTAACTGAATTGCAAATGGTATTGCATTAAGGTGCATACATACATGGTATCATACGTGGAACATAACATATAAGGAACAGGTCACGGTATAGATATAAATCATGTGCATACATACATGGTAAAGAAGAATATATTACGGTATTGCATGAAGGTTTCTGAGTAAAAAAGTGGATTGTAACATACAATGGGTCATCAACTATAGAGAGACCTTATTCGACATAAGGTTTAAGGTGGTAGTGCTTGATCATTAATAGCAAAGAGGTTAATCAGTCATGTGATAAGATTTTGGTTTTGTATAGATCATGTGTAGTGTTATTATTAGTATTTAAGATGGATGTTTGTGGTATGCCTTCTTGAAAAGATCTGTTTTCAGTAGCCTTCGGAAGATGGTTAGGTCTTGCGTTGTTTTTATGGCCTTCGGTAGTGCATGGGTCCCATTAAACTTTTTTGGCGCTCTTACTCCCTTGTTTTTTGGTCTGTTTTGGTTTATCTTCCGCCATTCTTTGTGGTTTGTTTTGATTTCACGGGAGATTTGGACCTTTCTTTTGTGTCTTCGGTAGTGCATTCCATAGCTATGTGCAGATGTAGGAGAAACTGGTCGCATATGTGGATTTATATTTTAGCCCTTTACAGTTAGGATAGTGAAGATTGAGGAATGTGCGTGATTATCTTTTTGCGTTCCTAGTAGGCAGGTCTATAAGATCTGACTTATAGGTCGGAGCTTCCCCGTAGATGATTTTATGGACCAGGGTGCAAACTTTGAACGCAATTCATTCTTTTAATGGAAGCCAGTGTAGTTTTTCTCTTAAGGGTTTGGCGCTTTCGTATTTCGCTTTCCCAAATATGAGTCTGGCTGCTGTGTTTTGAGCGGTTTGAAGCTTCTTAATGATTTGTTCTTTGCATCCGGCATAAATGGCAATGCAGTAATCTAGATGGCTTAGCACCGTTGATTGTACTAGGCTGCGGAATACTTCCTTTGGGAAGAAAGGTTTGATTCTTTTAAGTTTCCACATTGAGTAGAACATTTTATTTGCTGTATTTTTCGCATGGTCTTCGAGTGTGAGATTTTCAGTCTGTCTGAGACCGGAAGGGTGTAGTCTGGGGTGTTTATGGTATTGGGTTTGTTTGTGTTGTATTGTGAGGACAGGATGAGACATTGTGCTTTTTCTGCATTTAGCTTTAGTTGGAATGCATCCACCCATTTTCCCACCTTCTTGCAGGCTCAATGTGGCTTACATAGTACTGTTAACGGTGTTAACCGAATCTGGTCTGAAACAAATAACAAGGTGTGAACAATACAAGGTGATATTGTAGTAGAGTGAGGTACATGTAAGGTAGGTACAGTTGGGGGGGAAATTAGAGAGGGGGAGGAAGAGTCCGGTAGTGTCCATTATGGTCTTTGGTTACAATTGTGTCGCAGGTATCCAGGTATTTTTATGTTGGGTCGGTGGGGTATGCTCTTCTGAACAGGTCTGTCTTTTAGGTCTGTCTTTTAGAGAATCCATGGGGGAAATCTGAACTACAGGTCCCTGCATGCAGTGGGGTAAGGCCAGGAATGGATCAACCTTGTTGGGCGAATATGGATCCAGTTGGCAACCCTAGCATAGGCACACAGGGGCCCTTTTACTAAGCCATGGCAAAAAGTGGCCTGCGGCAGTGCGAGCACGTCTTTAGGGCGCACTCCAGACCAGTTTTTGCCATGTCCTGGAAAAAAAGGCCTTTTTTAAGGGGCCGAAAAATGAACGTGCGGCAAAATAAAAACCAGCACACGCCCATTTTCGGCTTGAGGCCTTACCACCACCCATTGACTTAGCAGTAAGGTCTCACATGCCACCTGGGTGGTAGGCTTGCAGCACTGCTGTTTACCGCCGGGTAAGCTCCACTCAGTAGAATATAATTACTGCCTGGGGCACGTGGTACCTGCCTGGTAATGCTGATTTGGCTCACGCTGGATGCGCGTAGGCCAGAAAATGTGGCTGTTCACTACGCTATTTGTGTATGAGGTATGGGTAACAGCACTATACACATATGATTTTACATTTGTGTAAGATTTGTAATATGGACTAAAGATTCTGTAAGATGTCATAGTCATGGTGATCGATTGTTTAGTGAATATGTATGAGACATATTTCATACAGTGGAGGCAGTGCATTCAATATATCTCATGCATATCTACTATTCCATACCAAGTCACTACCAAACCATTAAATAAACAAGAAATAGAAAGCAAATAGAATGTTAGGTATTATTAGGAAAGGAATGGAAAACAAAAATGAGATGTTATAATGCTTTTGTATCACTCCATGGTGCGACCACACCTCGAATATTGTGTTCAATTCTGGTCGCCGCATCTCAAAAAAGATATAGTGGAATTAGAAAAGGTGCAGAGAAGGGCGACGAAAATGATAAAGGGGATGGGACAACTTCCCTATGAGGAAAGGCTAAAGCGGCTAGGGCTCTTCAGCTTGGAGAAAAGGCAACTGAGGGGAGATATGATAGAGGTCTATAAAATAATGAGTGGAGTTGAATGGGTAGATGTGAAGCGTCTGTTCACACTTTCCAAAAATACTAGGACTAAGGGACATGCGATGAAGCTACAATGTAGTAAATTTAAAATGAATCGGAGAACATTTTTCTTCACTCAATGTGTAATTAAACTCTGGAATTCGTTGCCAGAGAATGCGGTAAAGGCTGTTAGCTTAGCGGAGTTTAAAAAAGGTTTGGACAGCTTCCTAAACGAAAAGTCCATAGACCATTATTAAATGGACTTGGGGAAAATCCACTATTTCTGGGATAAGCAGTATAAAATGTTTTGTACTTTTTGGGGATCTTGCCAGGTATCTGTGACCTGGATTGGCCACTGTTGGAAACAGGATGCTGGGCTCGATTGGTGTTTACCAGTATGGCAATACTTATGTGCTTATGTACTTATCTATTGAATTATATCAAACCATAAAACTGATGCACGGCATTTTGGAGTGCAGTGGCACCATTGTTCTCGTTGCCTGTTAGAGACTTGACTTGGGATCGCAACCAAGAATGCAGTCTAATAAATTCAGTTAAACCCCTGAAGATGCACATAGCGAAATTTCTTAAATCTTCAATAAAAACTGTCCAGTAACAAAGTTGTCTCCAACAAGCAACAATGCAGTTCCTTTCATCACTGTCCACTCAGCGAAACCCAGACCTGAGAAATGGTTTGACGATGCTGCAAGTGGGGTGAAATACGATGTGCTGAGTGCGGTAAGGTCTTAGACCCAAAATGGACGCGAGGCAATTTTCATTTTGCCGCACGTCCATTTTCGGCAAAAATTTTTAAAAAGCATTTTTTTTGTAGGTGAGCTGAAAAATAATTCTCTGCGCGCCCAAATCACGTGTCTACACTACCACAGGCCATTTTTAGCGCACCTTAGTAAAAGGACCCCTGAATGTACTCACATACTCAGGACGATATAAAAGGGTGATAGTGATATGTATGTATGAATGATGTGTATGAATATGAATGTGGGATTAATGTTAAGTAAGTAACATAACATATACATAACATAGTAGATGACGGCAGAAAAAGACCTGCACGGTCCATCCAGTCTGCCGAACAAGACAACTCATATGTTTTTATAAACAGTTTTATGGTTTGCAATTTTCAGTAATGGAGATATACAGTGGTGGAAATAAGTATTTGATCCCTTGCTGATTTTGTAAGTTTGCCCACTGACAAAGACATGAGCAGCCCATAATTGAAGGGTAGGTTATTGGTAACAGTGAGAGATAGCACATCACAAATTAAATCCGGAAAATCACATTGTGGAAAGTATATGAATTTATTTGCATTCTGCAGAGGGAAATAAGTATTTGATCCCCCACCAACCAGTAAGAGATCTGGCCCCTACAGACCAGGTAGATGCTCCAAATCAACTCGTTACCTGCATGACAGACAGCTGTCGGCAATGGTCACCTGTATGAAAGACACCTGTCCACAGACTCAGTGAATCAGTCAGACTCTAACCTCTACAAAATGGCCAAGAGCAAGGAGCTGTCTAAGGATGTCAGGGACAAGATCATACACCTGCACAAGGCTGGAATGGGCTACAAAACCATCAGTAAGACGCTGGGCGAGAAGGAGACAACTGTTGGTGCCATAGTAAGAAAATGGAAGAAGTACAAAATGACTATCAATCGACAAAGATCTGGGGCTCCACGCAAAATCTCACCTCGTGGGGTATCCTTGATCATGAGGAAGGTTAGAAATCAGCCTACAACTACAAGGGGGGAACTTGTCAATGATCTCAAGGCAGCTGGGACCACTGTCACCACGAAAACCATTGGTAACACATTACGACATAACGGATTGCAATCCTGCAGTGCCCGCAAGGTCCCCCTGCTCCGGAAGGCACATGTGACGGCCCGTCTGAAGTTTGCCAGTGAACACCTGGATGATGCCGAGAGTGATTGGGAGAAGGTGCTGTGGTCAGATGAGACAAAAATTGAGCTGTTTGGCATGAACTCAACTCGCCGTGTTTGGAGGAAGAGAAATTCTGCCTATGACCCAAAGAACACCGTCCCCACTGTCAAGCATGGAGGTGGAAATGTTATGTTTTGGGGGTGTTTCTCTGCTAAGGGCACAGGACTACTTCACCGCATCAATGGGAGAATGGATGGGGCCATGTACCGTACAATTCTGAGTGACAACCTCCTTCCCTCCGCCAGGGCCTTAAAAATGGGTCGTGGCTGGGTCTTCCAGCACGACAATGACCCAAAACATACAGCCAAGGCAACAAAAGAGTGGCTCAGGAAGAAGCACATTAGGGTCATGGAGTGGCCTAGCCAGTCACCAGACCTTAATCCCATTGAAAACTTATGGAGGGAGCTGAAGCTGCGAGTTGCCAAGCGACAGCCCAGAACTCTTAATGATTTAGAGATGATCTGCAAAGAGGAGTGGACCAAAATTCCTCCTGACATGTGTGCAAACCTCATCATCAACTACAGAAGACGTCTGACCGCTGTGCTTGCCAACAAGGGTTTTGCCACCAAGTATTAGGTCTTGTTTGCCAGAGGGATTAAATACTTATTTCCCTCTGCAGAATGCAAATAAATTCATATACTTTCCACAATGTGATTTTCCGGATTTAATTTGTGATGTGCTATCTCTCACTGTTACCAATAACCTACCCTTCAATTATGGGCTGCTCATGTCTTTGTCAGTGGGCAAACTTACAAAATCAGCAAGGGATCAAATACTTATTTCCACCACTGTAGATCAATAATGGTTTGGTAGTTACTTGGTATGAAATTATTACAGTTTGTAACTAGATTTGTGGAGAGGTGTGGTAGTCCATTCTTAATAGAAATCAAACAAAATAAAACATGGAAAAGAAAATAAGATGATACCTTTTTTATTGGACATAACTTAATACATTCCTTGATTAGCTTTCGAAGGTTGCCCATACCGATCTGACGAAGAAGGGCAACCTTCGAAAGCTAATCAAGAAATGTATTAAGTTATGTCCAATAAAAAAGGTATCATCTTATTTTCTTTTCCATGTTTTATTTTGTTTGATTTCTATTGATAACTAGATTTGGAAAGGAGATGTTCAGCATATTAGATTGTATGCATATCTATTAGGGATATCTGGAAAATCTGGTTTGTGACCCTCCAGGATTATAGTTCGACACCTGGGCTCTAGCTGGTCCGACATTCGGCATCTGGATTATATAATAGCTGATTCTTCTTATCTTGGCAGCAGTGATCGAATGAAGCAGGTTATTACAGTGCCACATGAGAGCGAATATATTTACCGTACTCAATCAGTTTTTAAAGAAAGCAAGCTGATATTAACGAGAAAGACTTATAGAGCAATTGGTTGCTGTATATGTATATGTGTGAATGTTTATCTATCTATTTTTATAAAGATTTACGCACATAGCAAGGTCATAATTTTGTTCCAGTGACAAACCCCCGAGTTGGAGGGCAGAGCTCAGGGAATTTTGAAGAAGGTCAGACCTTTGGGAACTGATCCACTTTAAAACACATGAATAAGCTATGATGAACTGAAATGGGATGATTGATTAATTCTAAATATGAAGTTAAATAGGATTATGCTAAATGGAATGAAATAAAAGCCTCACAGTAACCTCAATAAAATGTATTACTCTAAATACTCACCTTATGGGGAAAAAGGGAATCGGATCACATGCTGATTTTATTAAAATGACCCTTCAAAGTAAGAGGGTTCATCCTCTGTCTGCAATGCTTTTTTTTTTTTTTCTTGCAGGCAGACCCCTCTTAAGTCACCAGAGCTACATCAATTTCGGCTGGTAGGATAGACTTGATTCGTTGCAATTTTCTTGTCATTGACCCTACTTTGTATTTCTTTTCATATATTTTGATTTTGTTGTTAATTGCTTTGTACCTGCAAATGGTGGAAAAGACGGAACAGAAATTGTTAAAGTAAATTTGTTACACACAAAAGTGTGCTTTGATTTTCACCTGCCGTCGGTACCCTTCTGGGTTCTTATAGGTAATCAATAGAAATAAAAGAAAATAAAACATAAAAAAGGAAATAGGATGATACTTTTTTTATTGGACTAACTTAATACATTTTTTGATTAGCTTTTGAAGGTAACCCTTCTTCAACAGATCGGAAATCTTATACATAGCATGGATTCCAACAGACAAGGATCTGTACCTTCTGTTTTTCTGTTATAAATTGGAACGTTATCCATTACAGATTTTCTGCATGCTCACTGGGGGTCGGGGGGAGAACCACTTCAGAGAGAAATGATTCTGATTTGCCACCTCATTTTCACACTGTGGGCTTGGAAATCAGTCTCAAAGTATTCAGTGTCGCATAACCTGTCTTCAGCTTCTAGGGAATGGTTTTTAAGATGGAAAGGATTCTGACCATATTTCTTAATTTTCTTAAATTAACTGCCACCATTGAAACATAAGAGATTTGAGACTGTCCTCACCCTCTCACCTATCACCTGCCCTTATACCCACACTACCCTAGAACACCCGAATTCTAATCAGGCAGTAAACATGCAATAATTTGGAAGAATTAACATGCTCATAACTTCCTTTTTTGTAACTAAGCACCTCACTGGAGTGCATGAACTTGCTCAAAATATATTGCTAACGTAATAACAAACTACTGGCCTTAAAAAACTACCTGTCATGTTCCCTAGATAGGTAGCCTTCCCCCTCCCCCCAAATTGTCATCTCTGCTGTCAATGCAACTAGCTATTGAGCTGGTGTAACTCACCATGCCCCATGGCTGGGATTCCAAAGCCACCAGCAAAAAGCTTGACACATCACCACCTGGTGAATCCACAAGGCCTGTGCCACTTAACCCCTCCCCCCCCTTTGCACATTTACAAAACCATTCAGGTAATTGCCAAGCTGCAGCAAATTTTAGATCAGCTTGTAAAACTGCACTAAAATTACCCTTTGACCTGCTATGATCCTCTGTTCTATTCCTCAGCTAGGGAGGGAGACAGTGAGGGAAAAGTTCTTCAGGGGTAGCCAAAGCAATCGGCAATCTTTAGCCACCCCTACTCTCCATCTGAACCTAGTAACTCCACTACTGCATGCTGCCTTCACCAACCCCGAATCCTGGGTTCCCCGTCACTTACCAGTTTACAAATAAATATTAGCCTAAGGCCCAGTCTCCTCTAACTCTTCTGTTCTAGCCCTCCACCCTCTTCCCCTTCTTCCCTACCTCCAACAAACTTGTCTTCTCTTGTGCACCCTCGGGGGGGAGGGGGCTGTCAACCCCACCCTTGCGGCCTATCCTCTACCTAAATCCCACAACAGGTGATACAGGTTGCTGGATCCCATGTTACTTTTGATACTCCGGACAAGCCCTCATGCCTTTCTTTGCATTCCTTATCATGGTCTTTGAATATTTATATGTTCCCTTTGTTATGATAAAAGTTCGCAGGGGTTCCTAGCACTTCTGTCCTTCTGAAACAGATGCTGAGCTTTCTTTGCATAGACAGAGGATGTAAGCAAGCTTTCCACAAGGGATGCACTCAGGCATCCTGCGGTAATTTCCTGGTCTGCGTGTGCAAACTGCATCCTAAAAAATGTTGTTATTTTGTCATAGAGGGGGTGTGTCTGGGGAGCAAAGAGTGGGCATTTCTGTGTTAATCAGCACAGTTATATTAACGCATGCTAACAGATTAGGGTAGAAGCCCTTACCACCTACAAAATAGGTGTTGGTAAGTGTTCATATGCTAATATTTTTTTATTGCAAATAAAGGAAATTTTTTTTTCTGGGACCCGACTTATCACTCATATGTCCACAACGTTCTTTCAAATAGCATATTTAACACCACACATTCCTTCTTCTTAGTATCTTCACAACTAAACAATTTATTCACTTTTTGGGGACCTCAGCAGCGTTTACTGCCAAAAACATGTTAATATGGCAGTATCAATAACGCCAACTTCGTCATCAGTACACCCGATTACTGTAACTTGCATATACTTTTCTATTCTACTTTTACATAGATATATATTATTAAACTTATCTTCAACTATCAGATCCAGGGGCTATGCTGCCCGACATGCATGTTTCGCTCGAGTACGAGCTGTCTCAAGGACCTCCCCTAAGATCTAATCTAGCGCAAGCTCTGACATTTAAACTCTTATTCAAATTAAACTCTTTGAATAAGAGTTTAAATGTCAGAGCTGGCGCTAGATTAGATCTTAGGGGAGGTCCTTGAGACAGCTTGTACTCGAACGAAACATGCATGTCGGGCAGCATAGCCCCTGGATCTGATAGTTGAAGATAAGTTTAATAATATATATCTATGTAAAAGTAGAATAGAAAAGTATATGCAAGTTACAGTAATCGGGTGTACTGATGACGAAGTTGGCGTTATTGATACTGCCATATTAACATGTTTTTGGCAGTAAACGCTGCTGAGGTCCCCAAAAAGTGAATAAATTGTTTAGTTGTGAAGATACTAAGAAGAAGGAATGTGTGGTGTTAAATATGCTACTTGGAAGAACATTGTGGACATATGAGTGATAAGTCGGGTCCCAGAAAAAAATTTCCTTTATTTGTAAGTAAGTGGGACTTTTGGATGACTGTTTGAAATAGCCATTGAATAGGGAATATTTTTTATTGGCCACATGCTAATGGCAACATTAGCGCATGGCCATTTATGGCTGCAGTAAAAATGGCCTTAGTGCATGGGAAAAACCTGCACAAGGCTGTGTTAAGGTCAGTTTATATTGCGGCTTAGTAAAAGGACCCCTTAGTGAATTCGACCCTTACCCCTGGATTCTATATATGGTGTCCAGATTTGGGCACCGAAACTTGGGCATGATCCTGCGCCACTTAATTGGCTAATGAGCCATTAATGAGCAAAATTGGCCACTAACTTCCAATTATTGACATTAATTGCCACCAATTAGGATTTGCAAATGCAAATGGTGAGCATCTCTAAAGGGGACACTGTCATGGGAGGGGCGTAGCATGTCAGGGGTGTTCGGAAAAGTTGCGTGCATTGTTGCAGAATAATGGCTCAGTGTGTCCAACTTGGGCAGCAGCATTTGCACCAGGTTTCAGCAGGGTGAAAGTCTGGTGCCCAAAGTTAAGGCATGGGACTCAGGGCTAGACGTGATTTTATAAAGGGCAGGCACCCAATGATTATTATTTATTCCATTTATATCCCACATTTTCCCACCTATTTGCAGGCTCAATGTGGCTTACAGAGTTTTGTTATGTCATAGTCATTACAGGATATCAGATATGATTAGTAATATATAAAGATTAAGTATGGGAAGAGAGAAGAAGGTTTTAGGCAGGATAGTATAGAAGGTGGACATTAATAGTTGAGTGGGTTGGTGAGGTAGTTTTGTAAGGCTATGGGTTCTCTTTGTAGGCTTTGTTGAAGAGATGTGACTTCAGAGATTTGCGAAAGTTAGTTATTTCGTCAATGGTTTTCACGGCTGTGGGTAATGCATTCCATAACTGCGTGCTGATGTAGGAGAAGATGGTGGCGTGTGTCAGCTTGTATTTCAGTCCTTAACAGCTGGAAAAGTGCAGGTTGAGAAATCTTTTCCAGCGCCCATTTCAAGAGTTATTTAGAGAATGTGGTCCATAGTCAGTGGTGTACCAAGAGTGGGGCGGTGGGGGCAGTCCGCCCCGGGTGCATGCTGCCATGCAGCTGTGGTTCTGCCAGTTCCCTGCTCCCTCTGACTTTACTTCCTGTTCTGCGGCAGGGATTGGCGGAGCTGAGAACCGCATGATTGCGCCCTGCACCCCCAGGAGGTAACAGCGATGCACTTGGGGGGGGGGTGAGATGTGCTGGGGAGTGATGCGCTGGGGGGAGGGGTGCAGGGGTGATGCTGACCTAGGAACACCACTGCCCCTAGTGATGGCTTCAGTTGTTATTATACAGTAAATATCTCCAGTTCTAATAACAGAAATATATTCTAAATGTAGTAAGGGCTACTGTTTAGATTTGAAGGAACAGAGAGCAATAATCAGGGCTTCATTTTGTATTACTATTACTACTACTAAACATTTCTAGAGCATTTGTAGACATAGACAAACCCTGTACAGATATATCATAATAGAGACAGTTCCTGCTCCATGGAGCTTCCAATACTGTTAAGACACACAGACAAGATAAATAATTTCTGGTAATCCGTTATATCTGAAGCTGTCTTGTCAAAATCATGCCCTCAGCACCTGCAGTGCTCTCTTACCCTGTGTATGGTATTCATATATCCCTCTTTTATCCCTGAGCAAAGGGTATTATCACCTGCACTGCATCATAGGACTTTGAGGCTCCCGGAAAATGAAGACATCCATCTTCCTTTCTCCTTTACATTGCATTTTCAGTTTCAATTTGTCAAGGAAAATTTGTAGAACGCTTGGAAAACCTAAAGCAGATGGTGAGGATTCCTCTCATTTTGGAGTGTAGTTTCTGAGATCTGCTCCGTACAAATCTTTCGGGGGGGGGGGGGGGGGGGGGGGAAGGAAGTCGAAAACTGAGGGCCATACTTGATGAAACTGCGTTATGGTAATTGTTTACCAGTCAACCTGTGTTAATTGCCAATGACACAGCTTAATGAGGGCTCTTTCTTTTCCTTTTTGTGTTTATACTGCAATGTATGTTAAATAGTAATGCAATATGAAGAATGCACTTTGCTTGCAAAGCAGCTCATTATTATGCAATATGAATAACTGAGCTTGCATTAATTCTTGCAACAACTATAAATATCACTCCTTTATTCAATCTATAGTTGAACGTGAGACTCTGATCAAAGAAGTAGACATTTACATATAAAAAATAGCCTCAACAGCCCAGCGAACCTAATACTAGGACTCCACTGAAGTGGCCATCATCATAGGCTCCTACCACCTTCCGAAAAAAAATCACAGAAATCAAAAAACTCCCAAACAATACACACTCACGTTCAACTATAGATTGAATAAAGGAGTGATATTTATAGTTTTTGTTATTTATTTGCACTCCTTGCAGTTTGAAATATTTTTGATTAATTCTTGCAAGCCATATCTTTCCTCTCCAGGACTAATGAGCAGTTACCATGTGGCTCAATGTTTCCTGGGAGCAACTTAAAGGGCCCAATGCTTTAAAAATAAAATTCCTGCCAACCTCGTGATCCCCTTTCAAAACTGGCTCTACAATCCCTAACCCCCCTTTAAAATATAACCCCCAAATGGCCCCCAATCCATTACCCTAGATAGAGGCCGACTGAAACTGCTTTTATCAGTTTCAGCCAAAACCGAAACTGCCACCGAAACCATCTGAAAACATTTTTCCCAGAAGCTCCCTGATTCAAATTGGACACCTCATCCCCCTAGTGGTAGTCTCGTGGTACTACTGCTAGTGGGTCAGGTTGCCAAAAAGAAACTATGTAGAGAGAGAGATTAAATTTAACAGCTCTTCATTTAACCTATATATCTAAGGACCAATGCGCAAAAGTCGTCATTAATAGCCATGTGCGTTTATAGCCACCAAATGAGGTATAGTGATCGATGCTCAAAGGAAATCGTATGCAAGTGAGATGCACAGAAAGTCTGTGTATAGTTAGGTAGGAAAAGTGCTTGGCATATGTGCAGCATGGTCTCATGGTAAGCCTTGATGTTCAGTGCATGCCTAGGCCAGAGGAACGGAAGGTGGGGCAGGGGGTGCAAATGAGTGCAGTAGATTTGCTCCATTAAAGAGTGAAAAAAACGGAAATAAAATACAAAACAAGACAAAATAAAAACAGAACCTGACTTGAAAAATGCTAACAATTGCTCTTTGGACCCTGCCATAAAGGCATGCGTCATCGGCGTGCATGATAGATTGGCGTCAAATGCACATGTTCATGGATGATTCTTGTTGGTTACTTTTTTTGTTGTTGTCTTATTATTGTTTTTTTTAATTGTTATATTTTGTGTATGACAACCAGAGCACTTTTCTTTTTTAAGGTTATACTACTGTTCCGAGTGGAACACATACGCATATGATATACGCACATGAAAAGTGCAAATACTATTAAAAAATGTAGACCACCGAAAGGCTCTGCCCTTTCACATGCAACACCACCTCAGACCTGCCAGAAAATTTTGAACATTACTGGCAGGCTCTCCCTTCTGTGCAGTGCACAGAAATGTCTGTGCATTACATGGATATGTCTGTGCATTGCAAGGAATGCTCGTTTTAATACTAATGAGCTCATCCGAATACATTTGCATCTAGTTTTCGGCCGCTGCTTTTTTGAATGGTAAAAGCAGTGCTCAAACCCTTTGAGCATTAGGTGCACAATAATATACATGCAAAACCGGCTAAAACCAGTCAAAATGGAACATTACAAGCCTAGTAAGCTTTGAGCATCAGCCTCCAAGTTTGGACACACAAATGCCAGGTATGGCCTTAAATGGGTAAGTTATCTGTTTACACTTTTCATTGTACATTCATCAGCAGCACTTATCCATTTATCGCTGCTGAATATACAATATATGTAGATGGGGGCCTGTGTGCTTAATTAAGTGCTAGTCTTGCAAGAATAAAAAACTGAAGAAAAGGAGATTTAAAATGGCCTACTGGTAGAGGTGATGAAGGCCAGTGTTTTTGACAGATTTTGGAAATACTGGGAACAGCTATGGAGGGCAGGACTGGGCAGAGGATTAAGAGCTCAAGTAAAAGATAGGGTAGGGGACGGCAGAGTTGCTACTGGGTTGTGTATGGTTTTGCATTCTCATTTACCCGAAGTGGGGGAATCTCATTTGAGCAGACTGAATGAGCCAGATTAGTCTTTATCTGTCATCATCTACAGTTTTTATGTGTTATTTTGTTACAGACTTGCATTTTCCTTGTGCAATGGAACAATGCATCTTTCAAAGAATTCCCTTTTCTAGGGCCACAAACAAACTGGAGAATGCTAATATCAGGACCAGCTTTAGTGAGAAATAGTGCTTTGTCTTGCTTTTTCTTTTTGACATTTTTATTTTTTTAATGTAGTGGTCCCCACCTCTACCCTGGAAGCAAAACTAACCAATATGACTTTCGTGATATCTATAATGAAAGTATGAAATTACTGGGAGGAGTAGATATGCTGGTGACTTTAAAATCAGCTGTTTCATAAACCTCGAGACGAGCCCTCTGATATTCGGCCAGCGGCAGGCAGCGGTGTGGTTAGCTGCTGCCACCGCTGACCCCAGCCATCTCTGACATTTGGCCGGCCCCAACCGTATTATCAAAACGAAAGATGGCCTGCCATCTTTTTCGATACTACGGTTCTGGACCGCTGTTTGCAGCGCCGGCCATATAGATGGCCGACGCTGTTCGATTATGCCCCTCCACTTTCTATATTGGGACCATAGTGGAATAGAGGCATCTAGGTTTTTATCTTAATGTGGAAGCTGTTTGCTCCAAAGTGGCTTTAATTAATGATATGATTGCCCAACATATGGATGTGTTTGGTATCACAGAATCTTGGATAAATGCCAGTGATTCGGTGACTCCCAGAATTGTATCTGATAGGCTATTTAATCTTCTTCTGTTCTCCTGTGTAATTTAAAGGAGGAGGGTGATATTGATTATTCACAAATAAGCATGTACGACATTGACAAACCCTTCCTTATTAAGATCAGGAAGTGTAATACTTAAATTGGGGATTTCACTTACCTGAGTTGCTTCAAACTATCTTTGATATCTGTCCTGATCTTCCTAACCTCTTTTTCATGGGGAATTTTAATGCACGTTTTAATTATGAAGACTGCAAGGAAGAGGTAGTTATTAATGTTTATGTTTGTTTAAAACTTGCTGTATCGCCAATCTTGGCAATTGCCAAATCAAGGCGAATTACATTTTAAATTTAAACGAGAGAGTAGAAATAGAACTTCATCAAATGAAAGAAAAGACACAGTCATTCCAAGATAACATAGACATTTATACTATCACGCAATATAGAACAGTACTATTGATTCCACCGTGACCGGTCAAACAGTGCTCTGGACTCACAAAATCCCAACTGAAACAGTTGAGTCTTTAACTTAGCTGATAAATGTTTATAGGACATCTCCAACCATAGTTCCAAAGGTAGGTTATTCCAGAGATAGGGAACTAAAAAAAAAAAAAGTTGTCATTCCATGTCGATTCCCAGCGAGCTCATGTGGGACTTGGGATTTTTTCTTTGACTTATTGGCTTTAAGATTTCAACAAAAGGTGACTTGTCCAGCCAATATGAAAGCAATAAGTTGGATCTGGTATATTTATGACACAGTGATGATTTTAAGGTATTGACTGAAGATTTTCAGGTTACCCCAGTAAGGGGTAAAATGCAGAGGCTGGTGTCAGTGGGTGCCGCTGAAGTATGCATGTGAATATTTCATAACCTACACATGCACTTTGGGACTCCATTCAGGCTCTGCCAAAAGTCCTCCCTCCAATATGCCCCCATAGAATGAGCCCTCCAAAACCCACCCAAAACCCACTCCATGACCTCCACCGGGAGGCCATTCCATGCGTCCGCCGCCCTTTCTGTGAAAGAGTATTACATGAGCACTTACCACCACTCATTTTGTAGGCAGTAAAGTCTCATGTGGTAACCTGAGCTAACTCGGTAGCATGCAGTAATGTAGCTGCACTAACTGATCAGTGCAGGAACACCTCCTGACATACCCCCTCGCCAAAAAAATGGCCCTTACTGCAGGACACCTGAATGTGTCCCGCGATATGTCACATGTTAGCATCTAAAGCTGCTTAGTAAAAGAGCCACTAAGCACTGTCCTGCCTGATTCCTATTAATCCAATCAGGGAGCTGGGGGGTGTCTCCCAGTGGAAATCTAGGATTATTCATAAACCTGTTAGAAAAGTATTCAGCACCATGTGACTGGACAGCGAACTTTGGAAATCATGGATTTAAGAGGATGTCAGTTCAAATCTGGCTTAACCTGACACTGCGGCAGCAAGGGAATTCAATTATATTCTATAGAAACTAGAAACAGATAAAGCTTACCGTGTTTTTTTCTTATGGAGCTGTCTAGACTGAAAGAACATTTAGGAACTGCAAACACCATGCACAGGTTTGTTCTTAGGCTGGGAATGCTCAAGAGAGCTCAGTAGAAACACCCATGAGTGCAGGGAGTTTTACTTTTCTTTTCATTCTTTTCTTTAAAGGTTGACAAGGGCATAGAGAAGATTTACAACAATGGAAGTGTAGAACTGAATATGGTTCTGATTGATCACTGTTTTGTGGAATGAATGAGTGTAATTTTATGATGGGTACCTGCACAGGGAAGCAGATAGGCACATAGGTTGTTTCCGTGTTAGAAAGGCCCAGAAATCCAGACCTGAACTGCTAAATTTTTAGCTTATATGACTTGTTGGACCTCAACCGTGATACATGGTGGTTTTACACTCTCATACCACTGTGACTTTGCTTGCTCACTTTGTCATTGGTCCTTTATTATTTCAAATTAAATTCTTGCTTAATTTATAGCTAAATGTCTTTAATACTCATCTGCAATATGAGTGCTCTCTCTCATTTGTCAGCTCTGGGGGAGGGGTGTGTGTCATTTTTCTGACATGGCTCATGTTTCACTATATGCTTTTTCAAGGAAAAACCCCCTAGAGAAAAAGACTGCATTAATATCCAGTTCCCACTTATTTCAAGACTATGCTAAGCAAGTACTGTATATAGTAACATATTACCATTTACTTAACCCGACCCATCTTGCGACTCCACTGCTTTGCTCAGTCAAGTTGGCGATGGCGTTCTTCCTGTATATACTTATAGAGTCACCTGAATACAAGTCCACCAATCACAGATCCCCAATTCAAGCTAACGTCATCCATTCTATTTCTGCATTAAGACCGGCAGGGCTTACTGAGTTCAACATAAATATCCAATGTTGTACTTTATCATTTAGAATCTTTTCATAATGTCCACCCTTCTAAAACTTGGATCTATTAACCTCCATCATAAATCCTGGACTGTATGTTGTCTCTCCAACCAAAGTTGCGCCAATGGTGCCTGCAGATTTCTTGTGACAATCCCTGATTTATGCTCATTCAATCTTAACTTCACTGGTCGACTACTTCGACCTAACTTACATGGGCATTCTATAAGATATACTACATTCAGACTATTACATGTTGTAACTGTTTTCGCTCTAATAGTTCATTTACTCTGATTGTCAGTCCAAGGTGTACCCATTATAGCATAAAGACACCATTGACACCAGTTTCATTGGTTGTGGGTTCCTACAATCTCCTTCCTTGCTCCTTTATCATATTTTTCCCCCATTTTTACAAAGCTACGCTAGCAGCTGCCACACGGAAATGCTGACTCAGCCCATTCAAAAAGTAGGCTGTGTCAGCATTACCGTACCAGCAGCCGCTAGTATGGCTTTGTAAACAGGGGCCTTTGTGTTGATAATAATTCCCCTATCATTGTACCCCACTTGTACGCTATCCCTGGATTCTATATAGTGCGCTTAGATTTAGCCGCTGAATTCAGCACGAATTCTATAACACCACACGTAGCTTAATTGGCTTAAGAAGCTAACGAGTTGCTGATATCAGCACTTACACAATAATGAGCATTAATTGGCACTAACTAGAATTTAGGCGCACAACTCACTAAGCGTATTCTGTAATGAGAGCTGAAATTCTAATGCACGCATGCAAAAAGGGGCATGGTTATAGGCAGGGAAATGGGTGTTTTGTGGGTGTTCTGAAATTTAGGCACCTAGTTATAGAATATGGCCCAGTGAGCCTAAAGCTACACACCAGGATTTACACCATGTTTTAGTTGGTGTAAATGGATGTGCGCAGATTTAGGTACTGAAATATCAACTAAGCTTATTCTATAATTGGCACCTAAATCTAGGGTGCCGATTAGAATACGCTTAGTCAGCACTGATTTTTTAGGCACCATATATAGAATCTCTTCCTATAACTGGAAATGTATCAAAAATTGGATAGAATTGTAAGATATCATAATTTGGTCTAATTTGTTTGTCAAATGAGAATGTGGTAACACTCATGTTAGTGTCTCTTCCATTATCGGTCTTTTATCCTGTAATAATAATTCATGCTGAGCAAATCTCGCTCTATGATAAGCTTGTTTTAAGGCCTTCTTCGGATAACCCTGAGCCTTAAATCTAGCTGTCAACAATCACATGTGATCCTTAAAGAAAGTGGCCCTATTGTTATTGTGTGGATCTAGTGTGAATTTGTTTGCTATCAAGTTAGGATGGAGTTAATTGTGGTATGCTTTTTTGAATAGATTGGTTTTCAATAATTTACGGAAATTAATTATGTCGTGAGTTGTTTATATGGATTTTGGTAATTCATTCCATATTTGCGTGCTTATATAGGAGAAACTGGATGCGTATGTTCATTTATATTTTATTCCTTTGCAACTGGGATAGTGGAGATTCAGGAACGTACATGATAGACTAGTAGAGTTCCTGGTTGGTAGGTCATTAATTGGCCCCAATTAGGATTTATGTGCATATCGTACTCTATAGTGATGCTTATGTAAATCCTAACACATGTAAATATTTTGGGTGTGGCTAGAGGTGTTTCTGTGCATCCCCAAATTTTACATGCGTAGATATAGAATATGACCAAACCGCACATAACGTAGGCACTGGCATTTAGGCTTGCTTATAGCAGGCATAATTGCAGGTGCAAACGCAATTCTATAAAAGATGCATACCCCATATAGAATTGCTCTAAGCACGTTAAATGTTCGGTGCTGATTTTTAGGTGCTAATTTATAGAATTTACCCCATTGTGCATAATATACAATATCCTGTAAGTTGCATGCTTAAGTGGAAGATGCCCATGTCCTGCCCATGCTCCGCCCATGTGTATGTCCCCTGACAGTTGCCCAGTATAGCACTTGCGTACCCTTAGAGAATAGCACATAGGGCATTTATTTATTTATTTGTTACATTTGTATCCCACATTTTCCCACCTATTTGCAGGCTCAATGTGGCTTACATAGTACTGTAATGGCATTCACCATGTCCGGTAAAGAAACAAATACAAGGTGATATTGTGGTCGAATCACATGGGGATGGTGCTTCATCACATGAGGATCGTGGAGAGGAAAGGTTATATAGTGTCCATTACGAGCTTTGGTTTTGCTGTGTTGCAGTATGTAGGTATTTATGTTGGGTCGGTGGGGTATGCCTTTTTGAATAGGTTGGTTTTTAATGATTTCCTGAAGTTTAGATGATCGTAGATTGTTTTCACAGCTTTTGGCAATGCGTTCCATAGTTTTGTGCTTATGTAGGAGAAGCTGGATGCATAGGTTGCTTTGTATTTAAGTCCTTTGCAGTTTGGGTAGTGAAGGTATAGGTATGTTTATGCTTGTACATGCAAATTTTCCCTGCAGTTACATGTGTATTATAGAGCTGCTATTTAAATGTGTTCCTTTTCTATCACAAAGCAGCAGGAAGTCTCACAAAGACATTAGGGGCCTGAGCTGTGCTAAACAGTTAGGGGGTGATTCTATAAAACAGATGCCAAATAGATGTGATAAAGACCAGAATACTGGCATATATATTTGTATATGTGCACATGTAACCCTGGTCCCTCTCACACAGTCCTGGATGCTGGCTAAGATCTTTAGGATAGGCCCCCACCCAGACCAGGATTTACAAAAGGTGTCAGGTCTGATGAGCTAGATGTGGACCTGGGTCAGGCTAAATCCCAGTAGGTTGGGGGTTGCCACCACCTGTTCAGCTTCCAAAAATAGTCCATAATTCCATGCCCATACCTGGATTACTTAAAAAACTTCAAACTTTGCTAATAGAAAGTAAGAAAATCCAGATGAACAGATCTTGTCAATGATCACACAAGACAGTAGGCATAGCAATGCAGTACAGTTCAGTCTTTAATCCATTTTTCATTTCCCACCAAGTCATCTTGTGCCTAAAGGCTCTAACCCATCCCACCAGGCAGAATAACCCAGGACTCCAGTCTGCCTTAACACTCTCCAGACAGATGTCCTGCTGCGCTTTTCCCTAGTTGCCAGACTAAACCGAGGACTGGACCTTCCTGTCCATCATCTCCCAGAGATGTGGTTCCCTTCACCCACCCCTGGGCCAAACATGTGCTTCCCTGTTTCATTCATCCTCCCAGGAGCTTCCACACTTCAACCTCTTCTCCAGAGCAGAGACATCTTTCCTTTAGTTTGAATACCAGCCCCTGTTCGGAGTGGAGGAGTAGCCTAGTGGTTAGTGCAGTGGACTTTGATCCTGGGGAACTGAGTTCAATTCCCACTGCAGCTCCTTGTGACTCTGGGCAAGTCACTTAACCCTCCATTGCCCCTGGTACAAAATAATTACCTGAATATATGTAAACTGCTTTGAATGTAGTTGCAAAATACCACAGAAAGGCGGTATGTCAAGTTCCATTTCCCTTTCCCTATTCGAGATTCTACATGGAATGTTGCTACGATTGGAGATTCTAGATGGAATGTTCCTACTATTGAGATTCTGTTGCTACTATTTGAGATTCTACATGGAATGCTGCTATTCCACTAGCAACATTCCATGTAGAAGCCTGCCCTTGCAGATCAGCAATGCAGCCGTGCAGACTCACAGAAACAGAAGCTTGCGCGGTCGCATTGCTGATCTGCAAGGGCAGGCTTCTACATGGAATGTTGCTAGTGGAGGAGTAGCCTAGTGGTTTGTGCAATGGACTTTGATCCTGGGGAACTGAGTTCAATTCCCACTGCAGCTCCTTGTGACTCTGGGCAAGTCACTTAACCCTCCATTGCCCCTGGTACAAAACAAGTACCTGAATATATGTAAACCGCTTTGAATGTATTTGCAAAAACCTCAGAAAGGTAGTATATCAAGTCCCATTTCCATTTCCCTTTCCCAATGCCAGGCCCCCTTAACTCCACAGGTCCTGGCAGGGGATTTGGGCAACCAAAGACTTGTGCTCAGCTGGGCAGGTGGTTTAATCCTCATTTAACCCCCCCCCCCCCCCAATCACAACTCATCTGTATATATCAATTTTCCATAACCAAATCAACAGAACAGCATAATACTGAACATAGAAAAATCGTCTGGGTCCAGCCCCAGCAAACTGTCATTGTGCTAGACACTCCTTGCCTGTCTCCATTGGGCAGGACTCTCCTCTGGTTATCCCCTGGGGGAACTCACCTAACTTACCAGTTTCCCCAGAGGGTTACACCAGGGGCGTAGCCAGACTTCGGCGGGAGGGGGTCCAGAGCTCGATGTGAGGAGGCATATTTTAGCCCCCCCCTGGCGCCACCGACCCCTCCCCGCCATTTTGACCTCCCCACTGCCACCACCACCTTTGACCCCCCCCCCAGCGCCAACCCTTTCGACCCCTCTTCCCGCCGCCGCCAACCCTCCCCGCCGCCGGGTGCCTTTGCTGGCGGGGGTCCCCAACCCCCAACAGCCGAAGTCCTCCTCCAGCGCGGCCGTGTTGCTGATCTGCAAGGGCAGGCTTCTGTTTCTGTGAGTCTGACGTCCTGCACGTATGTGCAAGACGTCAGACTCACAGAAACAGAAGCCTGCGCGGCCTCGTTGCAGGACGTCAGGCTCACAGAAACAGAAACCTGCCATTGCAGATCAGCAACGCGTCCGCGCCGGAGAAGAGGACTTCGGCTGGTGGGGGTTGGGGACCCCCACCAGCAAAGGTACCTGATGGCGGCGGGGGAGGGTTGGCGGCGGGAGGGGGGGTTGAAGGGGTTTGCGGCAGGGGGGCCAGGGCCAAATCTACGCGGGCTCATGCCCCCATGGCCCCACGTAGCTACGCCCCTGGGTTACACACATATGCATGTAAATGCCAATAATCTGGCTACATGGTGTTCTGTAACTACACACATACCTTCAGTAGCGTATAGTTTGCAGATGGGCATTCGCATGGCTGGAGTTTGGGCAGGTCTCACATTTACACACATGGGGCTAGATTCTGTAAATTATTATTATTTGTTGCATTTGTACCCCACATTTTCCCACCTATTTGCAGGCTCAATGTGGCTTACATAGTACCGTCAGAGGTGTTTGCCCAGTCGGTTGATAACAAATACAAGGTTGTATAGTAATCGAATGAGGTAAATGTGGAGGGTCAGAGGAATGAAGATTGTGTATTGTCCAGTGCGATCATTAGTCATGCTGTGTTTCTGGTTGAAGAGGTTTACGTAGGGTCGTTGGGGTAGGCCTTTTTGAAGAGGTTGGTTTTTAGTGTTTTCCTGAAGTTCAGGTGGTCATGGATTGTTTTCACAGCTTTTGGGAGGCCATTCCATAGTTGTGCGCTTATGTAGGAGAAGCCAGATGCGTAAGTTGTTTTGTATTTCAATCCTTTGCAATTTGGGTAGCGCAGGTTTAGGTATGATCTTGATGATCCGACTCTGTTTCTTGTTGGTAGATCTATAAGGTCTATCATGTATCCTGGGATACATGATGGCATCTAAGATCTAGATAGGTCTGGTTAATTTGCCCAGCGCTATTCTATGTAATGTGCCTAAAGTTAGGCACGATGTATAGAATAGCGCCTAGAACCGGGGAGCACACCTACATTTAAGAGCAGTCATTTATGGCACTAAAAACCTGATGCAAATATCTACACCTATATGTAGGTGCATTCCTCTGACTTCTATTACAACATGTGTAAATTTGAGTAACGCCCCGACATGCCCACACTCCTCCCATGGCCATATCCCCTTTTCAGCTACGCACTTTAGAATTTATATGCACCTTTTTTTAGAATATGCCTAAAAAGAAGTGTGAAAAAATTCCAATTATTGCCAATTAATGATGATAATTGGTTGTTAGCAGCCAATTATCATCACTGGTTGGCTTGTTACTCAATTGAGTAGCGCGCATAAATTGGTCACATGCACAATTTAATGTGTGCTACTTATTTATTTGTTACATTTGTACCTCACATTTTCCCACCTATTTGCAGGCTCAATGTGGCTTACATGGTACCGGAGAGGTGTTGATAGACTCCGGAGTAAAACAAATACAAATAGTGGTTAAGTTGTGGTAGGAAGGTTCATGTGGTAGGAACCACATAAAGGAACATGTGGTGGGACCACATAGAGGAAAACAAGAACAGATGAGATTGTTTGGTGATCAATACGAACTGTGGTGTTGTAGTGTCACAGAGTTCAGGCATTTATGTTGGGTCGGGGGGGGTGGGGGTGGTAAGCCTTTTGAAACAGGTGGGTTTTTTGTTTTTTTCCTGAATTGGAGGTGGTTGTACGTGGTTTTCACGGTTTTTGGTAGTGCGTTCCATAGTTGTGTGCTGGTGTAGGAAAAACTGGTTGCCTAAGTTAATTTGTATTTTAGTCCTTTGCAGCTTGGGTAGTTGAGGTTTAGGTGTTGTCGTGCTGATGCGGATGTGCTTTTGGTTGGTAGGTCGATCAAATTCACCATGTATCCCGGTGCTTCGCCGTAAATGATCTTGTGAACCATAGTGCAGATTTTGAAGGCGATGCGTTCTTTGATTGGGAGTGCCTTCTTTGATTGTTGTGCCTTCAATAGAATCCTTATATAGCTATATAGTTGAGGTTTAGGTGTTGTCGTGCTGATGCGGATGTGTTTTTGGTTGGTAGGTCAATCAAATTCACCATGTATCCCGGTGCTTCGCCGTAAATGATCTTGTGAACCATAGTGCAGATTTTGAAGGCGATGCGTTCTTTGATTGGGAGTGCCTTCTTTGATTGTTGTGCCTTCAATAGAATCCTTATATAGCTATATAGTTGAGGTTTAGGTGTTGTCGTGCTGATGCGGATGTGTTTTTGGTTGGTAGGTCGATCAAATTCACCATGTATCCCGGTGCTTCGCCGTAAATGATCTTGTGAACCATAGTGCAGATTTTGAAGACGATGCATTCTTTGATTGGGAGTGCCTTCTTTGATTGTTGTGCCTTCTATAGAATCCTTATATAGCTATATAGTTGAGGTTTAGGTGTTGTCGTGCTGATGCGGATGTGTTTTTTGGTTGGTAGGTCGATCAAGTTCGCCATGTATCCCGGTGCTTCGCCGTAAATGATCTTGTGAACCATAGTGCAGATTTTGGAGGTGATGCGTTCTTTGATTAGGAGTGCCTTCTTTGATTGCTGTGCCTTCTATAGAATCCTCATATAGCTATGCACATATGTCTGTAATATAAATGCAAGTATTTACAGCAGCTCTAGGGCTTGTGTAAATGCTTTTGCCTAGCCATATATGCGTGTATGTACCCAGTTCTGCTATATTTTATAGGCTATATTTTGCCTACTTTTATAGAATATACTTCTAATAAGTGCCCTCTAGGTGCCCCTTTATAGAATGCATCCTTTTAATGCAGGAATTAACACATGCTAACAGTGCAGTGTTAGGGACCATTTTACAAAATGGCAGTAGGGCTACCGCGTATATAGTGCATGCCAAATTGACACTACCACATGGTTAGTTCATCCACCCGGTGGTAATTTCGAAGTTGGTGCGCACTTTCCCCGCAGTAGAAAACATTTTTCTATTTTCTACTGCGGGGGGGGGGGGGGGGGCATTCTCAGTGGTAATTGGCAGTGCAGCCACACTGGCGCGTGCTGCATGATTACCATGCGTGTAGCACATGAGCCCTTACCACTAGGTCAATAGATGTCAGTAAGGGCTGAGGCAGTAAATCAGGGGCATAGCCAGACTTCGGTGGGAGGGGGTTCCAGAGCCCGAGGTGACCCCCCCGGAACCACCGACCCCCCTCCACCATTGCCGCCACCACCACCAACTTTACCCCCTCCCTGCCAACGACCCTCTCGACTCCCCCTCCTGCCGCCAACCCGCCGTCGCCTGCCTTTGCTGGTGGGGGACCCCAACCCCCCGCCAGCCGAGGTCCTCTTCTTCCCGCAAAAGGCTTCCTTCTGTACGTGCAGGACGTCAGAAACAGAAGGAAGCCTTTTGCGGGAAGAAGAGGACAGGCTGGCGGGGGTTGGGGTCCCCCGCCAGTAAAGGCAGGCGACTGCGGGATGGCAGCGGGAGGGGGGGTCGAGAGGGTCGTTGGCAAGGGGGTCCAGGGCCAAGTCTATGGGATCCCAGGTCCCAGGCCCCATGTAGCTACGCCACTGCAGTAAATAGCCACTTGCTACTTTCAATTTCAGCACACAGCCATTTACTGCCTCCATGAAAAAAAAAACCTTTTTCCCAGCCTCAGTAACAAAAAATGATCCAGCGCACGCCAAAAACACACGCCCACGCTACTGCAGGCCACTTTTTATTGCAGCTTAGTAAAAGAACCCCTTAGCTCTCTAATGCAAAATGGGGGAGAGGAGTAGGGAGAAATGGGTACAAATGGGCAAAACAAATTTCCTTTTCTGTCATTTCATTTTGAAAATGACGAGAAGTGAAACATCAATTGTTATTTCTGTGTCATTTTCAAATAACAGTGAGCCCCTGGACCAACAAACATAGATTAAAGCTTTTCTATAATAATGCCTGTCATCAGGTCATCTCTGAGGCAAAGGTCGCATTGGTTGTTAAAGCTGTCCTTAGAAGATTTGTAGTTGATGTAAAAATAATACTGGAGACAAAGCTTGGTACATGTCTGGGAGTTTTTGCAGGCTCTTGTCGTGTAAGTTTGTGCTTGGGCAAAGGAAGAGTAGGGCAGTGCCATAGCGAGGGTGGCTGACACCCGAGGCGGTTTGCCGCTGCACCCCCCCCCCCCTCTGGGTGTAGCATGGCGCACCCCCCCTCGGCGCATGCACGCACCCCCCTCAGCGCACGAGCACACCCCCCCCCCCCCGGAGCACATTCTTACCAAAGAGGGTGGGCGGGAGGGCCGCTCCGCCCCGAGTGCACGTCGCTGGGAGCTGCGTCGGCTCCGCTGGTTCCCTGCTCTCTCTGCCCCGGAACAGGAAGTAACCTGTTCCGGGGCAGAGAAAGCAGTGAACCAGCGGAGTCGATGCCCCCCCAGTGGCGTGCACTCGGGGCGGACCGCTCCACCGCCCCCCCTTCCTACGCCACTGGAGTAGGGGAAGCTGGCTCTTTCCAAACAACGAGGGAGACACATGTAATTAAGAGCAGTGTGTTTTTTTTTCTAGCAAAAAAGGTGCCGGTACTCAAATGCTAGGCCACACTTCAGGAGTGGAGTGATCACTGAGGGACCCATCCCATAATAGCCAGGCCCCCTGCAACCAGTCACAGAATCTATAACAAGACAGAATTGGCATGTAGAGCCTGAGCTCTGTCATTAAAACCTGGGTTCCATGGGCCAATTTTAGCAGACAATGGAAAAGGTGCCGGTACTCGGTACCCCCAAGTACCCCCTCAAAATAAGTCCTGAATAAGAGTCTTTATTACAAAGCATACTTTACGTGAGTGCTCCCTTCTTCGTAGTTTTGTGCTTGTAATAACAGGAATGACCCTCATCCTCTGATACTGGCATGTTGTACATAGGAAAGTTCTATTAAGCTTTATTAATCAGCTACTACAGTACACTGTATTTTAGGCTATCAGTGACCTTAAACCTTGCCATGGAAAAATTTGTAGTGCAGTTACCATGAGGACCGGCCCAACCATTAGGCGAGACTCAGTGGTCACCTAGGGGGCGCAGCTTCTTGGGGCAGCAAAAAGCAGTTGCAGGCGAAGTAAAAACAATGGGTCCTGACAGCCACACAAACTGAAAGAACAACCAGCAACGCTTTAATCTACATTTCCACGGAGTGGAGGAGTGGCCTAGTGGTTAGAGCGCCAGTCTTGACGTCCAGAGGTGGAGCAGTTTAAATCCCCCTGCTGCGCCTTGTGATCTTGGGCAAGTCACTTATCCCTCCAGTTGCCTCAGGTACAAAATTAGATTGTGAGCCCTTCAGGGACAGAGAGATACCCAGTGTACATGAATTTAACTCACCTTGAGATACTACTGAAAAAGGTGTGAACAAAATCGAAATAAATAAAAGATTCTAGAATTCTAAAGAATAACAAGATTCCATGCAGAATTACAAAATGTAGCAACATTCCATGTAGAATCCCAAAGACTAACAAAATTCTTTGGGGTGGAGGAGTGGCCTAGTGGTTAGAGCACCAGTCTTGACGTCCAGAGGTGGAGCAGTTTAAATCCCCCTGCTGCGCCTTGTGATCTTGGGCAAGTCACTTATCCCTCCAGTTGCCTCAGGTACAAAATTAGATTGTGAGCCCTTCAGGGACAGAGAGATACCCAGTGTACATGAATGTAACTCACCTTGAGATACTACTGAAAAAGGTGTGAACAAAATCGAAATAAATAAAAGATTCTAGAATTCTAAAGAATAACAAGATTCCATGCAGAATTTCAAAATGTAGCAACATTCCATGTAGAATCCCAAAGACTAACAAAATTCTTTGGGGTGGAGGAGTGGCCTAGTGGTTAGAGCACCAGTCTTGACGTCCAGAGGTTTGCCAGTTTAAATCCCCCTGCTGCTCCTTGTGATCTTGGGCAAGTCACTTATCCCTCCAGTTGCCTCAGGTACAAAATTAGATTGTGAGCCCTTCAGGGACAGAGAGATACCCAGTGTACATGAATGTAACTCACCTTGAGATACTACTGAAAAAGGTGTGAACAAAATCGAAATAAATAAAAGATTCTAGAATTCTAAAGAATAACAAGATTCCATGCAGAATTTCAAAATGTAGCAACATTCCATGTAGAATCCCAAAGACTAACAAAATTCTTTGGGGTGGAGGAGTGGCCTAGTGGTTAGAGCACCAGTCTTGACGTCCAGAGGTTTGCCAGTTTAAATCCCCCTGCTGCTCCTTGTGATCTTGGGCAAGTCACTTATCCCTCCAGTTGCCTCAGGTACAAAATTAGATTGTGAGCCCTTCAGGGACAGAGAGATACCCAGTGTACATGAATGTAACTCACCTTGAGCTACTACTGAAAAAGGTGTGAACAAAATCTAAATAAATAAATCTTACAGAATGTTTTATGCTATGATCATGATTGCAGGAAGTTAATTAGAGGGGGGGGGGGGTATAAAGCTGAAGGTTTGCCAAGGGTGCCAACCTCCCTTGCACTGCTCTGACAGGCCAATGTTCAGAATTGCTGCAGTAAGCCAATAGTGCAGAACCCATGCCGCTGGAACAGCACAGCAACCTAGCTCGTCAATGCTCAAATGAAATGATTTTCAAATTATATGCACATTGTAAAAGCAAAAACAAGGGGGGGGGGGGGGAACATGTTTGGTGCATGCACAGAAGAGTTTCATGGTAAGCTCAGCTCATTTGCACGTGCGCCTGGCAAACCCGAACATGAAATACATATTGGCATCTGTTTTCTGCACCTTTAAATATAAGTATTTCAATTTTGTTTTAATTTGGAAGGCTTATATTTAAATGCAGGAAACAGGCACCAATGTGTGCTTTCACTTTTAGGGTTTGCTCTGACTCACACACTTTGTTTCTCACTATCAGCACTTAGGGGCTTGCATGGGCTTCCTCCTGCTTCCAAATTATATAAACGTTGGCAGATTATAAAGAACGAATCAGGAGAAATCCTCCTCAACTACCCTAACACCTGCTCCAAGATGGCGTTATTTTTTCAGCAATAAGGTGGCTTTGTTTTCTGTGCTGTTCTCTGAGCATTGGGAGGGAATAGGAAATGACCTCAATAACATCCACATGCCTGCGTTAGAATACTATTTGCACTAATCTTGAGCGTGCTTGTTGCAGTGGTGTAGCCACATGTGGGCCTGGGTGGGCCAGGTCCCACCCACTTAGGGTTCAGGCCCACCCAACAGTAGCACATGGTTAGTGGTAGCTGATGGGGATCCCCAGCTCCACCAGCTGAAGACCTCCCCTGATTGTAATGAAAACACTACTCTCCTTGATACTGGCACCTGCGCATGCTCAATCTTCAGCGCATGCCTGCTGCAGACTGCCAGGGTAGAAAGAAGTGTTTTCCCGCCAGCTGAGATATTTTTTTTTGGTGGTGGTGCGGGGGGGGGGGGGGGGGGGGAGAACACTTAGTGCCCATCCACCTCTTGCCTAGGCCCACCCAAAATCTGTTGTCTGGCTACGCCCCTGGCTTGTTGTCTTCAGCGCTAGAGTCTCTGAGCATTCTGCTCTCACTAATGCAGGTGTTAGTTCCTAGTGCCTAAGTTTGGTTCTGACCATCGGCCTACAAATACCATAACTACTACTACTTATCATTTCTATAGCGCTACAAGGCATATGCTGCGCTGTACACCATACACAAAAAAGACAGTCCCTGCTCAAAGAGCTTACAATCTAGATAAGACAGGCAGACAGACAGAACAATTAAGGGTAAGGGAATAAAGAGGTGAGGATAAAAAGGACAGGACAAGTGAGCAGTGGTTAGGAGTCAAAAGCAGTGGTAAAGAGGTGGGCTTTAAGTTTGGACTTGAAAACGGCCAAAGAGGGGGCTAGACGTACAGGCTTGGGAAGTTTATTCCAGGTGTGAGGTGCAGCGAGATAAAAGGAACGAAGTCTGGAATTAGCAGTAGAGGAGAAGGGGACAGATAAGAGAAATTTATCAACAGAACGGAGTACCCGAGGGGGGGGGGGGCGTAGGGAGAGACAAGAGTGGAGAGGTACTGGGGAGCAGCAGAGTGAATACACTTGTAGGTCAATAAGAGAAGTTTGAATTGAATGCGGAAACGGATAGGGAGCCAGTGAAGTGACTTAAGGAGAGGGCTAATGTGAGCATAGCGACTTTGGTGGAAAATGAGTCGCGCAGCAGAGTTTTAGAATGAAGAGGAGAGAGATGGCTAAGAGGGAGGCCGGAGAGAAGCAGGTTACAATAATCAAGACGAGAGGTGATAAGAGTGTGGATAAGGGTTCTGGTAGAGTGCTCAGAGATGAAGGGACGGATTTTGCTGATGTTATAGAGAAAGAAACGGCAGGTTTTGGAAATCTGCTGAATGTGAGCAGAGAAGGAGAGAGAGAGGAGTCAAAGATGACCCCAAGGTTACGAGCAGATGAGACAGGGAGAATAAGAGTGCCATCCACAGAAATAGAGAATGGGAGGAGAGGAGCGGTAGGTTTAGGGGGAAAAATGAGAAGCTCGGTTTTGGCCATGTTAAGTTTCAGATGACGTTGAGACATCAAGACAGCAATATCAGATAGGCAGGCTGAAACATTGGTCTGGATGCTGGTTGAGATTTCGGGGGTAGAGAGGTATATTTGGTTAACAAGAATTCCCTGCAGGTGTTTTCTAATTTTTGTTTTATCAACTTCAGTGTTGCCATTTCTCCTGTTCCTCTTACCACTGCTCCTTAGATATCATTGATTAGAGGCGATATGATTTTTATACTTCAGGGCTGTCAAATTCAATGCTCAAGGACTGTAATGGGCTTGGTTTCCCAAATAGTCAAAATTAGCCATAAACTAAGGCCACAGCATGTAGACATGACTATTCATGGGGAGTATTGTGAAAATCAGACTTGGTGGTGGTGGTCCTTTACTTTGTGGGAGCCTGTTTTTAGTACCCACTCAACTGGAAGGTTAATTGGTAGCTCGGTCTTCTGTCCGGTGCAGTGTTTTCTGTTATTTTATGTTCTCCTAAAGCTAAATTCATGTTTCTATGAAATGTAATGATCCTTTATGGACAGAAGTATTGTGCTAACTGTATATCACTCGAATGTTTGTTTTACTGCAGCTAATCATAAGTATAGAAAAAATAGTTAGCTCTGAACCCAGACAGTCCATTGCTGTTGATTATTAACTGCCATTATATATTGAGAGTTGAGGATTTATTACAGAAACTGTAACCCAATTGCTCTGGATTGGGAGGTAGTGGGACTCCGGGGAATAGGTCTCACGGTAGTTAGTCCTGAGCAATCTATCAGTAGGTGAAGCACTGTGTTCCATCAATTAAGGAACAAGCAATTCCACTGATTTGCTATTGGCAAACTAATAGAGATAATGGGTAGTGCCTGATAGTGCAGGTACAGCTTAGGGGAACACTGACATCAGATAACTATAAAAATGGTTCATTAAAACAGCATGATTACTGCTATGAAGAAACGTGGACAGATACAAGGCACTAGTATTTTTATAGTGTCTTCCACAGAGATAGAGAGGCGTTATGAAATAATTATATGTCTGATGAATTTATGTCTGTGAAATAAATTAATATCTTTGTTTATTTGGGTGTAGGTCCATAATCAGGCTTGAGGTGTTTTGTGGTCATAGAGATTAAGACACTTGAATGTTTTTTTAATCTGTCTTAATCTAGAATTTAAACAGTGTTCTTGCCTTTGCGTCAGTGTAGTTTAAGTTCATTACAATACCTTCAATAATTCAAGTGAGAAAACAATGAACATCAAACTTTCCTTTAGTACCATTTTGTTTTTGCAGGTATTGGTTAGACATCCTCAACAGACATCCAAAAAAAAAAGAAAACCTGCTGAAAGCATAAGATAGGCAGGAATAGTGTCACTGAATAGTGTGGCCAGGGAAGAAAGGGGGGAGGGGACTCAGTAGGACCTCTGGATAGCAAGTAGCATAGTCCAAAATAACTGGAATATAATTGTTACAAGGGGTGGTGCATTCAAAGGATCCGACGAAGTCCATCAGTACTCTTTTGAATGGGGTGTTGACAAGGAGCATGAGCATGACAGGGGCAGGTGGAACCCTCACAGGACTACTCGGCAGGTTGGGCAGGACTGGCAAAAGAGCTCAACTTGATTAAATACAGCTAGACAGAAAAAAATGGGCCAAAATCTGCTCCCGGGTCTTCTCCTTCAGGTAACCTAACAGGTAACTGTGAGCTAATTGCATGACCTTCCTATGGTATGGTTGAGGGACTAACAATTGCTCTATCTCTTCCCCCTCTGGGGTACCCTTGGCCACCCTATACAACAAGTCATTCCTTATTATAAAATACGGGAGTGCTACCTTAGAGGGGTCCTGGTTGCCCATGGGATTCTCATCTACTGAAACAACCCTAGCTTGGGCTGCTCTAAAGGACTCATCCTCTGACTGTGCCCTTTTAAAATTCCCTGCAACTTCCTTGCTACTCAATTTGGGTAGGTTATCTAAAGGCTCCAGGGTATCCAGATTGCCATCTCCCCCCAGCTCCAGATTTCCATCCACTGCAGCTCCTAGATTCATAAAGCAACGCAGTTTCTCTAAGTGTTGCTAGTGGCGGGGTTTAGGCAACTTTGGGTTTTCAGTTTACAAGTCAGGGTCCTCCAGAGGGAAGATCTCAGGAAAAGACTCCTCCTCTTTCTTTTGGGCCAGCGATCAGCTGGGCCCCGATGCCACCGAAACTATGGAAATCCCAGCCCAAAACTACCAGGTAAGGAAGCCAAGGCAAGACTGCTACTTCTAGCTGAGCTTTCCTTACAGGTGTTTTAAAGGATACTTAAGCTGTCAGGTACTGCTTCTGGTCACAGTCTGCTCATAATTCAACTGCAGATTGTTGAGTATCTCTCTCCGAACAATGGCCTTGACACTGTTGGAATCCACTATTGCTTGGTATGGATGTCCTTCCAGCTCAGCTTGTAATACACGATTCCTTCTCCCTGGAGAGGAAGCTTCTACAAAATTGCAGTATTATGAGGCCACCATGTTTACATCCATGGCATCTTCAGCTGAATCTTGGCAGTTCTGTGCTCTATGACCTTTTCCCCCACACTAGAAGCAAGTGGGGCTGCATGGATCCCGCAACTGGATCTTCAGGTTGTGGTATGTTCACGGGGACGAGGGTCTTCATCGCTCAGATGCCTTCCCTGGAGTCTCAAAGGGAAAGTGGATTCTGATTCCTCAGATTATCCATTCCAGTCTTTTCTCTTTACCTCTTTACCGCTTTTTCTCCATGTAGAGTTCTGACTCTGGTTGGGCTTGGTAGAAGGCCTCAGCTGCTTCTAAGGCACTCTCTGGGGTCAGTTTAGGGTGTCGTTTTATCCACTGTCTCATAGGCGAGGGTAACCTTTCAAGGAACTACTCCAGAAATACAAGTTCTGCTATCTCTGAGCCTGTCTTACCTTCCAGTTGCAGCCACCTCCACGTCATCTCCTTGAATCAACAGAACAAACCCCAGGGGTTCTCTTTGACTTGCAGAGTCCCCTTCCGGAACTGTTGTCGGTAGGTCTCTTGGTTGCAGCTGGCTCACTCCTGAATAGCGGCCTTCACTTCTGCATAGGTGGCCATCCCACTAGGGTTAACATGCTGGAAGGCAGCCTAGCTACTCTCAATCAAAAGGTTCCCTAGATAAGCAGTCCATGATGCCTCTAGCCAGCCAGATAACTGAGCAGTCTGCTTGAAGTTTGTTAGAAATAGTCTGGATCATCCCTTGGCACCATTTTCTTTAATACTGGAACCAGAGGGGTCGCTTGCAGGCCGGGTGCCTGGACAGCCATTCCTGCTTGGGGCTGAGAGCTCTGATGTAGCTCTACCAGATTCTGCAACATTTGCTGTTGTACCTGTTGTTGCTGCTGTTGAGGTTGCAGCTGCTCCAAATATGCCTGCATAAACTGTTACTGTTGCTGCTGGCCCTCCATCAAAACCTGGTGTAGTCTCTCCATGTTTCTGCTGCAGCAGCCTCAGCCAGAAACACATACTGCATGAGAAAAATAAAAATAAAACCTGCCAGTCTGGCACTAACTATACATCCCCCCTAACTAAGGCAGGGCTAACCCGGAGGTCAAGGATCCAGCTTTCCCGGGCAGAATAAGCTCTAGATCCCACTCCTGACACCACGTGTGTAGAGGTACGTGCTGGGGCTTTGGTTCTTTCTTCCCTGGGCCTCTTTAACCCCAGTCTGACCCTACCTTTTATAATTCCTGGTTCCTGCGCCTTTGGCTCCACCCCTCCAATCTCACTTACTCCCTGGGTGGGACTAATGGTTTTAAGGTGGCTCAGGCTATCTGAGGTCCTATCCTTAAGGGTGAGGGGCAGTGTCCTGTATACCCCCTCATAGGGGCGTAGAATTAAGTATGGTATTTATAAGAATCAAAAAGAAAGATGACAAAGTCTTCAACTATTTATTTATTCACTTATATTTCATTTGAGCAGATAACAATGTAAGAAATATTCCAGCAAGACACACAACTAAAACAACTGAGTCTCACATAAAACAACACTGTAAGAAGCAGGTGAAAATGCAAGTGCGAATAAATAAATCTTCAATTGCTTACAAAATTCCAGAGATCTAACTACAAGTGAATATCAGCGGGTGTAATGTTTCATAATTTTAGATCCTTCATGGAGAAAGCTCTTGATCAAGATATCGACTTCACTAGGGGGTCCTTTTACTAAGGTGCGCTGAAAAATGGCTTGCGGTAGTGTAGGCGTGGGTTTTGGGTGTGCGCCGATCCATTTTTCAGCATGCCTGTAAAAAAGACCTTGTTAAAATGTTTGCTGAAAATGGACATGCAGAAAAATCAAAATTACCGCGCGTTCATTTTGGGTCTGTGACCTTACCGCCAGCCATTGACCTAGCGGTAAAATCTCACACAGTAACCGGGCGGTAATGACCTACGCATGTCTGAAACTATCCCTTTGCATAGTGACCCATTTCCATATTTTCACTAAGTCAGATAACAAGAGTATAATCATCACTTTCTAAAAATATCATTCACTCACCAAGGCCACAGTGCAGGTCATTGAAACACCAACAGAACTGTGCACTAAGTAGAGTCACAACATAAGGCAACAGCCTTGCCAAATAGGGCTTTAGTGTTACTTCCAATAAAACAAATGAATTTTTATAAGCCTCTCCCAAGAGCATCAGTTTGACAGAGCGCTGTAGTCCCATAAGGGCAAAGTTTTGAAGATTCTATCGCCCATCTCATGCCCAAACTGTTCCCGCCCGCCATCAGGAAGAGATGCTTCAAACTGGTGGTTGCCTCCCGTTCTGTGCTGGCTTTAATATGAAGTCTGGTCTTTGCAGAACCTACAGATCCTGCAAGTCTACAAGACAGTGTGTGGTTAAGTGACTGCACTTGGTCCTCTGAAAATCTGCTGGCACTGAAAAGCTAAATGTAGCTGCCTTTAATAATTTCTTTTCTGGCAGACCTGGGGATAGGAATAGTTGAGGCTATGTAGCACCTTGCCGTCTTCCTGTTTGGTTCCTATACATCGCATACTTAATCCAACACCCACCTTCTGCAATAAACCAAGCAGCCACCAACACTACTGAGGCTGTTGTCTGAAACTAGTGAAAAATACATGCTTGACGCTACAGTTATAACTGGAACTGCTCCATTCAGCCTTCTGGGAAACCTAAAGCTATCACACTATCGCCGTTAGGGTTATAACCATGACCACTCCAGGTTACTCCAGCCTGTTTGAAAGCAGCCATTGTTTATAACCCTGACATCAACAAGTGTGGCTGGATATTCTCTGGGCAGCTGAGAGATGGAAGTTAGTTGGCTATTGCTAATTCTCATTGCTATCAGCTAACTTAGCAAGTCATATTGGAAGCTTTCTCTGAATTGCCTCTAACCTGTCAATCTACGTTTTTTTTTGAGTTATAATACCAGAATTAAAGCTAATACTGAAAATGAGGTCTCTCTGGTGATGAGTGCAGAGGCATTATTACCTCTTTTTCCCTACTGAGTATATGTCTCCCTGTACACCAGGGGCGTAGCTATGTGGGGCCACGGGGGCATGGGCCCCCACAGATTACGCCCTGGCCCCCTCTACATTTGACCCCCCCCCTGCCGCATCAGGTACCTTGTTTGCTGGCAGGGGTCCCCAATCCCCGCCAGCCGAAGAGTGTTATTCAGCGCCGGTCGACTCTGCCGCCTTTGTTGTGGGATCATCTGTTTCTGACGCCTTACGTCCTGCACCATGCATGTAGCCCCATGCAGGACGTAAGGCGTCAGAAACAGATGATCCCACAACAAAGGCGGCGGAGTCGACCGGCGCTGAAGAACACTCTTCGGCTGGCGAGGATTGGGGACCCCTGCCAGCAAACAAGGTACCTGATGTGGCGGGGGCGGGGGGGGGGGGTTGCAGTTGTGGCAGCTGTCCAAAGTGGTAGGGGGCTCATCGGCGGTGGGAGGCGGCTAAACAGTGCCCCCCCACCTCGGGGTCTGGCCCCCCGCTCCCGGCGAGGTCTGGCTACGCCTCTGCTGTACACTCTAGCAACACTCTGGTTCTGCTCCACTAGCAGAAGTGTATGGGCAATGCAAATCAACCTGTAGGGGGCTTCTAAACTCGGGCACAATAAGCATCTCTCCTGCCCTTCCAAACACTACCTAGCACAATTATCATTTCTCTTTCCCCTCCAACTAACTGTAATTTTCTCTTCCACCTTTTTCTTCTCATCCCCTCAGCAGGATCACCACCTTTTGCCCAAGTTGCGGCCCCCCTCCCCCCCCCCCCCCCAAATCAGGAAAAGAGCAGTGCTTTATACCTGTAGCTGCTTCCTTTCTATGTTGGCTTTAATAGTTTAATATGAAATCTGGCCTATGCAAAATCTACAGATCTTGAAAGTCTACATGGCCATGGCATGTGTGGTTCGGATGTCAGGTTGAAGTTGGCAGTAAAAGAGGCAACCACTGCTAAGAAGCACTTCTGTCTGTCACCTTCTACTGGTAGGAGGTGATTGGCCTTTACTGGAAGAAGTAACTAACTCGTTAGTCTCACTTACACACACAAGGAGTGACTCGGGTTGTATATACTGTAGCAGGACAAGTTTATCCATTCCTACTCTAGCTGAGATAACATTTAACCATTTCTCTGACCTCCTGTTCAACTTTCTTTAAATCAATCACCTTACTTTCTAACTCTTCCTACTTTCTTACTCTTCTATATGTTACATCTTTGCTTTACCCTTCGCTATCACCTATAATGTTCTATTACATATTGTGTTGACATTGTAAATAGTATACCGTGCCATACTTTTTATTGTTTTTGAATATGTTTACTGCTGTAATTGTCTATTGCTCATGTTTGATCTATTCCTACCGCCTTGAGTGAATTCCTTCAAAAAGGCGGTAAATAAATCCTAATAAATAAATAAAAATTGTGTCAGGGGGTCAGGGACTGGGGCAGAAATTCTTAAACCTGCCCTGGTGACCCCACAGCCATTCAGGTTATAGACTTACAATTTTTATTTATAAACTGCCTTTACCCAAGGCGGCAGTACAAAGGAACTTGCATAAAATTACATCAAAACATGCAGCAGTATAAAGCTCCAACAGGATTACAAAACAAGCAGCAATCATTTGGGCACGAAGAATGCCAGACAAAACAAATAATCCTTTAAATTCTTCTTAAAAGTGAAAAGCTGTGGGGTCATTCTTTAAGCACAGAGGCAGCTTATGCCATTCAACTGGCGTGGCTACAGAGAATGTGCCAGTCCTAGCCAAATCCAAACAGAAATGACAAAGGGCTGGCGCAACAAGATTGCATTGGTCCTTTGATCGTAACACACGTATTGACTCATACCGAACAATAGCTTTCTGTAAATAAAAAGTTTTTTTTGTTGTTGTTACATTTGTACCCCGTGCTTTCCCACTCATGGCAGGCTCAATGCAGCTTACATGGGGCAATGGAGGGTTAAGTGACTTGCCCAGAGTCACAAGGAGCTGCCTGTGCCTGAAGTGGGAATCGAACTCAGTTCCTCAGGACCAAAGTCCACCACCCTAACCACTAGGCCACTCCTCCACTGTTGCTACTATTGGAGATTCTACATGGAATGTTGCTATTCCACTAGCAACATTCCATGTAGAAGTCGGCCCTTGCAGATCACCAATGTGACCGCGCAGGCTTCTACATGGAATGTTGCTAGTGGAATAGCAACATTCCATGTAGAATCTCCAATAGTAGCAACATTCCATGTAGAATCTCCAATAGTATCTATTTTATTTTTGTTACATTTGTACCCTGCGCTTTCCCACTCATGGCAGGCTCAATGCAGCTTACATGGGGCAATGGAGGGTTAAGTGACTTGCCCAGAGTCACAAGGAGCTGCCTGTGCCTGAAGTGGGAATTGAACTCAGTTCCTCAGGACCAAAGTCCACCACCCTAACCACTAGGCCACTCCTCCACTCACTTTGAGCTTTGATGCAAAGCACAATATGTAAGCAAGAACAACTTGTACAATAAACGATATTTCCAGTGGTGTGCTGGAGCAGGCTCTCACAGGCTCGCAAGAGCCGGTTGTTAAGTTTTTAAGAATTTTGGGAGCCGGTTGTTAAAGTAGGGCCCTCCATGGCTACTTTAACAACTGGCTCCCAAAATGTGGGCTTGGGCCCCCTGCTGAATTATCTTTTACTTTGCTGGTGGGGATGCTGAGCCCTGCCAGCCAAGTAAATAGACTGCTGCTGCTCCCCGCTCCTTGTTTCCAGCTCTGAGCAGCAGGCTGGGACTTCTCCAGCATGTGTGAGAAGTTTCAGCATGCTGCTCAGAGCAAGACATTGGGAGTGGTGGCAGTCCATTTATTGGCTGCCAGCAAAGGTATGCCTAGCGTGCCCGCACAAAGGGAGGGAGGGAGGAGAGAGAGGCAAGTTTTGCTCTCCACCCCCTCCCCCCCCCCCCCCCCCGGCCACCCCTGGCCCTTCAGACTGCAGAGCTGGCTACGTCCGGAGAAAGAGCCTGTTGTTAAAAATTTACCAGCACACCCCTGGATATTTCATAGGTAACCATTTTAGTCGCTTCAAATTGAAAGACACATGCTCAGATCTAACAAGCCCAAATACTAAATGTACCGCAGAATTCTGGACTACTTGGAGCACCTGGATATCCACAATGAAAATGGAATGGAATAAATTTACATATACTAGGTTTCCAGTGTATGCATATCTTTCTCATACATATTCACTGTAGGTATCTTGAAAATATGGACTGTGTGGGCACCAGGATAGGTTTGGTAAGCCCTGAATAAGGGGGAAGATTGCCCAAAGTTGCTGACTTGTGGCAGCACTGGTCTTTCCAAAGAAGTTGCTCAAATTCAGTGCTTCTCAACCTTCTCCTGGAGGCATATATATTGCCAGTTGAGTTTTCAAGCTTAGCACAATGAATAGGCGTGAGCTTTAGATTTGCATATAGCAAGGAATCTAATCTCTCTATATAAAAGGCACCACCAACATTCTAAATGAAGCCTCCAGCCGGAAGTGTGAAGGGGGAGAGATATCCGGTTTCCCCATGAGTGTCTGCCCCGCCCTCGCTCTCTCTGTAACACAAACAGTGAAGGAAAACACAGCAAAGCAGGAAATCAAATCGCTCTCTCTGTAACAGTGAAGGACTCAGAGGGGGGAGGGGAGAGAGGGCAGAAGCCCTCACTATCTCTGTAACATAAACACAGCACAGCAGGAAACTTAACACTGAAGGATTCGACTCCGAGGGGGGAGGGGACAGAGAGGACAGACAGCACAGGGGAAGGGAGAGAGGGCAGAGGGCAGGGACACACACACTCCCACATGCACACAGAAGAAAACCTTGCTAGCCCCCATTTCATTTGCATCAGAAACGGGGCTTTTTTTTACTAGTATATATATAAAAATCTCATGCATGTTCCTTGTGGCAAACTTGAAAACTTGAGGGGTAAGGTGTGCCTCTAGGCAGAGGGTTGAGAAGCTCTGCTGTTGTTCATCCCTGCTAAGGACACCCTTGCTCTGGCCACTGACTCATCAGGTGCATATTAAATGTGATGCATTCAGGGCCTGCCCAAAGGTATCTCATGTCCTAGGCAAACCTTCAGACGTGTGCCGCCCTCAGGGGTGATTCAAAGTCCTACCCTCTGATAGTCCAGCATATCCTCTTCCTTTCCTTACGCCTCTGAGGTGTGAGCAACTCCCTTTCCATTCCCTACCCCTCTAAGGTGTCCAGCATCTCCCCTTCCATTCCTTATTCCCCTGAGGTTTTCAGCATCTCTCCTTCCCTACCTACCTGAGGTGTTCAGTATCTGCCCTTCATTCCTTTCTTCCCCCCCCCCCCCCTCTCCGCCAGTGAGGTCAGCATTAGCCCTTCCTTTCCCTACTACTACCCCATGCATCTCCCTATCCCCCTGTTTCCCTTCCCCTTGCTGGGTCTACCTCAGCCCTTCTCCTACCCTGTCACTGCTGGCGCTGCATAGGGGTGAATGCCAACAAATGTTCTAAACCCCGTTGGTGTATATTAAGCTCAAAACGATGAGTTTGGCAGGACTAGCCCATGGTTCAGGTTATGCTATTTGTGTATCTTTTTCCATGCCAGTTTTTTTTTTTGTTTTCATTTTTGTCGTACATCAAATTTATGCCTTGGGCAAAACTTGCACTGTTTCAAAGGTTTGCAACCTTCTAATACACAGACATTTTAAGGACGCTGATCTTGGGTTTTTCTATGTGCTTTGAACCTGATGCCAATGCAGAATTCTTTGTTTAGGTGAAATGCTTCCAACGTTGTGATATCTTTTCTACCCAGTTCTTAAATCCGTCCCTTTGATTCAAAGATCTCAAAGAAAATTCTGCGTTAAAATATTAAGGTATGTGGAGTACTTACAACTGCTTAAATCATTTTTTAAAAAAAAGCTTACTAAACTTTCATCTGTCGGTGTGATCAAAATGCTATTTGACATAGCAGAAAAATAAACTGAAGAGACACATTTTTAGAATTAAATAGCAGGATAGCTGAACATTTTGGAGGCAGCTAAACACATCTTTAATAAAATTCATATGGGTCTCAAATGATCACAATGTTTGGCGAGAAGCCAGATAGTAAGTAATTTAAACATCACAGGAAATTAAATTTTAGAACTTAATTTTGCATAAAGTTTTCTGTAATCAAAATGTCACACATAAATTATGAAGTCTGATTATATTCTTTTTTGGCTTTTTAATAAAATAATAGGAGCGCTTGACAGGCCAGAACAAATGCTTACTTTATGCGAACGTTATTCTATTCAAGAAACGTCCTTGCGAAATAATGGAACAGATGTTAGTACTGCTAGATCAGCATCAGGTGCTCTGTTAAACAGCTTCAAACACAACTGTTTATTAAAAAGCAACCAGCAAACCTGTCTTTTAAGGTTTTTACTAGTAGGATTAATTTAAAATGGAGACATTTAATACTGGTTGTACCTGCAATGGTACATATTTGTTATTATAATTTTATGTACACAAAAATAAATCAGATAAATGAGAGCCCTGTATTACCAGACTTAGCAAGGTTGTTAGGGTCGGATCAGACTGAACTACCCCTACTACTAAAAATGTAGGCCTCCTTTTACCAAGCTGCGGCAAAAGGGGGCCTGCGTTGGCATCAGCGTGTGATTTACATGCGCAATGAGGCCCCATTTTACCATAGCTGGTAAAAGGGCCGGTCTCGCTTTTCTTCAGGAAATGGTCGGGCAGCAAGTAATGCACTTACCGCACGGTCATTTGGGGGGGGGGGAGCCCTTACTGCCACCCATTGAGGTGGCGGTAAGGGCTTCCGTGCTAACCTAGCGGTAACCAGGCAGCACGCAGCACTGCCCGATTACTGCCGGGCAGGGGCATAGCCAGACTTCGGCGGGAGGGGGATCCAGAGCCCGAGGTGAGGGGTCACATTTTAGTCTCCCCCCTGCAGGTGCCACTGACCCCCACCCCCCCGCCATGGCACCGCCGACCTCCCCCGTCCCTTTCGACCTCCACTCCCGCTGCCGCCAATCCTCCCCCGCCACCGCCAGGTACCTTTGCTGGCTGGGGTCCCCAACCCCCGCCAGCCGAAGTCCCCTTCAGTGCCAGTCTCCGAGTCCGGCGCGTTCGCTGATCTGGATTCTGTTTCTGTGAGTCCTGACATGCATGACATCAGGACTCACAGAAACAGAATCCAGATCAGCAACGTGCCGGAGATTGGCGCTGAAGAGGACTTCAGCTGGCGGTTGGGGACCCCCGCCAGCAAAGGTACCTGATGGCTGCGGGGGCAGGGGGATCGAATGTGGCAGGGGAGGGGCGGCAGTGGCAGGGAGGGTGAAAACAGGGGGGGCCAGGGCTAAATCTACAAGGGCCCATGCCCCCATGGCCCCACCTAGCTACCCCCCTGCCGCCGGGTAGTATCCAGCATTATAAATTTGCATAGTGCCAGAAATGATGATGCGGTAGGGGTGGGAAGTACCACTGGGTTGCTGTGGTAGCCCGGCGGTACATCCTAAATAGCACATGGTAAGCCCGCATTGGGCTTACCGCTGCTTAGTAAAAGGAGCCCTTATAGATCTACAAGGTTCACGTAGCACTGTATGGCTGCAAATTAGAGAAGGTCCCTATGCCATAGAGCAGGGCCGCTGAGAGACTAGGCTGGGTCCGGGACAAGGCCGCCCCGACTTTGCTGCCGCCCCCCGCCGCTCCCCCTGCCGCTGCCGCCCCCGTCGCTCCCCCCCGCTGCTCCCTCCGCCACTGCAGTCCGCGGTCTCACCTACCTGCCTCCATGGCTTCGGGGCCCCTGCATTCAAGGTGGCAGTCGCAGATTGCATCTCTTCTGGCCTTCCCTCCCTGTGCCCCTTCCTCATCTGATGTAACTTCCAGTTTCCGCAAGGTCGGGACACAGGGAGAGAAGGCCCGAAGGGAGGCGATCTGTGACTACCGCTTCGAATGCAGGGGGCCCGGAGCGGAGGAGGCAGGCAGGTGAGACTGGGAACTGCAGCACCAGCAGCAGCCTGATCCCGGCGCTGGGCCCCCCTTGGAGGTCCGGGCCCAGGGAATTTTGTCCCCCCTGCCCCTCCCCTCTCGGCGGCCCTGCCATAGAGTTTATAGTCTAGGTATGACATACAAACAAGACAGGTACTTGGAGAGAGCCAGGGATGAATAATAAAGCCTTAAAGGTAGTTTCATAGGTGGAAGTTTAATTGAAAACAGGATCCACTTTACTCAGGGGCCATTTACTAAAGGGCATTAAGCCCTAATGCTCACTTAGCAAATGAAAAACAGGCCGCTGCAAAACATGTTAAAACATTTTGCGTTATTTTGCCTGTTTGTGTACCCTAATGTGGGAATTCTCTATATGGCACTTAATGTCAGGCGCTACTTCTGGGCCATGTTTTCAGCATGGAAAAGCATTCTAATGGACGCAAGATGCCAAAATGGGGCAGAAATGGCAGATCCGTGCAAAAAAAAAAAACCCACATGCCCATTCATAGAATAATAATAATAATAGTGCAGGTCTTTTTCTGCCGTCATCTACTATGTTACTATGTTATGTGTTACTATGTTTCCGTGTGGATCTGCAAAAGGGGTGTAACAATGGGAGGGGACATAGGTGGGTCAGGGGCATTCTCTTAAGATGCATGCAGCTTGAAAAAGAGACAGCTTGGGGAGGATATCGTTGAGGTCTACAAAATCCTGAGTGGTATAGAATGGGTAGAAGTGGATCGATTTTTCACTCTTTCATAAAGTACAAAGACTAGGGAACACGATGAAATAACATGGAAATACGTTTAAAACAAATAGGAGGAAATATTTTTTCACTCAAAGAATAGTTAAGCTCTGGAACTCGTTGCCAGAGGATGTGGTAACAATGGTTAGCGTATTTGGGTTTAGAAAAAAAGGTTTGGACAAGTTCCTGGAGGAAAAGTCTACTATTGAGACAGTCATGGGGAAGCCAATGCTTGCTCTAGGGCTATTTGGGTTTCTGCCAGGTACTTGTGACCTGGATTGGCCACTGCTGGAAGCAGGATACTGAGCTAGATGGACCATTGGTCTGACCCAGTATGGCTATTCTTATGTTCTTGTGTGTTACAGAATAATACGGATCTGCACCAAACTTGTGCACCAGGATTTACACATGGTTTCAATTGGTGTAACGCCTCATGCCCAAAGTTGAGTGTGGAAACTGGCGCTACATGCTGTCTTATGAAGGGCGCCCATCCCAGAATGTCTGTTACAGAATACCATTCAGCGTTGATTATTTTCAACTCCAAATTTTGAGTGCCGATTACTGAATCCAGCCTACAGTATAAATTAGTTATTTTTTTTTTATCATTTTTCAAAGGCGACACATCATGGGTGGAAAATGGGTGTGGAAGTGTTAATCAGCTAGCGCACTTACATTAGCACACACTAACTGGCTAACGCTGAATTAACGCAGGAGCGCTTACAGACAGATGCTCAAACCTCCAGCGCACGGCTCTTGCGGTAATTTCATTTTTGGTGCACGTCTGATATGCGCGTCCGAAAAATAATTTTTATTTTTGGACGCACGCCAAGTGGCATTTGACGCGCATATGGTTACCTTGTGAGACTTTACCGCTAGGTCAATGGCTGGTGGTAAGGTCTCAGTCCCAAAATGGATGCATGGCAATTTTCATTTATTTATTAACTCATTTGTACCCCACATTTTCCCAACAGCGTCAGGCTCAATGCGGCTTACAGTGCACCGCAGAAGCAGACGCCAATGCAGTAATAATATGCTAATACAACTGAAAACCTACATAAGTAATAATGGGGTGGATGGGGAAGGGACGAAAAGGGAAACCAGGAGAGAGGAGGGAAGGGTGAATGTGTCCAAAATTGTCACTAGATTGATGTGTATCAAGCAGAGGAGACACATGCTGAGTCCTTGGGGAAAAGCTTTCCCTAATAGCATGGTCTTAAGTGATTTCCTGAAATTTAGATGGTTGTGGATGGTTTTCATAGTCTTTGGTAAAGAATTCCATAATTGCGAGCTGATGAAAGAGAAGGATGAAACATACGTGGATTTGTACTTAAGTCCGTTGCAGTTTGGGTAATGAAGGTTTAAATATGAACGGGATAATCTCAATGCATTCCTGGGAGGTAGTATGATTAGATTAAGCATGTATCCAGGGACTTCACCATATAGAATTTTGTGAACTAGGGAGCAGATTTTAAAGGTGATTCGTTCCTTGACTGGAAGCCAATGTAATTTCTCTCGGAGCTGTTTGGCACTTTCAAATTTGGATTTGCCATATATTAAATTATGTCATTTTGTCGCACATCCATTTTCAGCAAAAATATAAAAAAGGCATTTTTTTTTACAAGTGCGCTGAAAAATGATTCTGCACACATGCAAAACACGTGTCTACACTACCGCAGGCCATTTTTCAGTGCGCCTTTGTAAAAGGGCCCCAATGGTAGAGAATTCCATAATGGTACCACAATAATCACAAAAACTGTATTAAATACCTTTCAAAATTGCATCTTACCAAACGACATTGGACGAAGAATTAATTGGTTAAAGAATCTTGATGAATGGCCAAATAAGGATTTTAAAACTATACTTATCAAAAGGTATGAAGTAGAACCATAAAGAATTTGATGCAATAAACACAATGCTTTATAAAAGAAACGCTTTTTTACTGGGGTTCTGGCCAGGGGTCCCACAGGACCACCAGGTTGTTATTTATTTTCAGGGGGGGTTGTTACATCTTTGGAGGGTGGGGAGCCTTTTTTCCACGGACCACCAGGCCCTCACGTCATTGGGAGGGTGGAGGCCTGGAGTCCACTGGACAACCATGCCCTCACGTCTTGAGGGGGTGGGAGTCTGGGCTAATCAGGGCTTTCATTTAACAGCAGGTCATGTCTTCCCCATGGCTCAGCAAACCCTAATGCCAGCTCCGAGATGGTGCAGGGTTTGCTGTGGGAGGAGACCCCACTGAGCATTAGGGAGGAATCGGGGATGCCCTCTTTTGCATGTATTTGCATGCTCATTGCGCTCACAGCTGGCAAGCTCGTTATTTCATGCGCTCACCTGCTCTGAGCACTTGGTGGTAGCAAATGCGAGCGCTAGTACGACACTAATGGCCTCTAGCGCCTGCATTTGCTTTTGAGCACTGGGGTCTTAGTGCCTCCTAAATAGGAGGTAAGTGCTCCCATGTTAATTTTTTTGCAAGTCCCAAATGATAATATAAAAATTTCTGTAGGACCTGCAAAAAAAAAAAAAAAAGAAAGAAAGAAAGAAAGAAAGAAAGAAGCCCTATTTTAGGGGTGTGTTAGAAGTGGGCTTGGTGGAAAAAGCAAGACATGCCTCATCAGGAGGGGAAGCTGGGGGGAGGAGCCATTCCCATCCCCAGCTGAAAATAGGCAGGCTTGAACCAGAAGGGCAGAGAGGAAAGAGAGCACGTGGGAAGAGGAAGGGGTTGCTTTTTCCCACCTGGAGATTATGGCGTGTAGGGAGAAAGGTAATCCTAACTCTGGCTGTGAAACAGTGAGCTGGAATAGGAAGCCTGCTAAAGGAATTCCAAGTACTGCAAAAGTAGGGTTACCATATTTTGTCCCCCAAAAAGGAGGGCACGTACCCTGTCGCACCACACACCCCGCCCTGCCTCTTTCACGCCCTCGCTCCGCCCCCTGTCACATTTTCCCCTCCCCCCTGTCACCCCCCTCCAAGTCACCCCTCTCCCCTTACCTTACTATTGCATTGGTGGTCTAGTGACCTCTTCAGGGCAGGAAAGAGCCCCCTCTTTCCTGCTTGGAGCGCTGCCCTGCATGCATCCTTCCATCCTGTTGGTGATCTCGGCACCGACTCAAAATGGCTGCCGAGAGTTGAAGTCTCGCGAGGTCACTTCAACTCTCAGCGGCCATTTTGAATTGGCGCCGAGATCACCAACAGGAAGGATGCATGCAGGGCAGTGCACCAGGCAGGAAAGAGGGGGCTGTTTCCTGACCCGAAGGCAGAAGAGGTCACTAGACCACCAGGGCAGTAGTAACTAAGGGGAGGGGAGGCTAGCAATCTGCCCATTTGTCCGGATTTCTGGACAAACGGGCAGATTGGCAAAACCCACCCGGTTGCCCGGACATGTCCTCAAAAAGAGGACATGTCCGGTTAAATCCAGACATATGGTAACCCTATGCAAAAGGCAGTTGTAGGAAGTCACAGAAAGAAGCTTATTGGAGCGGGGACCTGCCAACACTCAATAGTGAAGGGGGCAGACCACAGAAAGAAGCTTGTTGAGCACCTTTGAAGTGGGACTGGATACCCCTGGTGAGCAAGTAAAGAGGACAAAGACTTGTAGGAGTCTTTTGGGTTTGGACACTATCAGTTTGCTGTTTTCCTTTTGTTTGTTACACTGTTGTTAACACTGCTTGGCTGGAATAAAGGAAGAAAACCCGGAGTAGATCACTTTGTAGCCTGACCTGAACTCAGGGAAACTGAGCTGGGAGTGTTGTGCAAGTGATAGAAGGCTTGGAGAAGCACGGAACCCACAGCATGCACTAAACCCATTTCTTAGAGCATATTAGTAAGTGCCTGCACTAGCAGGGTGGTAATTCTGATTTGACTCACGCTGCAAGTGCGTAGGCTCTTAACGCGCCTATGTAAAAGGGTCCCTTAATGATTCATTTTTTGTTACCTGGGTTTTTTCTCACCAGTCATGGGCAAGATTGTTTTAACTCCTCTCATTAAATTTTCCTATTTGGATGCAAAATTACCTTCCTACTGTAGACCAATTGCAAATATTACATTGTTTACAAAACTTCTTGAATATATAGTGTAAAATTTTCTCTTTTACAGACCTATCAACATGGGTTTCATCCATCTCATAGTGGTGAGAGGGAAGAGGGGTTGGGAGTTGGATGGATGGCTGGCCGGCCCTCTTCTGGGGGTGGGGGGGGGGGGGCTGACCCAGGAGGACTTGCGAGGTGCAGTGAATTTCAGCCATGGATTCGGTTTTGCTCGGAACTAGGGTTACCATATTTGCCCTAAGAAAAAAGAGGACACATACCCCGTCCCCTGTCACACCCCTTCCCTGCCCCAGTTTCCGTCAGCCTCTAAAGAGTGTGTATTATTAGCAACTCTAATGATGTGCACTCTTTAGAAAGAGAGTACCAACTTTCCAGGGCACACTATTATCAGTGAAAGAAAAATGTGAAATGTATTGGGGGTTTTTTCTGGTCATTTTCATTTTGTTAATGACATGCAAAATCATTGCAAATGACAGCCCGTCCCTAGTAAATGCAGGGCAGATGTTTTTCACGTCCCGTGCATTTACCACACAGGCTTTGTTTGCACATATTGTGCACCTTTTGCAACTGATGGGTGGTAAGTGCAAAACTTTACTGCACTTTAATAAAAGAGCCCGTAAGTTCAAATGCTAAACATAATCAGTATTTAGACCAAGACAGTGAGATTATAGACCGCTGTTTTAATATATATTTTTTATAACCATTCATAGAACACTGGGTGAAATTATTAGTCGTGAAAACACTATAACTGAAAATTATTTTTTATTTTTATTTTTCTTACATTTGTAACCCGCGCTTTCCCACTCATAGCAGCTTCAATGCAGCCCTTGGATTCTCTGCTAGCACTTTATGTAACCCAATATAAAACTGGTTCTTAGCTTAGTTTTTTAATGCAGTGTTTTGTGCTAGAAGTGTGTTTTCAGTTTTATTTTGCTTCGATTTTTTTTCTTGTTTTTTTATTACAAATGTTGTGATTTTTACAATACACTCCAGTAAAGAAGTACCCAGAGCAGTGATTTCAAGCTTATGAACTGAATCGTGTTTTTCCAGTGGCAAAGCAAGGGTGGAACGGAGTGAAGGGAGGACAGCTGCCTCAGCTGCAGCCCGGAGAGGGATGTAAAATTCCCTTTAAGCTCAAGAAGCTTTTAGGAGCCATGGGGGGGGGGGGGGGGGGGGGAGGAGGCTGAGCCCCCATTTCCTGACTGCTACTGCCACCATCAGGTCTAGGGTCAGGCCCAACAGCTTCTGCAGCCTCAAGCATTGCAAGGCGATGCGAACTGGTGGAAGCATAAACAGAAGGGACCTGGAAGTGGGAAGTTATTAAACCGTGGTTTCTTTCACAAATATAATTCAAGCAAACCAAATCCTAAAAATAACCATGGATTGCAAACTGCCATACGGTAGTCACAGCAAGAATTATTAATGCGTTGTAAAATTTGCGGTCTTGAAAAACTGCCAGATAATTAATGGGCTTGTCAGACTCCTTGGCAGTGCTGTGTACAGTAATCCTGCCAAAGCATGACAGTCCTAATTGTCCGTATTAGTATGAAAATACACGTCGATATTAAATGTTAAACATGATACACCTTGTTATACTTAATTGATATTCTTGCTGCTCGGAATAGAAGCACGGGGAGCAAAAAGACATTTCTGGCTACGTTTTTTTTAAAGTGAAAAATATGTAAATCACTTTGAAAAATAAAAGTGGGGAATGCTTCCTACCATTTAAATGGGTGAATGATTTGATTTTCTCCACCCCTGGGTGAATGATTTAGGTGGCCTTGACCCCAGTGTGACTGCAGGGATTAATGTGGTATAATGATTGCTGAGGTTATCATTGCAGCAGGCATCATTAATTATCCTTATTGATTGGAGCTTTCAAAGATAAAGCATTATGCTGACTGGAAAATACCCTCTTCCTGCAAGGTCAAGGCGAAAACAGGGAAGCTAAATAATTGTATTAACAGACAAAGAAATAAAAATAACCTCTCGCAGAACTGTGTAATTAAGATCCCATTACAACATTTATTCCTGTTTACAAAGTGACAGGATTCTCCTTGTCAACGACTTTTTCCCCGAAAATTGCTCCAGTACACGATAATCGCATTATAGCAGGCAATTGGAACAGAGCATTAAAAGGGGAATCAGTTTCCTTCAAAGTCTGTGATTTGCTCCTGCTATCTGACTTATCTACAGAACTGCAGGAGCCTATGGGATCTTGTCTAAAAATACTGATAGAGCGGGGATTTGTCTAAAAATACTAATGATATGTTAAACGAAAAGGGTTAAAAGAAAGAAATAATAACTGGCTCTCAATCCTACAGTATTTCTGTTGGAGGGTACAATGAACTTTCAGGATCTGCTAAGGACCTTACATGTCCCCCCTGTTTACCAGGGGCATAGCCAGACAACAGATTTTGGGTGGGCCTAGGCAAGAAGTGGGTGGGCATCAAGTGTTCTCCCCTTCACCCACCGCCAAAAAAATCTCAGCTGGTGGGAAAACGCTTCTTTCCACCTTAGTAGTCTGCAGCAGGCATGCGCTGAAAACTGAGCATGCGCAGGTGCCAGTATTGTGGAGAATAGCGTTTTCATTACCATCAGGGGGAAGTCTTCAGCTGGCGGAGCTTGGGATTCCCACCAGCTACCGCTAAATGTGTGCTACTGTTGGGTGGGCCTGAGTCTTACACCCAGGCCCACCTGTGGCTATGCCACTGCTGTTTACTAAGCCATGCTAGCGGCTGCTGTGCACTAATGCCAACACAGTTCACTTTGAATGGGTTGTGTTGGCATTGCCACGCGGCAGCTGCTAGCATGGCTTAGTAAACAGGGGGGGATAGATGTGTATTCATTTAAAATGTGTGTAGGATGTATATATATCTACTGGTCTCACACTGCACTCCAATACAGTATTCACCAGTAAGTTTAACTGCTTCAACATTCACCAGGAAAAAAACTGAAGGGCCCTTTTACTAAGCCGCGTGGGTGGCTATGCGCGCCGCATGCACACCAATACTGCCCAGTTACCACATGGCCTTCGCGGTAATTTCAATTTTGGTGTGCATCTGCCAAGTGGCAATTCACGCGCGTAGGTCATTACCTCCCAGATTCTTTATCGCTAGGTCAATGGCTGGTGGTAAGGTCTCAGACCCAAAATTGCTGCACAATTTTGGTTTAACCACACATCCATTTTCAGCAAAAAAAGGGTCTTTTTTACAGGTGCACTAATAAATGTATTGGCGCGTGCCCAAAACCCGTGCCTACTGCAAGCCAGTATACTCTCTTCTGTGCTACAAAGGCAGCCAGCATGGTAAAAATTCCACGTTGGCTGTCTAATGTGGGAGTGAGTAGAAGTTGGGCATGACATAGGCAGGCAGAGAAATGGCTGTCTGTACTGTGTGTCAGCTGTTACAATTGCTGTGTTAATCTGGTCGTGAACGCTTGAGCCCAGGCCGAGGCCTACTATTGGATCTTGGCCAAGGCCTAGGGTAGACCAAATAGGCACTACGAGCAACCCCAGCCACCAAGCCCCGCACACACAGGACAAACAGCTAGCACCACCAGAAAATGGGAGATAGAACATTCAGGCGGGCCTCACGGCCTATTGGGAACCCACTCGTACAGAGTCCAAACGTGCGGGCCTCACGGCCGAACAGGAACCGAGTCATACACTGGGAAGGGAGAAAGAACAACGAGGGGTCCCTAAAGGGACTGGAGCACAAGCAACGCACACAGTGCTAGCTAGAGTCACAAGGGAAAGGGCGACAGACAGAAGCTCCTATAGGAATACACAAGGCTGTGCCACAGGGCAGTCAAGGATAAAGGAAGCCACTCAAGGGAACACTCTAGGCTATACCATACAGCACCCAAAGGTAAGGGGAAGCCACCTATAAGAATGCACAAGGCTGGCCCCACAACACACAAGGATAAAGGGAATTGCTTATAGGGATATACAAGGCTGTGCCACACAGCACTCAAGGGTAAAGGGAAGAGTAAGCAAACAGAGAAAGTTGCCTTAACAAACACAGATCAGATAAGGAGCACTGCTCACTGGAATCAGGTGACAGACTCAGCAAACAAAGGGGGGAAACAGGCTAAGGGAAAAGGCTACTCCTGAAACACTGACCTGCAGGAAGCAGGGCTTACACAGCAGACATTATCTAGGTAGTGGTGCTAAATAGTCAGGGTTTTTTTTTTTTAAATAAAATGACATAGCTACCATTTATACAAAATACTGACCCCAAGTGTAAATATTGGTCCAGTTAATTATATGCACTGATTTTCACCCTCAGTTTAAACTCCCTCGTGGCCAAAAATTGTATATACGCTATTGAAACACCTGTGCACTTTTACCCAGGCAGAGGAGAGCAATTTTCAGACAAGTCATTTTGATAGTGAAGAGAAAGTAGCCTACATTTTGATTTCAACTGATGAAATTCTTGAGTGGTGTAGAACAAGTAGAAGTAAATTGAGTTTTTACTCGTTCCAAAAGTACAAAGACTAGGGGACACTTGTGGAAGTTGCATGGAAATACTTTTAAAATAAGTAGGAAGAAATATTTTTTCACTCAACAAATAGTTAAGCTCTGGAACTCTTTGCTGGAGGAGGTGGTAACAGCGGTTAGTGTATCTGGGTTTAAAAAAGGTTTGGACAAATTCCTGGAGGAAACGTCCATAGTCTGCTATTGAGACAGACATGGGAAGCAACTGCTTGCCCTGGGATTTGTAGTGTAGAGTGTTGCCACGATTTGGGTTTCTGCTAGGTACTTGTGACCTGGTTGGCCACTGTTTGGAAAACAGGATACTGGGCTAGATGGACCATTGGTCTGATCCAGTATGGCTACTCTTTTGTTCAAGAAAAGGCAGAAAGGAAGTAGGTCATTGTTAGTTGCCAAGATATATAAAAGTTGAATGGGAAGCGTTGGAATGAAATTCTGCTAACAGTTGTATCCCAGTCAGAATTTGAGAGAACAGAGGTAAAACACACTTGTCTGCTCAACTATGTTTCCTCCAATGCTTTTGAACTACTCTGAAACATTCTGTGTTGGTAATTCAGTTAACGTCCTCAGCTTTTTACTGTCTCCCTAGTTCAAATTCCTAATAAGTTTAAACTTCCAGACTAGGCAGGTTGTTCCTCTGTTTTGTCTCTGCCCCTGCAGCCTGATTCTGCTTCCTGATTGAATTATCTGCCCAAGGTCCTGTGCTAGGCAGAGCTGCATTCTTTGGCTTTGTTTTGGAACTGGATTCCAGGCAAGTGAACGGAAATGCGCAGAACTCAGAGGTTTTAGCGTTCTTCACAGCCCCCAGCAATCAGGTAAAATGACTGGTAGTCAGCCCATATCGGAGAATTCATGACCTTGGCAAAATCATGACTTAGATGGGACAACAGTGCCTCCAGTGTCCGGTTTCAGGCATTATAATACTCTCCTAGTCAGGTTTAGGGGCCCTTTTACTAAGGAGCATCGAAAAATGGCCTGCGCTGGTGTAGACGCGTGTATTGGACGCGCGCAGGTCCATTTTTCAGTGTGCCTGCAAAAAAGGCCTTTATTTTGTTACGAAAATGGACGTGCGGCAAAATAAAAATCAGCGCGTGTCTATTTTGGGCCTGAGACCTTACTGCCACCCATTGACATAGCAGTAAGGTCTCACACATTAACTGGGTGGTAATCATCAGCAGGCGTACACTGACGATTACCGCCGAGTTAGCGCCATGCGGTAGAAAATAGAAATGATTCTCTGCTGCGCGTTGGACGCACGTCAAAATTAGAATTACCGCCCAGGGCACGCGGTAGCCAGGCGGTAGTTCTAATTTGACACACGTTGGCCCCTAAGTGTTTTATGTATATGTGTGCACACATATGCAAATGGACTCAGATATGCACATTTTGGGGTGAATTCTATAAATGGGACTTTAAAAAATCAGTGCCAAAAAGCCCTGCTCAAGTGCTTTTCTATAAGCCACAGCGAAAGTTAGGCGAGGTTTATAGAATAGCACTTAAGCGCAGGGGCTGTGCATAAATTTAAGCACATTCATTCGCACCAATGAAAATGTAGTGCAGATGCCCGCACCTAAATTTACTCACGGAGCCCCCTTATTCTATAATTGCGCATGTAACTGGAATCCACACCCATGCTCTGTCCCAAAACACCCAGGACCCTCTCATTTCCATGTCCCCTTTTCCAGGATGTGTGTAAAATTTTGTTGCAGATTATGCACCTAAATTTATGCATACATGTTGATTGATTTCAATTAGTGCCAATAATTGCTTGTTAAAAAACCAGTTGGCTTGTTATTCAATTAAATTGCACTCAGAAATTGGGCATGTGGCCAAATTTGTGTGTACAATTTTTTGGTGACTTTTATAGAATTAGGGGGTTTGGAGGGCAATTCTGAAAAGGATACCTAAAATTAGGTGCCAGGATAGAATGTGCTAGGTGTGTATTCTATATTGACCATTGTCAGGGCCGCCGAGAGGGGGAGGGCAGTGGGGGCAAAATTCCCCGGGCCTGGGCCTCCAAGGGGGGCCAGGCGCCGCAGTCCCCTCCACCCACCCCCCTCCATCCACCACCGTGCGGGTCCCCCCTGAATTGAAATCATAACGCCTCACCTCGACCTCACTCCGTGTGAAAGAAGCACAGCAGCGGCAGTCTGCAGATCGCCTCCCTTCAGCCCTTCCCTCCCTGTGTCCCGCCCTCACACAAGTTATGTCAGACGAGGGCGGGACATAGGGAGGGAAGGCCCGAAGGGAGGCGATCTGCAGACTGCCGCTGCTGCGCTTCTTTCACACAGAGCGAGGTCGAGGTGCGGCGCTATGATTTGAATTCAGGGGGGCCCGGCCTGGTGGTGGATGGAGGGGAGCGGCAACGATGACGACCTCGGGGGGGGGGGGGGGGGGGGGGGGTATGGTCCGGCCCAGTCTCTCGGCGGCCCTGGCCATTGTACGTAAAACTGCCATTTAGGATACTAGCATAAGTCCGTGTTTATGCGCCTAACGTTAGGTGCAAGTACTTATACTAGCTCAATGGCTTGTGAAAATGTTTATACCTAACTGTACACTAGAATAACCCTCAGGGAAAGATGAATCAAAAACAGAAACAACCAAAAAAAATCAATCCCTTGGCAAAATCAATAACGCTTGATACCAAGCCTCAGACCAAGCTATCAATTAGTTGAAAAACAATATATGAATATATATATCTATACAGAGAGCCAGAAAGGCGCCAGGAGAATTCACTATAGGCTGAACAATATAGCTGAGCCTTATTTCAGTGAGAAAAGCTAAGGCAGATTGCGATAAAGTTTTCACTGCTGAGTTCTGCTTTTATGAATTTCTGGTGCTGACTGTAGTTTATTATGCTATGAACTTATATTTTTTTTTTTGGGGGGGGGGGGGGGTTCAGTAGCTAGATTTTGTATCATAGCGCTTTTTGGATAGCTGTGTACCTGTTAGTCTTTTATATATGAAGTGAGACGCTCGAGTTCTCCACCTCAGGTGGATTATCCTGGAGTCTTTTATATATTACATCATAAAATTTCAGTTTTGTAAAACTCAAATATACAGAGCAAAGAGAAAGGAATATTGGCAGGAGTCTTAATGATGTATAGAGCGTCTTAAGTGAGACGTATTTGTGGTTTTTCTCACTGAAATAAAGCTTGGCTGTATTGTTCAGCCTTTACTGAATTCTTCTGGTGCCTTCCTGGCTCTCTGTAATTGATAGTTTGGTCCGAGGCTTGGTATCAAGCGTTATTGATTTTGCCAAGGGATTGATTTTTTTTTAGTTGTTTCCAAACCTAACTGTAGGCAGTTAGGTGCATAAAAGCTAGCATTCTATAAATAATTTTGGGGGGGGGGGGATATTTATAATGAAATGCATATCATCAAGCCTAATATTCTTGACATATTTGAGCTTTCTTCATACCAGGCTAGAGCAGAAATTATAATTTTGCCCTGGGGACCATTCTGTAAATAGCATGTGCCACTCCTAGGCGCTCTCCTGACCCACCCATGCTCCTCCCAGGTCCACAACCCCTTTCAGTTGTGCGCAATGGACTTTGCATATATCATTTAGAGAATACTAAGGGTAGTTACATGCGTAAATGCTAATTAGTGCCAATTTGCACCAATTATAGCCAATACTTGGCAGTTTATTCCAATTAGCAGCTATTTATAATTCAACTGACACCATTCTGTAACTTGTGCGCACAATTCTGTGTGCTAAGAGTAAAATTGTGCATGCAAGATTATAGAATTAAGGAGTTTCTATCTCTTTGCATATGGAGAGAAGGAAGGAAATTGTATAGCTGTGTTTTATAAGAGTGTTTATTCTCACTGTCCATAAATTTTTAGATGTGTTTCTGTGACTTATGAATTGGAAGGCAATAAGAGCAAACCCTATCAGTACATATGTGGTGGGTGCCATAAATTTATAGAGTCAAATTTTTTATGCTATTATTTCTCAAGCAGTGTACACTGTCCCTCTTGTTTACAAAGCCGCGTGGCACTGCCGACATAGCCCAATCCAAGTGAATGGGTTGTACCAGCATTAGCGCACCAGCTAGCACAGCTTTGTCAACAGGGAAGTAAGATATTTTCACTGCCCGGTTTAATGTACACTAGCATTTTTAATGATGTATTTTGTATTCAATTTGATATTTATTTCCATTTTTTTTACTTTATACATTGGAATGCACTGTTTTATTTGATGTAATACACATCTTATATTGCATGGAAAGGAAATGGCCTCGAGTATCTGAAGAATAGGATGATCCTCCACACACCGCCAAGGACACTAAGGTCCTCCCAAGGACTTTCACTAACTACACCCTCTCCAAAAGACATTACACGATGTGATACCCACAAGCGAGCCTTCTCCGGAGTAGCCCCCACACTCTGGAATGCATTGCCTGAAAGGCTCCGCTTAACACAAGACTATCTGTACTTCAGGAAGCAGGTGAAAGCTTGGCTCTTCAACCAAGCCTTTAATGGAAGAAGTAACTAACTTGTTAGTCTCACTCACACACATAAGGATTGACTCGGGCTGCACATACTGCAGCGGGACCTGTTTATCCACTCCTACCCTAGCTGAGATAATATTTAACCATCTCTCTGACCTCACATGCAACTTCCTTCAAATCAATCACCTTACTTTCTAATTCTTCTTACTTTCTTACTCATCTATATGTTACAACTTTGCCTTACCCTTCACTACCAATTATAATGTTCTAGTACATATTTGCCATACTTTGTACTGTTCGAATATTTTTACTGCTGTAATTGCCTACTGCTCATGTTTGATCTATTCTTACTGTACACCGCCTTGAGTGAATTCCTTCAAAAAGGCGGTAAATAAATACTAATAAATAAATAAATAAATAAAACAAATAAATGGTTATACATCAGATACTGTATTTATTTATGCATACCATTGACTTTCCGGAGTCTTTGTTTTAGAATTAGTGTTTATTTGTTAAAGTTTAGCCTATCTATCTAGCTTTTATATTTAAATGCTCATGTTTATTCAAACCATTTGTCTATCCATGTCTATTTTATTATATTTTTGTATATTACTACTACTACTACTTAACATTTCTAAAGCGCTACTAGGGTTACACAGCGCTGTACAATTTAACATAAAAGGACAGTCCCTGCTCAAAGAGCTTACAATCTAAAGGACAAGTGAATAGTATATTATAAATATTATATTATAAATATAAATAAATAGTATATTATAAATATAAGTATATTATAGTATATTATAAATGTATTTATTGATTTTGATTGTATGTTACTTGACCCCTGACGCAGGCCTATGAGATGAAACGTGGTCAGTGTCGGGTCTTTTATGCTGTGAATATATTAAAGATCTCCTACCACCCAACACTCACTTCGCTGTGTGTTGTTTGTGATCCAGTATTTTGCAGAGTGTGTTTTCCTTGGTTCTTGGTTAACACTAGTGCATGGCCATTGATACAAAAATAAAAATTGGCCATTTTATGGCTGCATTAAAAATGGCTTTAGTGTGCAGGAAAAGCCCAAATAAGGGCGCGTTAGTGCCATCATTTACCACAGTCCAATGAAAGGATCCCTATTTAGGTACATGGACATTTGTAGGCCAGTCTGTGGATGATGTAGAGGGTATTATTAGCATGCCTATGATTACTGTAATGCTTTGATTTATGGTGCTGATAGAAAGTTTTTCATCCCCCACAATTGGTACAGAATGCAGTCTTGCATCTTCTTACAGGTGGGGGGGCACTTTGATTATGTCACTTCCCTATTGGAGGCACAGCATTGGCTCCCCATGTCCTACAGACTAGTGTACAAAACATAGTAACATAGTAAATGATGGCAGATAAAGACCTGTACGGTCCATCCAGTCTGCCGAACAAGATAAACTCATTTTACATGGTATGCGATACTTTATATGTATACCCGAGTTTGATTTGTCCTTGCCATTCTCAGGGTACAGACTATAGAAGTCTGCCCAGCACTGTTGTTGTACTAAAAGTTCTGAAGCTAAAGTCAAAGCCCCTTAAAATTTACACTCTACCCCATCTATATCTATTGTCACGATCATGGCATAGACCATAAAAGTCTGCCCAGCCCTGATTTTGCTTCCCATTTACTAGTGTTGCCACAAGCTGCTTCTTTTGGTTTATAAGATTCTTCATTCCAGCCAACCGACATATCTTTCTCAATTTCTGCGGCCTTATTGCCCCTTGAGAGCTCTTCGTTCCTCTCAGTCTCATCTTCTTCAAGAACGCTCACATTAATCTGTTCGTATCTCCACAATTAGGAAACGGTTGTTTAGTATATAGGGCCCTCTGCTCTGGAATTCTGTTTTAGTGGATCTTCAAGTGGAGCTCTCCTTACCTATATTTAAAGATAGACTAAAAACACATCTGTTCCGTAAGGCATATAGGCCTTAGAAGTCCTGTCGTTACCCGACTGGGGTTGGGGTTTGAGGTTGTGCAGTGTTGGTCTCAGTTTCCAGACTCTCTCCGCTTCTTTCTTTTCTTATCTTGTTTAGTTTTTGTTCTATCCATTATATTTCCTTTTTCTGTTTCAATTTGTTGTAATTTTTAGTATTAATTGTAAACCACTTTGATAGTGTACTCTACAGTGGTATATTAACTACTACTACTACTACTTATCATTTCTAAAGTGTTACTAGACGTACGCAGCGCTGTACACTTGAACATGAAGAGACAGTCCCTGCTCGACAGAGCTTACAATCTAATTAGGACAGACAAACAGGATATTAAGTTGAAAGAAACTTGAAACTTGAACTTGACTCCTTCTACTGGATATATCAAACATATTTTATTTAGCCTTGACAAATATTTCCTTATTTTGACAAATTAGCCTCAAATATAACTTTTTATGCCAATAGACTAAATGCATTTCCAGTATTGTCACTCCAGAGGTCAAAAGGATTTTTGTTGAATCAAGAAATTATGGAACACATTTACAAATACACTCTTTGAAAATTAAACTTCCCTTCCTTCTCTCCAACATTTAAGCTTAAATTCATCATCACAACAAATAGTTCCAACAATAGCATAGATACATATCATGGGATGACTGTACCACTGCAGTACATTTTAAAGTACCCTAGTGCAAACGTGTTGAATTGAACTGGGGAATCAAAATGGACAGCTAACTAAGTAGTTCCAGCTTTTTAAAATTGGCTTCAGATTAAATCTTGGCCAGTTAGCATTTCTTTCATGAGCAGTAGTGTTAAAGTCTGTAAAAAATTTCTTTTATTTAAATCTCACTGAGAGAGAGTGATGACCCATTAACGATTGCTGAATGTATTTTAAGCACTGGGAAATTAACTCTAGGCATAACAATACATTAAATCATAATGTGCATGGTTTAAATGTTATTAATCAGTGACCAGAGAGATCAATGAAATCTTGAATCACAAAGGCATACAAACTACCAAGGAATCAAGGGGGAAAGCTCTGCTAGGTGGAAATAATGGGGCTGATGTACTTTCCTACAAAATAATTCATAGATTAGCAGCCATTTTGTGCAAAATTTAGTTAAGCATTCAAATACTCCTAGTTCATTTGAATCTGTAACTAAATTCTGCATACATTTTTTTCATGTGCTTCTCATCTTTCCCCCTAAACCAACCTCTCCTCCTCCCCCATTCTCTATTTCTGTGGATAACACTCTCATCCTTCCTGTCTCATCAGCGCGTAACCTTGGGGTCATCTTCGACTCCTCCCTCTCCTTCTCTGCACATATTCAACAGACTGCTAAAACCTGTTGTTTCTTTCTCTATAATATCAGCAAAATTCGCCTTTTCCTTTCTGAGCACACTACCAGAACCCTCAGCCACACTCTTATCACCTCTCGCTTAGACTATTGCAACTTGCTTCTCACAGGTCTCCCACTTAGCCATCTCTCTCCTCTTCAATCTGTTCAAAATTCTGCTGCACGACTAATATTCCGCCAGTGTCGTTATGCTCATATTAGCCCTCTCCTCAGGTCACTTCACTGGCTTCCTATCCGTTTCCTCATACAGTTCAAACTCCTCTTATTGACTTAAAGTGCATTCACTCTGCAGCTCCTCAGTACCTCTCCACTCTCATCTCTCCCTACATTCCTCCCCGGGAACCCCGTTCACTGGGTAAATCTCTCTTATCTGCACCCTTCTCCTCCACTGCTAATTCCAGACTCCGTTCCTTTTATCTTGCTGCACCATATGCCTGGAATAGACTTCCTGAGCCGGTACGTCAAGCTCCATCTCTGGCCGTCTTCAAATCTAAGCTAGAAGTCCACCTTTTTGATGCTGCTTTTAACTCCTAACCCTTATTCACTTGTTCAGAACCTTTATTTTATCATCCTCACTTTAATATTCCTTTATCTCTTATTTGTCCTGTTTTTTCCTAATTAGATTGTAAGTTCTGTCGAGAGGGACTGTCTCTTCATGTTCAAGTGTACAGCGCTGCGTACGTCTAGTAGCGCTTTACAAATGATAAGTAGTATTAGTAGTAGGAAGTGTGTGGATGCTTGGTAATGGCAGGTGGGTCAAAAATTGTGAAAAATATCCCCCTTTGATATGATGCCAGCATCTGTTTAATGGCTCCATTTCAGAGCACCAAGGCATTCTTGAATCTGTTGTGGACTAGTGGCCAAGATACTTCACCAGTGTCCTGATCTGGGGCTAAATGTAAACACCAATGCAGATCCTGAGAAATGCTCCTTCCCTCAAGCCTTAAAAAAGTGTTGGGCTAAAAAAAATCCCCTTTGGTTCTCCTCCCCTCAGCTGTTTCTCAAATCTTGGAACTCTGAAGAGTCTAGGAGTGATTCCTGCTCACTCCTGCCCTGTGCCTGTCAGGGATTAGAGATGATATATTGCAAAATGGGGGCTGGAGGGCAGAACCAAGTGGAATCACTCCTGTCTCCTTTAGGATTCTGAAATTGGGTGTGAACCTGAGTGACAGCACTTTTTAAGGGGAAGGGGCTTGGTACAAAGAAGGGATGGCTTCTGGGCAGTTGCCTTGTTGTTTACATTAAGTCCAGGACAAAGGCTGGGGAATAGGGATTCTGGGCCACTAGCCGTCCCCCAAAGGGAGCCTTTCACATGGGGAAGGGCTTGTGTTTTTCTGAATCACTCACTTACCAGGAGCTTTAAGCCCAGGTGGGTAGGGGCCTCTGATATGGGGCACAGGGGAGATTTCCTCTCCACTGGTTCATGATAAATGTAAGGCAACCTAGATGGGATCTTTGATATGGGATAGCAAGCTATTTATATAGTAGCCAGGGATTATATAGAAGCATACTCACATGTCTGATGTCTAAATGTCTGGATCGCCTACACATGCAAATAGTGGTTTTAGAAATCACTATTTACCAGGGGCGTAGCCAGACAACAGATTTTGAGTGGGCCTAGGCAAGAAGTGGGTGGGCACCGTGCTCTTTCCCCCACCCCCCAACCACCACCCAAAAAATATCTCAACTGGTGAGAAAACGCTTCTTTCCATCTTTGGCAGTCTTCAGCAGGCATGCACTGAAAACTGAGCATGCGCAGGTGCCGTTATTGTGGAGAGTAGCGTTTTCATTACCATCAGGGGTTAATCTTGAGCTGGCCGAGCTTGGGATCGCCACCAGCTACCGCTAAACGTGTGCTACTGTTGGGCGGGCCTGAGCCCTAAGTGGGTGGGCTCCGGCCCACCTGTGGCTACGCCACTGCACACAGGCAGAGCAATTGTATAACCGGGTGCATGCATGACAAAATTGCCACGTATGTACCTAAGTGCAGGTATTCTGTACATTCATGCATGCAACTGGTGCTTAAATGTTGACACCAGTCATAGACCTGCCCATCACATGGACTACCAGCTTCTATGCTCTACAATCTCTTCCTCTCTCAAGATAGTCTGTGTTTGTCCCATGGTTCCTGGAATTCAGATACAGTCCTTGTCTCCAGCACCTCCTTTGGGAGGCTGTTCCATGTAGCCACTACTCTATAAAGACATATTTCCTTAGATTACTCCTTTCTCCTGTCACCTTTATCTTGTGCCCCCTTATTCCAGAGCTTCGTTTCAGTTGAAAGAGGCCTGTCTCCTATGCATTTATGTCATGGAGGTATTTAAGGAGTGTAGTTATCAACATGGTCTACCGTTAAGACATGTTGTTTTACCATTAACTACTGCTATTTTATCACAGGTCCAATTTTGTGCAATGAGACCTAGGGCCTGATGGTCAAAGCAAACCAGGCTTAGCCGGTCTAAATGAATTTTTTTTTTTTACTGCTAATGCACAGAGGCTTTCGGCCACTGCTTTACTGTGCACAGAAGCAGTGACCAAAAGTCTTATACTAATGAGCTCGCTTGTATTAACTGCTTGTATTAAAATGAGCTCATTAGCAATTCTGAGCAATGCTCAGACCAACGGCGCATGGAAACTCCCTGCTCTAATGACAGCCCTGAGCTGTTGGTAGGTTTTATTTGTTAGGGTAGGGTGACTTTTACAGCCACCCTTGCCTCCTAACTTCTCAGGCAGAAACAGCAGCTTTTTCTCTCCCCCACACACTTACCCCATTGCTTCCTACCTCCAGCCACCGCCAAAATGTCTTCTTGCTCCCCCCTCCCCCTTCACTGGACATGCTCACAAGAGCTGCGTCTACCTCACAGCTCTTGTGGACATGCGCCAGGAAGTTCTGGGTCCCTTATCGACCAATGTTCAACATTAACAGTGCTCCATGTTTTTTCTAGTTCTCTAGTGAACAGTGCCGGACTTCTGTGCATCTTCCCCCATAGTCCCCCCCCCCTAGTTATTAATAACTGGGGTTAACAGTAGGGATGAGCACCCAGAAACATTTTGGTTTTGTGTTCTTTTTTTCAGTTGGAAACAAATGTCATTAAGATTGTGCGTATTTCTTAAGAGTGCACGCATTATTAGTTTTTAGTACATCTGCGCTTAATTTAGGTGCAAGTATTGTTACCCTAGGTTTCAGTTGGTCTAAATCCTTGAACAAAACATTGGGCACGGATCCCGGCGCTATTCTATAAATGGCATCCAACTCAGAGTGCCATTTATAGAATGGCGTTCAGCACTCATTTTTTTTTTAGAATCCAAATTTATTAAATCTTCTCTTTGCCTGCATTTTACAAGTGTGTGCCTAGGGGAATCTTCTGAAGGTTTATTTGAGAACATCAAGGGCTGGAATGGAGTGGAGGAGTGGCCTAGTGGTTAGGGTGGGGGACTTTGGTCCTGAGGAACTGAGTTTGATTCCCACTTCAGGCACAGGCAGCTCCTTGTGACTCTGGGCAAGTTACTTAACCCTCCATTACCCCATGTAAGCCACATTGAGCCTGCCATGAGTGGGAAAGCGCAGGGTACAAATGTAACAAAAAAAAAAATACATGGCTCCAAAAAAAATCAACAAATATTAACAATGATATAAATACTAAGTCAAATGTGAGCATGTTTCTTCAACTGGTTTTTAGTACACTTTTGTACATATTTTATTATTTTAAGGGCCATTTTACAAAGATGCATACTGATCTATGTGTGCGCAGCGCACGTCAAATCAGCATTACCGCCCAGATAGCACATGTGCCTGGCAGTAATTCTGAGTTTGGCACGCACCAAAAACCTGTGGTAGAAAATAATTTTCTATTTTCTACTGCGGGGGGCTTTCTCAGCGGTAATCGGCAGTTGGTGTGCAATGGACAGTTATCGCACGGGTAATGCGTGAGCCCTTACCACTAAGTCAATGGGTGGCATTAAGGGATTAGGCTGTAAATAGGCGCGCACTGGTTTTAATTTTGCCGCATGTCCATTTCCCAACCCAACCCCCCCTTTTTTTCCAGATGCGCTGGAGAAATGGTCCAGCGCGCATCCAAAACATGCGCCCACACTACTGCAGACCACTTTTTGGTATGCCTTTGTAAAAGGGCCCCTTATTGTTTTAGATTGATTTGCCATATTGAAGAGGCTTTTGGTGAAACTTTGGCCACAGTCAGTGGGGGGTTTTGAAAGCTACGGGCCCTGTTTACTAAGCCATGCTATAGGCGTGCTAATGTTTTTAGCACGCGTTAAAAATTAGACCACACTACCACTAGAGACACCCATATTAGAGACACCCATACATAAGTACATAAGTATTGCCATACTGGGAAGGACCAAAGGTCCATTGAGCCCAGCATCCTGTTTCCACCAGTGGCCAATCCAGGTCACAAATACCTGGCAAGATCCCAAAAAAGTACAAAACATTTTATACTGCTTATCCCAGAAATAGTGGATTTTCCCCAAGTCCATTTAATAATGGTCTATGGACTTTTCTTTAGGAAGCCATCCAAACCTTTTTTATACTCCACTAAGCTAACCGCCTTTACCACATTCTCTGGCAACGAATTCCAGAGTTTAATTACACATTGAGTGAAGAAATATGAAGAAATATTTTCTCCAATTCGTTTTAAATTTACTACATTGTAGCTTCATCGCATGCCCCCTGGTCCTAGTATTTTTGAAAAGCATAAACAGGCGCTTCACGTCTACCCGTTCAACTCCACTCATTATTTCATAGACCTCTATCATATCTCCCCTCAGCTGCCTTTTCTCCAAGCTGAAGAGCCCTAGCTACTTTAGCCTTTCCTCATAGGGAAATCGTTCTATCCCCTTTATCATTTTCGTCGCCCTTCTCTGTACCTTTTCTAATTCCGCTATATCTTTTTTGAGATGCGGCGACCAGAATTGAACACAATATTCGAGGTGTGGTCGCACCATGGGAATATATGCTAAAACACTAGTGCGCCTTAGTAAACAGGGACCTAAATCTTTTTTTTTTAATTTACTTTAAATTATATGAATTGGGGGTTACCAGTTAAATGAACATTGCATGGAGTTTTAGTGCTGTATTAGGTTTTTTATGCCAGTGATTCACCTCAAAAGTGTCAAACATTCTAAAAGGTTGTGACGGGGCTCTGAGGCTTTTTCCTCCTATTTTTAGCACTACTCCACGGCAAGTAATATAGTACTGAAGCAAAAGATATACTGTTTAAGCTGGTGCATTAGAAGAGAATTTGAATGAATGAATGACAAAAACAAATGCTATTCTTTAAGCCGTGCTTAAAGTTAGGCGCAGATTATAGAATAGCACTTACACCCTGGAATCATACCTAACTTTAGGCATGGCCATGTACACCAACTGAAACAGGGAGCAAATGTATGCATCTACATTAAGTGTGTATCCCTGTTATTCTATAACAGCACGCATTAATTTTAGGAATGCCCCTGTTATGCCCATGAGCCTTCCATCTCCATGTCCCCTTTTTCAGATCGCACGTAAATTTTAGGCACAGATCCTGTGCCTAAATTTAAGCACATAAATGCCAATTAAATCTAATTAGTGCCAACAATTGCTTGTTAAAAAGCCAATTATTGGCGTTAATTAGCTCATTAGTCAATTAAATTGCGTCTGCAAATTGGGCACATGACCAAATTTATGCGTGTAATTTGTGGCAACTTTTATAGAATTATGGGGGCCAACGCTGTTCTATAAGCTCAAGTCACTTATAAAACAACCTCCTAAGTGTCACGATTGAGCAATAGCTGAGGCAGTCTCCATCCTGAGGGCTGTGAATACTGCCTCTGCAGCACCATCATACCCACCAGAGAGGGAGCAGGCCAGAGAATTGAACCCCTGTGTCTTCTCTGTGTGCACTGCTACTGATTCACTTGCCTGGCTGACGGGATTTTACCTTGTATGCAAATTAGACTGAAGCATTACTTATTTGAGCATATAAAATATTTTGCGTGACTCTTGAAGAGAAAACTCATCCCTTTCAGACCGCGATATGAAAACAGGTTTGCAGTTAAATTTTAGAGATATGAAAGTGGTTAATCTTCTCATGGACATTTCCAAGTTTAAATCTAGTCCAAATACCACGTCTCACTCACAGCTTCAAAGGATTAAAATGACTATAATGGTATTTATCTTTGTGACTGATACATACGTTCATGTCATAGTTATCTTGGAACCTGTCATACCGTTTCATCTTTGAGGTGAGAGAATATACTGTCACGTTCCAGCTGCATCAGAAAAACTATGTGCTAGGACTGTGAATATGCCAGAGAATATACGTTAGTTCTTAAAATCCATATAAGTAAATGAAATTGATAAGGAATGCTCCTTAAACAAAACCTTTGTTTTCAGCAGGCTATTGGAGTGGTGGTCTCAACTATTATGAACCATATTTACCCAGCCTCCTCTTAGTTACTGAAAAATCAAGTAAAAGTTCTGAAAATTGACTATCCAATAAAATCTTTAATTGAATGGACATTGAGGGGCCATTTTACTACGGCACGTAGGAACCTACATGCGTCCAATGCAAGTCAATTTGAAACTACCGTCTGGCTACCGCGTGCCCCGGGTGGGAATTCCATTTTTTACACACATCCGATACGTACGGCAGAAAATATTTTCTATTTTCTACCACATGGCGCTAACCGGGCGGTAATCAGCAGTGTGCTGCTGATTACCATCTGATTAATGCGTGAGACTTTACTGCTAAGTCAATGGGTGGCGGTAAGTCTCAGGCCAAAAATGGACGTGCGCTGGTTTTGATTTTACCGCACATCCACTTTCGGCCACAAAAAGAGGCCTTTTTTACAGACGCGCTGGAAAATGGACCTGCGTGCGTCCAAAACACGCACCTACACCAGCCAGGCCATTTTTCGGCAACTTAGTAAAAGGACCCCTACATTAAACTGTCAAGGAGGCATTACATAAATGTCCTGTAACCTTCAAGCCATTTTATTTTATTATATTTTTTATATTAAGCACGGGAAGAGAAGTTCTAGCACGGCACCGCAGGCAGCCTCGAAGCATTGGCTGCTGGCTCTGCAGGCTCATCCCGTCTCTTACGTCACTGCTCCGGGGCAGAGACGGGAGGAGCCTGCAGAGCCAGCAACCAATGCTTCGAGGCTGCCTGCGGTGCTGCGCTTTTTTTTTACAACATTTTTTCTCGTCGTTAGTGTTGGCGCTCAGCTCAGTCAGCTGAGCGCTTCTTCTTTTTGTGGCGCCGGCCCTGCTGCTCAACAGGAAAAGCAGCAGTGGCCGGCAATGGGAGCTGGGGCTGGCGGGCCTGAATTGGGTGGGCCTGAATCAGGAGAGGGAAAATGGATGGCAGGATGGGGAGAAAGAGGGAAATGGAAGGATGGGGAGAGAAAGAGGGAAAACAGATGGAAGGATGGGAGAGAGAGGGAAAACAGATGGAAGGATGGCAGAGAAAGAGGGAAAATGGAAGGATGTGGAGAGAAAGAGGGAAAACAGACGGAAGGATGGCAGAGAAAGAGGGAAAACGGAAGGATGGGGGAGAGAAAGAGGGAAAACAGAAGGAAGGATGGCAGAGAAAGAGGGAAAACGGAAGGATGGCAGAGAAAGAGGGAAAACAGATGGAAGGATGGCAGAGAAAGAGGGAAAACAGAAGGATGGGGAGTGAAAGAGGGAAAACAGACGGAAGGATGGCAGAGAAAGAGGGAAAACGGAAGGATGGGGAGAGAAAGAGGGAAAACAGACGGAAGGATGGCAGAGAAAGAGGGAAAATGGAAGGATGGGGGAGAGAAAGAGGGAAAACAGACGGAAGGATGGCAGAGAAAGAGGGAAACAGATGGAAGGATGGCAGAGAAAGAGGGAAAACAGAAGGATGGGGAGAGAAAGAGGGAAAACAGACGGAAGGATGGCAGAGAAAGAGGGAAAACGGAAGGATGGGGAGAGAAAGAGGGAAAACAGACGGAAGGATGGCAGAGAAAGAGGGAAAACAGAAGGATGGGGGAGAGAAAGAGGGAAAACAGACGGAAGGATGGCAGAGAAAGAGGGAAAACAGATGGAAGGATGGCAGAGAAAGAGGGAAAACAGAAGGATGGGGAGAGAGACACTGGATGGAAGGATGGGGAGAGAAAGAGGGGAGATGGATGAAAGGATGCAGAGAGAAAGGGGAGAGAGTGGATGGATGTGGAGAGAGAAGGGACACTGAACAGAAAAGGGTAGAGAGATAGACACTAGTTAGAAGGAGGGAGAGAGACATTAGATGGAAGGATCAGGAGAGAGGGTAGATGGGTGGAAGGATGGGGAGAGAAAGAGGGAAGACGCTGGATGGAAGGGTATGGAGAAAGAGGTGACACTGGATGGAAGGATGCAGAAAGAAAGAGGGGAGACTATTGGAAGGATGGGGAGAGAAAGAGGAGAGCTGCTGCATGGAAAAGGGGAGTAGTGAAAGATTGGAGAATAAGAGGAAGGGGCATGGGGAGAACAAGGGTGAGAAAAAGATGAAAAGCCATAAGTAGATGAAGGAAATTAAAGAATGGATAGTAAGAATGAATTAAATCTGGACACAGAGAGAGGCAGAAAAATATTGAAGAAAGCAAAGAAAAAGGAGAGAAAAATGACAAATGGCCAGGAAACCCTGGCAGAAGAGTTAAGCGAAAACGAAGGAAAGCAGAATCTAGAGACTGGGAGCAACACAATGAGAAAAAGTAAATGGCCATACAACAAAGGTAAAGAAAATAATTTTATTTTTAATTTAGGATAAAGTAATATGGTGTTAATAAAGTTTCAGAAACCAATACTTCCTTCCTTAGGTCAGGAGAGGATACCGTAACAGCATTATACTGACCTGAGGCAGGAGGTTTTGGCCTTTGAAAGCTCACGGAAAAGGATTAGGCTATTAAATAAATTGTCTGTAATTGGATGCACTGAAAAGCAGCACTTTACCCTGTGTGACAAATGCATTTGAGTGTGACAACATTTTGCTGGGGGGGGGGGGGGGGGGAGAGAAAATTTTGTGCCCACCCACTTTGGGTTCAGGCCCACCCAAAATTGGCAGTCTGGCTACGCCACTGCTCCCATGATCACCAGTCTAGGAGAGCACAGGGTTATCTCTATCACCAGATCTAGGAGATCTTGTGCAGATGATGTCTTGTTGCAAGGATCTCTGCAGACTATGAGCATCCAGGAGGCATTCTGAATCAGACAGGTGGAGGATGGTGATTTTTGTATCCTGGATGAGAACTGTTACTCCTCCATCCCTCTTCCTTGGTTTTGGGTGATGTTGGATGGGAAATCCTGTGGGAGATAATTCTTTCAATGGGACTCATCTGCTTTCATTTAGCCAGGACTCAAGTATTCACTGATGACATCATGAATTATAGGAAAGTTTTTTATTGGCCTATCTGGTATTCACTAGGCCTAAGCTTTTTTGTGCAGAACTGAAAGTAGTAGAGCTCAGGGGCGTAGCCAGACTTCGGCGGGAGGGGGGTCCAGAGCCTGAGGTCAAGGGGGCACATTTTAGCCCTCCCCCCCAGTGCTGCCGCCCCTCCCCTGTCCCTTTCGACTCCCCTCCCGCCACCGCCAGGTACCTTTGCTGGCGGGGGTCCCCAACCCCTGCCAACCGAAGTCCCCTTCAGCGCCGGTCTCCAAGTCCGGTGCGTTCGCTGATCTGGATTCTGTTTCTGTGAGTCCTGACGTCCTGCACGTTCCTACATGCAGAACGTCAGGGCTCACAAAAACAGAATCCAAATCACCAACGCGCCGGAGACCGGCGCTGAAGAGGACTTCAGCTGGCGGGGGTTGGGGACCCCCACCAGCAAAGGTACCTGACGGTGGCAGCGGGGGAGGGTTGGTGGCGACATGAGATGTGGGTCAAATGTGGTGGGGAGGGTCGGCGGCAGTGGGGGGGGGGGGTGAAAGCAGGGGGGCTCCCGTGGCCCCACCTAGCTATGCCCCTGGTAGAGCTATGATAGATAGTGGTAGACAGGTAGTCATGTTGGTATAGTTAGATTGGTTTTGCCTCTTGTGCTTTGGTTCTCTGGGTAAATGGGGGGAGGCTATAGTTTTCTCTTCCTCAAACTACTGGGATGCATGAGGATCTTTGGTTTACTGGGCTGAAGCACATTCTTGTTGTTAAGATAGATTTTTTCATGGTGTATCTATGTCAGAGTACAATCTACTTCTCAGCAGTTTATGGGGTTGATGTGACTGACTTCTCGTTGTTAAATGCAGATATGAGATCACAGAGATCTTTAGCTTTGCAGTATAAAAAAAATACAGTTTGTGTTTGGCAGCAGTTAACAATACAGGGTTAATTATGCAAACAGTACTTGCTGAAAGTTACAATCTCACTGGAGTGCCTGCTTCCTGGAAGGGGGTTGGGTGGTCTGTCAGCCCTGTAATTTCAGAAATTGCTTATTCATCCACAGCAGAGAAATATCTATATTATTTTGTGCTTCAGTCCTTTGATAGCAAAGTTAAAAACAGCCTTTAAAATCCTGCATCCAGCAGAGAAGGACGCAACAAGTAAGAAGCAATGTTCACCAACTTCAACTGCCAAGTGGAAAACAATAAGAACTTAAGAACATAAAAATAGCCATACTAGGTCAGATCAATGGTCCATCTAGCCCAGTATTCTGCTTCCAGCAGTGACCAATCCAGGCCACAAGTACATGAAGGAAACCCAATTAGTAGTACCATTCCTTGCTACCTATCCCAGGGCAAGCAGTGGCTTTCCCCATATCCATCTCAATAATAGACTATGGACTTTTCCTCCAGGAACATGTCCAAAACTTTTTAAAACCCAGATATGCTAACCACCGTTACCACATCCTCCAGGAAACGAGTCCCAAAGCTTAACTATTCTTTGAGTGAAAAAAAATATTTCCTCCTATTTGGTTTAAAAATATTTCCGTGCAATTTCATTGAGTGCCCCCTGGTCTTTGTACTTTTTGAATGAATGAAAAATCGAGTCACCTCCACCCACTCCAGACGACTCAGGATTTTGTAGACCTCAATCATATCCCCCCTTAGCCGTCTCTTTTCCAAGCTGAAGAGCCCTAACCTCTTTAGCCTTTCTTCAACTTACACATAGACGGAGGAGTGGCCTAGTGGTTAGGGTGGTGGGCTTTGGTCCTGGGGAACTGAGGAGCTGAGTTCGATTCCCACTTCAGGCACAGGCAGCTCCTTGTGACTCTGGGCAAGTCACTTAACCCTCCATTGCCCCAGGTACAAATAAGTACCTGTATACAATATGTAAGCCGCATTGAGCCTGCCATGAGTGGGAAAGCGTGGGGTACAAATGTAAAAAAAATAAATCCAGCTTCTCCTACATAAGCACACAACTGTGGAACGCATTACCAAAAGCCCTGAAAACTACATACGACCACCTAAACTTCCGGAAAAAACTAAAAACTAACCTGTTTAAAAACGCATACCCTACCAATCCAACATAAATGCCTGATCTCTGCAACATAACAAAACTAAAGTACGTATTGGACATAACACAACTCTTCCGTTGTACGATTCCCTAATGTGGCTGTACCACATGAACTTTATCTTACCACAACATCACTTTGTATTTGTTTACACTGGAGTCTGCAAACGCCTCTCTGGTACTATCCACCTTATAATTGAAAGAGAAAAACGCCTAGATTTCGACCCAAATCGGGAGATAGACGTTTATCTCACAAAAACAAATAAATCTGTATAATGGAAAGCCGATTTTGGACGTTTTCAACTGCACTCCATCGCAGAAGCGTACAAAGTTGACGGAGGCGTGGCGAAGGTGGAACTGGGGCGTGGTTATCGGCCGAGGAGAGATGGGCGCCTTTCGCCGATAATGGAAAAAAGTATGCGTTTGTAGCTAGAATTTAGGGCACTTTTCCTGGACCCTGTTTTTTCACGAATAAGGCCCCAAAAAGTGCCCTAAATGACCAGATTACCCCCAGAGGGAATCGGGGATGACCTCCCCTGACTCCCCCAGTGGTCACTAACCCCCTCCCACCACAAAAAATGATGTTTCACAACTTTTTATTTTCACCCTCAAATGTCATACCCACCTCCCTGGCAGCAGTATGCAGGTCCCTGGAGCAGTTGTTAGGGGGTGCAGTGGACTTCAGGCAGGTGGACCCAGGCCCATCCCCCCCCCTACCTGTTACAATTGTGCTGCTTAATGCTTAGTCGTCCAACCCCCCCAAACCCACTGTACCCACATGTAGGTGCCCCCCTTCACCCTTTAGGGCTATAATAATGGTGTAGACTTGTGGGCAGTGGGTTTTGAGGGGGATTTGGGGGGCTCAACACACAAGGGAAGGGTGCTATGCACCTGGGAGCTCTTTTACCTTTTTTTTTGTTTTTGTAAAAGTGCCCCCTAGGGTGCACGGTTGGTGTCCTGGCATGTGAGAGGGACCAGAGCACTACGAATCCTGGCCCCTCCCACAAACAAATGCCTTGGATTTATTCATTTTTGAGCTGGGCGCTTTCATTTTCCATTATCGCTGAAAAACAAAAACGCCCAGCTCACAAATTGTCGAATAAAACATGGACGTCTATTTTTTTCGAAAATACGGTTCGGTCCGCCCCTTCACGGACCCGTTCTCGGAGATAAACGCCCATGGAGATAGACGTTTTCGTTCAATTATGCCCCTCTATGTAAGCCACATTGAGCCTACAAGTAGGTGGGAAAATGTGGGATACAAATGTAACAAATAAATAAATATGGGAGCAGTTCCATCCCCTCTATCATTTGGTCGCTCTTCTTTGAATCTTTTCTAATTCTGCTGTATCTTTTTTGAGATCTGGCGACCGGAATTATAGTATTTATAGTATTCTAGGTCTTATTTACCATCCTTTTCCTAATAATTCCTAGTATGCTGTTTTCTTTTTTGGCTACCGCCACACCCTGGGCAGAAGATTTCATTGTATTATCTATAACAACACCTAAATCTTTTTCTTAGTTGCTGACCCCCAAGGTGGACCCTAGCATAAGGTAACTATGATTCTGATTATTCTTCCCAATGTGCATCAGTTTGCATTTGTACACATTAAATTTCATCTGCCATTTGGATGCCCAGTCTTCCAATTTCCTAATGTCTTGCTACAATATTTTTCACTGGCCGCATGTGTTTTAACAACCTTGAATAGCTTTCTGTCATCTGCAAATGTAATCACCCCACTTGCCGTCCTGATTTCCAGATCATTTATAAATATATTAAATAGCAGCGGTCCCAGTGGCACTCCACTATTCTCCCTCCTCCATTGAGAGAAATGGCCATTTAAACCTACCCTCTGATTTCTGAGTAATAACCAATTCTTAATCAACACCAGAACTTTGCCTCCTATCCCTTGACTCTTTAATTTTCTCAGGAGTCTCTCATGAAGAACTTTGACAAAAGCTTTCTGAAAATCTAGATACACTGCATCAACCAGCCCTTAAGTGGGTGTTTCCTGCATGCTAAGGCCAAATCAAACTCAGCTTAAACATCCTGAACTCATGGGCTGATGCATTTCAATTCAAACTTAACACAGAAAAAACACATTGTCTCATCCTTTCTTCCCAATACAACACGAACAAACCCACCAATATAGCCACCCCAGACCACACCCTACCTATCTCAGATAATCTGAGTTATAATCGACCGAAACCTAATACTAGAGAATCAAGTGAAATCAACAACAAAGAAAATGTTCCACTCAATGTGGAAATTCAAACGAGTGAAACCTTTCTTCCCGAGAGAAATATTTCGCAAATTAGTACTATCTATGGTATTAAGCCATCTAGACTGTTGCAACGGAATCTATGCGGGATGCAAAGAACAACTTATAAAGAAACTCCAAACTGCTCAAAACACAGCAGCCAGGCTTATATTCGGAAAACCGAGATTCGAAAGCGCCAAGCCCCTTCGAGAAAAAATGCATTGGCTTCCAATCAAAGCATTTAAAATCTGCACCCTGGTCCATAAAATTATATACGGCAAAGCCCCGAGTTACATGACAGACCTTACAGATCTACCAACCAGAAACACAACAAGATCCACACGAACATACCTAAATCTCCACCACCCAAGCTGCAAAGGTCTCAGATACAACTCAACCTATGCATCCAGCTTCTCCTATATAAGCACACAATTATGGAATGCATTACCGACCGCTGTAAAAACAACATATGACCACCTAAGCTTCCGGAAATTACTGAAAACCAACATGTTCAAAAAGGCATACCATAATGATCCAACTTAAACGGCTGAACCCTGCAACATAACGAAACCAAAGCTCATACTGGACATAACCTAACCTCCTCCTTATGATTCCCCAGTGTGTCTGTCACACATGAACTTTTACGCTACTATTATATCACCTTGTATTTGTTCTACTGAAACTGGCGATCGCCACTAAGGTACTATGTAAGCCACATTGAGCCTGCAAATAGGTGGGAAAATGTGGGATACAAATGTAACAAATAAATACATTTTTACCACAGCCAGAAGGTGGCTGATTTTTCTATTTTTTGGCTTAATGGCCATACGCTACTTTTGCCATTAGCGCGTGACCATTAAAAAAATTAGTGCGGTAAAGGCTCACACTCTAATCAGTTACCATGCAGAAATGTAGAATCACTAAGAGGCCCTTTTACTAAGGCGCATAAGCGTCTACGTGTGCCCAATGCACGCCAAAGTGGAGTTACTGTATGGCTACCGTGTTGCTCTTGTGGTAATGTCATTTTTGCCATGTGTCCGATATGCGCAGCCAAAAAAATAATTGTTATTTTCTGACACACGTATCGGACGTGCGCCAAGTGACATTTGGCGCATGTAGGTCATTGCCTCTTGGTTACCGCGTGAGACTTTACCGCAAGGTCAATGGCTGGCAGTAAGGTCAGAGACCCAAAATGGACATGTGGTAATTTTGATTTTGCCGCACGTCCATTTTTGGCAAAGTTTAAAAAAGGCTTTTTTTACAGGCGCACTGAAAAATGGATTGGCGCGCGCCCAAAACCCATGCCTACACTACCGCAAGCCGCAAACTTACTGCAGGATGGTTCAGCACATTCCGTGGTAAGGCACTTTAATTTGTATACCCAAATTCTTCGGTAACTGCTCGATCCTACCTTAATCTCCACTATCCAAGCTGCAAGTCAGTTAAATATAAACTACTTTTTTCATCATCTTTCTCTTAACGTCAGCCCAAAGTCCTGGAATGTTCTCCCAAGGCATCTAAAAGAGATTGAAGATCACCAGCTATTCAAGAAATCATTAAAACATTTTTATTCAAGAAAGCTTATCCTACCAATTAACGCTTAAACCCCGACTATCTCAATTTGTCTATACCTATTTATTACGCCAACCTATTCAAGCATCCTTGTATAATCCTCCTGTTCTTTCCCATCTTTCTGACTTGTCATGTCATTACCCTCATTGCATTGTAACCTTTGGTAACATTGTAAACCATATTGTGCTCGCTCTAGTGGGAATATGTGAGGTTTAAATGTACCACAAATAAATAAATAAGTGTGACTCCTTAGTCTCCAGTAGAGATAGGAGTGAGCAAATTTTCTGGAAAACATAAAAGCAGGAATGGACTAAGATCAAAATCTGGGAATTGAAAGTCAAGTGTGTATCCAATTTTTTTTTTGTTACATTTGTACCCCGCACTTTCCCACTCATGGCAGGCTTAATGCGGTTTACATGGGGCAATGGAGGGTTAAGTGACTTGCCCAGAGTCACAAGGAGCTGCCTGTGCCTGAAGTGGGAATTGAACTCAGTTCCTCAGGCCAAAGTCCACCACCCTAACCATTAGGCCACTCCTCCACACCAAGGGCCCTGTTTACTAAGGTGCGCTAGCATTTTTAGGGGCCCTTTTACTAAGCCACGTAGGCGCCTATGCATGCCCAATGCACATCAATTTGGAATTACCACCCGGCTACCACATGGACCGAGCGATAATTTCATTTTTTACGCGTGTCCACTACGCGTGCCAGAAAATCATTTTTATTTTCTGGTGCTTGGTGCTACTGGGTGGTAAAAGGCATTCTACGTGTGTAGACCATTACCGCCTGGTTAACATGTGAGATCTTTCCGCTAAGTCAATGGGTGGTGGTGAGGTCTCTGACCCAAAATGGACGCACGCCAATTTTCATTCTGCCGCATGTCCATTTTCGGTCAAAATAAAGAAAAAGGCATTTTTATAGGTGTGCTGAAAATTGGATCTGCACGCGCCCAAACACGCGCTTACACTAGTGCAGGCCATTTTTCAGCGCACCATAGTAAAGGGACCCCCTAGTTTGTAATAAAATTAGCGTAAGCAAAACACTAGAGACGCCCATATATTCCTATGGGCGTCTCTAGCGTTTAGCACATGCTAATTTCTAGTACTCGCTAAAAAAGCTAGCGTGCCTCTAGCGTGACTTATTTAACAGGGCCCCCAAGTGTGATGGCCACTTCTTTCAGCACAACAGATATAATCAATAAAAGTACAATTTTACTTCTATTGATCAAGTGGACTAACACGGCTACCACATCACTCAGCACAATAGATGTAATAGACAATGAGAAAAAGGGCTGGATTTTTTTCCTGGTAATTCAGATGGACTTACAGCTGTTTAATGATAGCTGATTACTCCGAGTATTTTCTAAGTTTTAAAAAATAGATGGATGTGGATTGTCTATAAAGAACAAAGAATAATGGAAGGCAGTACATAATTTATAAAAAAAATAGAAAATTAATTATGTATACTTTGTGAATGTATGAAATTTTCTGCATTATTTGAACTTAGTGCAAACTCCTTCCATTTTTTCAGATAAATTCTGTTTCACTTTAAGTACTATGATAATAATAATGCTAAATTGAACTTTATTATATATTCATGAAATGCAGTTTAATGCAATTGTTATTTCTGGCATTTGTGATTTAAATTTTTTTTCCTCATGCACTAACATTGTTATATTCATAAGTAAATGTAGAAATAATGACCTATAAATTCACAGCTGAATTTCAAACATACTTTCTTTCTGTATAACCCTTGTTTGGCTGGTAAGCAACAGGTCAGGTTACTGTTAGTCAATTTTAAGAGTATGTAGAGAGGTCAGGGCTGGGACCAGCTTGGGCTGGGAGGTCCATTGTCAAAGTAATCCACTCATTCAGCACCTTCCTTTCAACATTAGTGTACTCCATTGTCTACTATCCTATGTTGCTTCCATGCAAGCAGTTTCTAACATAGGGGCTGTTTTACTGACAGGCACATTTTCGAAGGAGATGGACGTCCATCTTTCAACATAAATCGGAACATGGATGTCCATCTCCCAGAGACGTCCAAATCAGCATAATCGAAACTCGATTTTGGACATCTCTAACTGAAGTCCGTTGCAAGGACGTCCAAATTTCAAGGAGGCGTGTCGGAGGCATGGTGAAGGCGGGACTTGGGCGTGCCTAACACTTGGACACCTTTGAGCACAAGCCCATACCCCCCTACCTGTTACGTTTGTGGAGGAAACAGCAAGCCCTCCAAAACCCACCATAAACCCACTGTACCCACATCTAGGTGCCCCCTTCACCCATAAGGGCTATGGTAGTGGTGTACAGTTGGGGGGTAGTGGGTTTTGGGGGGGTTGGGGGGCTCAGCACACACGGTAAGGGAGCTATGTACTTGGGAGCAATTTATGAAGTCCACTGCAGTGCCCCCTAGGGTGCCCAGTTGGTGTCCTGGCATGTCAGGGGGACCAGTGCACTACAAATGTTGGCTCCTCCCACATCCAAATGGCTTGCAGTTGGACGTTTTAGACATGGACGTCTTTGGTTTCGAAAATTGCCAAAAGTCAAAGACATCCATGTCTAAGGACGTCCAAATCCAAGGACGTCCTTGGTATTTTTTAAACGAAAGATGGACCGCCATCTTTTTTCAAAAATACAGTTTTCCCCACCCCCCAGATTTGGACATTTTACAAAGACATCCAAATCCCAACTTGGACGTTTCTTTCGAAAATGCCCCTCCACATCACATTGAAAAATGGCCTGCACTGGTGTAGGTGTATGCTTTGGACGTGCGCAGGTTCATTTTTCAGTGCACCCAGAAAAAAAGGCCTTTTTTCTTATGGCCGAAAATGGAAGTGTGGCAGAATTAAAACCAGTGCGTGTCCATTTTCAGCCTGAGACCTTACCGCCACCCATTGGGTTAGCGGTAAGGTCTCACATGCTAATCGGGAGGTAATCGTCAGCACATGTAAACTGCCGATTACTGCCGGATAAGTGCCAGTTGGTAGAAAATTGAAAATATTTTCCACCGTGTGTTTTGAATGCACGTCAAAAATGGAATCACCGCACGGGGCGCACGGTAGCCAAACGGTAGTTCCAATTTGACGTGCGTTGGACGCACGAAGATGCCTTTGTGCCTTAGTAAAAGGGCCCCTTAGTCAGTCACTTTAGGAGCCATACTGAAAGTGCTCATTTTATTTATAAATTGCCTATGTGGAACCGTGTCAAAGACTTTGATGAAATCTAAGTACATGGGCAAACTCATTCCAATTGAAATTAAACACTGAAAAAGCACACTGCCTCATCCTCTCATCCCAACATAATAAGTATAAACCCACATCCTTAAACACCTCAGATCACACCCTCCCTATCTCAGACAGCCTCAAAATACTAGGCGTTACAATTGATCGCAATCTCACACTTGAGAGCCAAGTAAACTCCACTATAAAGAAAATGTTTCATTCTATGTGGAAGCTTAAACGTATAAAACCTTTCTTCCCGAAAGAAATTTTCCACAACCTGATCCAATCAATGGTAATGAGCCATGCAGATTACTGCAATGGAATATATGCAGGATGTAAAGAACAACTCATAAAGAAACTCCAGACAGCCCAAAACACGGCAGCCAGGTTGATATTCGGTAAATCACGTTTCGAATCTGCCTAACCCCTCCGAGAAAAACTGCGCTGGCTCCCCATCAAGGAATGTATCACCTTCAAAATCTGCACCTTGGTCCACAAGATTATCTATGGGGAAACCCCAGGATACATGGGCGACCTGATTGACCTCCCAACCAGAAACAGATCTAGAGCATCACGCACCTACCTAAATCTCCACTACCCGAGCTGCAAAGGTCTCAGATACAAATGAACCTATGCATCCAACTTCTCCTACATAAGCACACAATTATGGAATATACTGCCAAAAACTGTGAAATCAATTTGTGACCATCTTAACTTCAGGAGATCATTAAAGACCTACCTATTCAGAAGAGCATTCCCCACCAACCTAACCTAGATGCCTCCAATCTGCAACACAGCAAACCACAAACTGTACTGAACACTATATTACTTCCTATCCTTGATCCCTTGGCACCTGAATATACTAACTTTACCCGACCCTAACATCAAATTGTATGTTTCCATACTGGACTAGGTGATCGCCTTGCGGTAAGATGTAAGCCACATTAAGCCTGCAAATAGGTGGGAAATGTGGTCCACAAAATTATCTATGGCGAAGCCCCCGGATATATGGCTGACCTCACAGACCTACCAACCAGAAACACAATTGGATCATCACGAACATATTTAAATCTTCACTACCCTAGCTGCAAGGGACTCAAGTAGAAATCAATTTATGCATCCAGCTTCTCCTACATAAGCACGCAACTGTGGAATGCACTATCAAAAGCCGTGAAACCAGCGTACGACCACCTTAACTTCCGGAAATCACAAAAGACCAACCGGTTCGAAAAGGCATACCCTACCGACCCAACTTAAGTGCATGAACCCTGCAACACAACAAAATCAAAGCTCATAATGAACACTATATAACTCTTCTTCTCTACGATTCCCTAATGTGTCTGTAACACATAAATCTCATTTGACCATAACATCACTTTGTATTTGTTTCATCACTGGAGGTGGCTTACGCCTCACGGTACTATGTAAGCCACATTGAGCCTGCAAATAGGTGGGAAATTGTGGGGTATAGATGTAACAAATAAATAAATAAGTAAATAAAATTAATTAATTAATTAAATTCAATTAGCACCAAAAATTACTTGTTAAGATCTCAATTATTGGTACTAATTTGCCATTTAAAACACCATTTATAGTGCTCTCCTTTGCTCCAACTCTCTGCTCTCCCAGATTCATCTGTCAAGAAAGATCCACTTCTAGTAAAAATATGCCACCTTGGGTTCTGTAATATATTAGATTCCAGAAAGCACTGCTAGTGATCTGTAACCTGCCGTTAAAATCATCCATAGTACCTGAAGGTTGGAGGGTGGCCAATGTAACGCCGATTTTTAAAAAGGGATCCAGGGGTGATCAGGAAATTACAGACCAGTAAGCCCGACATCAGTGCCAGGCAAAACAGTGGAAACTATTACTGTATAAAGAATAAAATCACTGAACACATAGACAAACATAGTTTAATGGGACCAAATCAACAAGGATTCAGGAGAGCAATTGGGCACCCTAGGGAGCACAGTGGACTTCAAATGCTCACAGGTACACATCTCACCTTTGCTCCCTTATCTTGTCTGCTGACTCCCCCCCCCCCCAACCCCCCGCCCCCCACTACTCCCAACTGTACACCACTACAATAGCCCTTATGGGTGAAGGGGGGGCATCTCTATGTGGGTACAGTGGGTTTCTGGTGAGTTTTGGAGGCTCGCAGTTTCCACCACAAATGTAACAGTTAGGAGGAGGCCTGGATCCACCTGACTGCAGTGCACTATAGCTACCACTAGACTACTCCAGGGACCTGCATGCTGCTCTAATGGACCTGAGTATAACATCTGAGGCTGGCAAGTAATGTTTTTAGTCACATTTTGGGGGGTGGGAGGGGGTCAGTGACCACTGGGGGAGTAAGAGGATGTCATCCCTGATTTCCTCCAGTGGTCATCTGGTAATTTAGGGCACCTATTTGTGCCTTATTCATTATAAAAACAAGTCTGGCTCAAAACGTCTTAGTTTTAATTCTGGATGGTTTTGTTTTGTTTTTTCCATTATGGCTGAAAAACATCCAAATCTTAGGAATGCCCAAATCCTGCCCTTAGCATGCTCCTAACATACCCCCTTGAGATTTGGATGCACTGCAGACAAACAGCATTGGAAAAAGTCTAAAAAATAGGTTTTGACAATATTGATTTTGGACATTTTTGTGAGAAAAACATCCAAATGATGCTTTATGTCACTTTTTAGATGTTTTTCTCTTTTGAAAATGAGCCCCGATAGTAATCTATGGAACATTGTAAGTCCATGGGACCCTTTTACAAAGGCATGAAAGGGCCTACGTTAATGCAGCATGCATAAAAGCAGTATTATCGCCCGGCTAGTGTGTGCGCCTGGTGGTAATTCTGAGTTTGGCGCACACCGAAAACCTGCGATAGAAAATAATTTTCTACTTTCTACTGTGTGTGTGTGGGGGGGGGGGGGGGGCGTTCCCAGTGGTAATTGGCAGTTGGCGTGCACTGGATGGTCATCGCACGAGTAACGCGTGAGCCCTTACCTCTAAGTCAATGGGTGGCATTAAGGGCTCAGGCTGTAAATAGACATGCGCAGGTTTTAATTTTGCCACATGTCCATTTCCCAGCCTAGAGCCCCCCTGTATTCCAGACGTGGTGGAGAAATGGTCCAGCGCACGTCCAAAACACGTACCCGTGTTACCGCAGGCCACATTTTGGTGTGTCTTTGTAAAAGGGCCCCTAATTGCTTTAACAATGAGCTACTCCATGGTTTATCCTCATATTCTAGTGCTGCATTTAGTTAACATTGGGATGGGGGCACTGTATTAAGGGGGTTTGTATGCTGCTTATTTGAGAGATAGTGGGCTTAGCATGTTGCAATGCCTTATTTTTCCCTGTGCTAAGCCCAGATTTAATGCAACACTTTGTAGGGCATATTTGTTTTTCTACTAACATTCCTATTAGCGTGTGGAACCTGCAAAAATTAACTGGTGCTCCTGAATTAACTCTGTGTTATCCAATTAGTATGTGCTAATCAGAACTCACTAGGTGGATAATGCAGGAATGCCCATTCTCTGCCCATGCCACGCCCCCTCAGAAAATACATTCCACAAAAATTCATTAACGTGGGGTTTAGCACGTGGAAACAGGGAAAATGCCACAACTTCTGTAGTGCATTTGTGCAGTACCCTGTTTTTGCAAGTCAAACACGTGTTAAGGGCTTAAAAGGACCTGTTAATAAGGAACACAGACTACGTAGCCCACTGATTCCTGATTATGGTGAGAGAAAAATCAAATCCTCCAAATTTCATGCTGACTGTTAATTTTCTTTCCTTGCCTTTAAGGAACAGGGTGAACACCTGCTGTGCCTTGCTAAATGTTCAGCAGATCACTAGACTTACAAAATATGATAAGAGAATGACCTACTAGAATGTTTTTTGATCAGAAATTTAGCCTGTCTTTCTTTGCATGTTTCAGTCCTGTCTTCCCATTCAATGAAGTGTTTTAACACTGACTTCCCTGATTTGCTTCCTGAATGAATCCTCCCTTTCTGATCTCCCCTCCTCCTGTGCACAGCTAGTGTAAGCATAATCACTTTACAAAGGTCATAAGAAAGTACCCTTCACTCTTATCTTGTGTGTCTAGTATTACTTGTCATCAGGCAGATGCTGAGTTTTTTCCATTTCAGACTTTTGATTGAGATCACACTACTCAATCCAAGGAATTTCTGAAGTTAGTTCTGTAGAGATGGAAGGAATCGTGGCTCTCCCTTTTCAATCACACCCTACCAATTAATAGTGATTTTTCCCTAACTACTAGGAAGCAGAAGGAGAAGGTCCAGATGTGATGTATTCGCAGTAGGTATTTACTCATATTCGACTTTACATTTATTTTCTTTACTTTACTGATTCCAACTTCCCTTGGGTTTGCACTTGTTTCACCCCCCACCCCCAGTTGGTGGACTGCAGACTGTTAATTGTTTCTTTATTATAACATACATAACATAACATAGTAAGTGACAGCAGATAAAGACCTGAATGGTCCATCCAGTCTGCCCAACAGATTTAAATCAAAAATGAACGTGATATTATATACTTGATCATGATCTTTCTTTGGTGTCTCTGGGACATAGACCACAGAAGTCCGCCTGGCTCTGTCCTTATGTTCCAACTACTGGAGATGCTGTCCGAATGACCCAACTTAAATGACTCAACCCTGCAACACCTCACTATTAAAGATCATATTGGACATTAATGAACTCTTTTACCTCAACCCAACTTGATTGAATCTTATCTTCCGTATCCCAATACAACATATCTTCCCTATCCTGATACAACATTTTGTACCTATCCCATACCAGATTTGGCGAATGCCTTCACGGTATTATGTAAGCCACATTGAGCCTGCAAATATGTGGGAAAATGTGGAATACAAATGTAACAAATAATAAATAATAATAATAATAAAAACCCACTCCAGCCTATCCAAATCCATCTTGTCATTTGCGGGAGAAAGGCCATAAAAGTCTGCCTGGCACTGTCTTCATGTTCCAGATCCCTGCAGTTTCTGTCGAAGCTCTCTCCAGCCCATCCTAAACCGGATTGTTTTATGTGGGACTCAGACCCTACAAGGCAGCTCTGTTAAAGATGCTTATGAAATAAGATGAAGGGGCAAATAGGGCACCTTTCACTCTGCCATTTATTTCCAATGCTTCTTTGCCCTTGTTTAAGCAAATCTGAGCTGTGAGGCCATCCATGATGCCTGCCTTAGAATAACAGAATATTATTTAGATCTTGCCTAGTAGCTCACACTGACATATGGACAACTTGGATTTATGGTTTATGGAAATAGTACAATATTCAGTGTGGGATATTGCTGAATTTCTGATTCAAAGTTTATTGTCTTTGACTGTATCATTTAAATGCAAATAAAAAAAATAATGATTTTTCCCAGTGGTATAACTAGATATTTTGCATCCGTGGCTCAACTAACGTATTCTCCTCTGCTTGGGCTTTCATGGTTTCTGTTCTCCCTTCTTCTCTCTTTCTCTCCCCTTTGGGCTTTCACAATCTAGCTGCTGATGCATACTTACACCTTGTAGCTTTTGAAATAGGTGAATCTGTAAAAGCCCAGAAAAAGCAGCAGTCAGTGATCATGGGGAACATTCTGTATCATAGCTAGGAAGGCATCTTCCCTTCTGGCCACTGCAAACTCCACTCACCTCATCATACTTAAAGCAGGAAAAACAGTTTGGTTGAGTCCAGCCAGGGGTCACTGTGGTGGTAGAAGTCAGTTAGTGAACAAGGGGCCTAAACCGGTGTCACTCATAGGTCCTAACTCCTCATACATAGTTCTTATTTCCAATCAGGACGCCCATCTGTGAGGTGGAGGTGTGACATATGAGGTCACACTAGTTCAGGCCCTGTTCTCACTGAATTTCTGTCATCACTGCTGATTGTCCTGGGACCAGCGGTGACAGTGGCAAAGGTAAGGAGAGAACCATAACTCTGTAGTCCCTTCCGGGCTGTACCTCAGACAGTTGTCCCGTGCATGCTGCCCTAGTTATGCCATTGAGAAAGGACATTATCAAGGTCCAGTAAAAGTCAGAATTTTACTACACCTTAAGTTACTGAGGGAGTCAGCAGTGGGCAGCATGTTCAGTAACACAGGTTATTGATTCCCGTGGTATATACATAACTCTGCTTGTGAGTATAGCTGTGTTTCAATGGTTCCAGGCCACGTTTTAAACCTCGAGATGCCCCACTTGCTTCTTGCTGGGGTTATTTTTTCATCTTTGACATAGCTTGCGGTGCTCATCTCAAGCTGCACTATAGAATTTACATAGTAATGAGGTGTTTTTGCATGTATTTGCATATTTGGCATCGCCTTACTATGAAACTCGTGACAAGTCAAATTGCAATGCGTTATGGTAATGTAACTTGCATTAATGCCTTTTTAACATGTGTTAAGGGGCAAATAACGGGTTTAAAGCTGTAACACAGCTTGATAACTTCTACTCCAACTGTTCCTATATAATGAGTGAAAACACGAGGGCCCACTCTCTCCTTTCTGTAAGACAGACATAGCCAATAATTATTTGCTGCCTGTAAGAAAAAAGGTAGGGGATTGTTTTTCAAACACTAAATGCTTAAAGGATTGAGCCTTTTACTTATCTCTTAATGAACAATATTAAACTCTATTCTTTTTCTTTCTTCCCATGAGCAATCTTGGCATTTAATAACAGTAAATAAGTAATTGGTGTTTACGAAAGTACAATTCAAGGGCTCCTTTTACTACGGTGCGCTGAAAAATGGCCTGCGATAGTGTAGGCACATGTTTTGGCTGCACGCAGATCCGTTTTTCAGCTCGCCTGCAAAAAAATGCCGTTTTAAAATTTTTGGCGAAAATAGACATGGCAAAATCAGAATTGGCGCATGTGCATTTTGGGTCTGAGACCTTACTCACAGCCATTGACCTAGCCAGGGCTTTTTTTGAGGGGGTACTTGGGGGTACTGAGTACCGGCACCTTTTCCATTGTCTGCTAAAATTGACCCATGGTTCCCAAGATTTAATGAAAGAGCTCAGGCCCTACACAACAATTCTGCATTGTCATAGATTCTGTGACTGGTTGCAGGGGGCCTGGCTATTGTGGGGTGGGTCCCTCAGTGATCACCCCACCCCTGAAGGGTGGCATGGCATTTGAGTACCGGCACCTTTTTTGCTCGAAAACACACACTGGACCTAGCAGTAAAGTCTTATGTGGTAACCGGGCGGTAATGACCTATGCGCGTCAAACACCAATTGACGCGCGTAGTTGACACGCACCAGAAAATAAAGATTATTTTTCGGACGCATGCCAAAAATGAAATTACTGCAAGAGCCACGTGGTAGCTGGGCAGTAACTCCATTTTGGTGCGCTTTGGGCACGTGTAGATGCTTACGTGGCTTAGTAAAAGGCAGTGATATAGCTACGTGGGGCCTGGGCTCTCGCAGATTTGGCCCTGACCCCCCTGTCGATGACCCTCTGGACCCCCCCTCCCGCTGTCGCCATCACCATCACCTGCCTTTGCTAGTGGGGGACACCAACCCCCACCAGTCGAGATCCTCTTCTTTCCGCAAAAGGCTTCCTTCTGTTTCTGACGTCCTGCACGTACACAGAAGGAAACCTTTTGTGGAAAGAAGAGGACCTCGGCTGGCGGAGGTTGGGGTCCCCCGCCAGCAAAGGTAGGCGACGGCGGGTTGGTGGCGGGAGGGGGGTCGAGAGGGTCATGGGGGGCAAAGTTGTTGGTGGTGGCAGGGTCAGCAGTAGCGGGGTCAGCAATGGCGGAGGGGTCGGCAATGGCAGGGGGGGGTCGGCGGCACTGGGGGGGGGGGCTAAAATTGTGCCCCCTCACCTTAGTCTCTGGACTCCCCTTCCGCCGAAGTCTGGCTACACCCCTATTAAAAGGGCCCCCAAATGCCTATAGAATAGTTATTGAAAATGTATACCGCAAGGTGTTCTGAGTCTTTTTTCTCTAGTTCTGATTTTCTATCTCTCTATATAAAACGCACCTCCAACGTTAGAATGAAGCCTCTGTTAGCCAAAAGTGAAGGGGGTGAGATCGCATTGTGTCTGCCCCGCCCACGCGTCAAACGTGATGACGTCGAGGGCGGAGCAATGACACTCATCCAATCGCAACGCTCGGCAGTGAAGCGTCAGGAAAGGAGGCGGCGCTCTCAACGTCTAGCCTTCCCTTCGCTGTGTTCCGCCTTCTTCTGACGTCAAGGATGACGTCAAAAGAAGGCGGAACACAGCGAAGGGAAACCTAGACGTCGGGAGCACCGCCTCCTTCCCTGACGCTTCGCTGCCGGCACCACGGAGGTACATTTAAAAACAAGAAAAAAAAATAAAAACCATGTTGGGGGGAGCGAAGAGGGTGGCCACAAAAGAAAAACAATGGGAGCGGGAGGGCAGGGGAGAAACGACACCATGGATGCGAAGGGGGGGGGGGGGAAGAAGAGGGCGGCCCAGGCTGGGACATGGGAGAGAGAGGAGCATGGATGCAAGGGGGGGTCATGGAAGGGAGACAGGGGACTTGCTGGAAAAGGATGAATGGAGGCGGCAGGGGACAGAGGAGCATGGATGGGCATGGATTGGGAGGGCAGGGCTCAGGGAGAGAGGGCAATTGCTGGAAAGGGATGAATGGAGGGGGCAGGGGACAGAGGAGCATGGATGGGCATGGATTGGGAGGGCAGGACTCAGGGAGAGAGGGAAATTGCTGGATAGGGATGAATAGAGGGGACAGATGGGCATGGATGGATATGGATTGCAGGGCAGGCCTCAGGGAGACAGGGCAATTGCTGGATAGGGAAAAATGGAGGGGCCAGGTGACAGATGAGCATGGATGGGCATGGATTGGAAGGGCAGGACTCAGGGAGACGGGAATTGCTGAATAGGGATGAATGGAGGGGACAGATGGCCATGGATGGATATGGATTGCAGGGCAGGCCTCAGGCAGAGAGGGGAAATGCTGGATAGGGAAAAATGGAGGGGCCAGGTGACAGATGAGCATGGATGGGCATGGATTGGAAGGGCAGGACTCAGGGAGAGGGGAATTGCTGGATAGGGATGAATGGAGGGCACAGATGGGCATGGATGCATATGGATTGCAGGGCAGGCCTCAGGCAGAGAGGGGAATTGCTGGATAGGGATGAATGGAGGGGCCAGGTGAAAGAGGAGCATGGATTGGAAGGGCAGGACTCAGGGAGAGGGGAATTGCTGGATAGGGATGAATGGAGGGGACAGATGGCCATGGATGGATATGGATTGCAGGGCAGGCCTCAGGCAGAGAGGGGAAATGCTGGATAGGGATAAATGGAGGGGCCAGGTGACAAAGGAGCATGGATTGGAAGGGCAGGACTCATGGAGAGGGGAATTGCTGGATAGGGATGAATGGAAGGGACAGATGGCCATGGATGCATATGGATTGCAGGGCAGGCCTCAGGGAGACAGCGGAATTGCTGGATAGGGATGAATGGAGGGGCCAGGTGACAGAGGAGCATGGATTGGACTCACACTTTCACTCTGACTCTCAAACACTCACTCTCACATACACTCTCCCAAACACACACACTCCGAGGAAAACCTTGCTAGCGCCCGTTTCATTTGTGTCAGAAACAGGCCTTTTTTACTAGTTACTCAATAATGCCATTAGGATTGTTTACAACGAAACTTTTAAATTACTATTTATAAAGCTTTGCAGCTTAATTTTTCCTTACAAAAAAATAGTTGGTTACATACAGAGTTTGAAGGAGAGTTTAGAAGATCTACATAATGGTACAAAATGTGTTTTCAATAGGATACAAGTTATTTGTTCAGTTATGAGGCAACGAGTATAAGGGATATGAAAGCAACAGGAATGAAGCAAAAGGGAAAAAAATTAATTCTATCTTACGAAACATTGGGTAGGAGTATAACATTAAGAGCAAGGCTTTTCTGTTTGCAATTACAGAACAAGAGTTTCATATTCTCTTAAAATCAATATAGAGTTTACTTAAATGCAAATTCCTGGTATGTTTCCGTGATCAGTATATTTTGTGGAACCACATGTTATGGTGTTAGGATGACAGTATTGACTGCTCAATTCATCAAGGTTTCTGGCACCAACAGAGAGAATGTTAATTTTATTATTTCCTTACTGTTCCTTCGCTCTGTCATGGAGTGGTAAGCTCCCTCATTGCCTTTTCAGCAAGCAGGCTCATATTGACTTACCCTAAGAGCAGTACAATAGGATATGAACATGTTAATATATCACTGTTAAAGTGTAAAGGAGAATCAATTGGGATAATGAGCACCCAATCCAATTCAGATACTTCAAACCCAATTAGAAGACATCTTTGGGCATTCAGCCAATCATATTGCTCAGCTGGCGGAATGTTCAAATTGATCTTTTGAGATGCCTTGTGTAGAAGTTGGAAATAATTTAATCATTTGGACTTTGGATGCAAGATGTGCCATAGAATTACAACTTTGGATAAAGTAATTGTAAATCGTTAAATGTAAAATTGATAGTTGATTTGTAAGCTGTTATATTCTGATTAAACATATGAATGTTACAAAGGGCAGTATGGCAATGAAAAGTGTTCATTCATGTTTTACTGCCCTTGTACTTAGCAGACAAATTTATATCCAGTGATACATACTGCACCAACTTAACAATAATGAGATGAAAGTAGTATGACAGATACCAAATACAGGTCACATACAACAGAAATAATTTCACCAGTATACCCTAATTTCAGTTATTAATAACAATGGGCATATATTTATTAAAAATGGGAGGAAAAGACCATAGACACAGGGGCCCTTTTACTAACACGCCCAATGCATGTAATTTCATTTTTTACGTGCGTCCACTATACACGCAGGAAAATAATTTTATTTTCCGGCGCGCAGCGGTAATCAGCATTTGAACGCACGTTGACCATTACCACCCGGTTACACACGTGAGACCTTACCGCTAAGTGAATGGGTGGCGATAAGGTCTCAGATCCAAAATGGACGCTTGCCAATTTTCATTTTGCAGCACGTCCATTTTTGGCCCCAAAAAAGGCATTTGTTACAGGTGCGCTGAAAAATAGATCTGCGCACGTCCAAAACATGCATCTACACTAGTGCAGACCATTTTTCAGTGCACCTTAGTAAAAGGACCCCGTAATGGGCAACCATTATGAAAAATGCTATCCATTCTTCTCTCAGTGGTCAGAAAAACCTCCCAGCTTATAAAATCATTTAGGACTAGATTTAGCAAAGTGAGCTAGTGTAAGTGCTCACACCTTAAGTTAGGTTTGTAACAGCAGACTTATGCTAGTATTCTATAACAGTAATTGCCCGTGCAATTGTCAATATAAACATGCTTAGCTTAACTGTTTTTTAGAAAGAATTTTTAGAAAATTTGGCGCAGTATGTGTTTTCTCTTAGGAAACAGGCAGAAAAGACCGGGTCCCTGAAGAAGATCGTCTCGAAACCCTGCAGAGTGGACACAGACGGTGCATTGCCAATATTGTTAAAGTTATGGACACAGCGTGACAGCGTGTTAGCGGAAAAGAGAATTTACCAACGCTGGAATCAGTTACAACTACTGGGTGGGGGTGCACACACCCAGCAGCGCAGAGTTAAGCGCACCTTCCTTCTTTTCTTTTCTTTTAGAAAGTATTAATCTTGAATTTAGAAATTTTCGCTAAGGATTTTTAGTCCTACTCAGTTTAAATCACATGTTTCACATGCTTTCTTATAATATCCAGTATGATACGATTATAAAAACAAAAAGTATGTACGTATGATTTAGCAAGATAAAAACTAAAAAATTTTGTTTTATTCACATGAAGTAGAAATGTGTGTTATGTTAGTCAATAGGGAACCTAATTTGGGTGGGATTTTTTCTAGGATATGGATTGAGAACTCGTGTCTGTCTGGTGTATTTGAGTAGGCACTTGTTGTGCTGGTTTGTAGAGCAATAGGATGCTCAATGGTGCTCACGGGTGCACTTAAAAAATCGTTTGGAGAGACTCTATGATAGAGAAACCCACCAGGACAAAGCCTGCTAATAGCGGGCTGTCTATCTGGGTGAGCTCAACCTCTGTGAATTTCTCCTTTTCACACAAATATTTTTTATTATTATTATTATTTAAGTTGGGTGTTTTTTGGCAGGCTCATTTAAGCTCTCCGTCCATATCCCAGGAACTTTATAATTGTTAGAATAGAGTAGAGTTCTAGCAGTTCCCTGGTTTAAATATTGTTTGTATGATATGTGTTTTCTCTTAGGAAACAGGCAGAAAAGACCAGGTCCCTGAAGAAGATCGTCTCGAAACCTTTTCCGGAGATGGGAAGGCGGTAGAACTAGAGGACATGAAATGAGATTGAAGGGGGGCAGACTCAAGAAAAATGTCAGAAAGTATTTTTTCATGGAGAGAGTGGTGGATGCTTGGAATGCCCTCCCGCGGGAGGTGGTGGAGATGAAAACGGTAACGGAATTAAAAAATGCATGGGATAAACATAAAGGAATCCTGTTCAGAAGGAATGGATCCTCAGAAGCTTAACCGAGATTGGGTGGCAGAGCCGGTGGTGGGAGGCGGGGCTGGAGGTTGGGAGGCGTGGCTAGTGCTGGGCAAATTTCTATGGTCTGTGCTCTGAAAATGGCAGCTACAAATCAAGGTCAGGTATACACAAAAAGTAGCACATATGAGTTTATCTTGTTGGGCAGACTGGATGGATCGTGCAGGTCTTTTTCTGCCGTCATCTACTATGATATTGTTTTACCAGAGGTATACAAAGGGAATTGTATTTTTTGATTCTATTATCTTAACTTCAGGCAATCCTTAAACAACTACCCCGTTAGCAGCTAAACCTATAGGGGCAAATTTTATATATGATGCTAAAAAAAATCAGCACTGAAAAACTGCTAGTCTATAAACTGCGCTTAAAGTTAGGCATGGTTTAGTACCCAGGAATCGCGTCTAACTTTAGGCATGGCCATTTGCACCAACTTAAATGTGGAGCAATGTATATTCCTAAATTGTGTATCCCTATTATTCTGTAATAATGTGTGTAAATTTTAAGAATGTCCACATGTGCAATATTTAAGGGCCCTGCTTACTAAGCCGCGCTAGAGGAGCATTAGCATTTTTAGCGCTCGCTAATCATTAGCACGCGCTACCCACATAGATGCCCATAATATTCCTATGGGCGTCTACACAGTTCATGCTAATTTTTAGCACATGCTAAAAACGCTAGCACACCTTAGTAAACAGGGCCCTAGGTGCGTAAATATAGGTGCGTACATTCTGATTAAATCGAATTAGTTCCAATAGTTGCTTGTTAAAAAGCAAATGATTGGCATTAATTAGCTTATCGTTTAATTAAATTGCTCCCGTAAATTGGGCTCATGCCCAAATTTGAGTCTGCAAATTTTAGTGACTTTTATCTGCAAATTTTTATCAGCTCTCTATGGATAATGTCATAAAAAAATTCTTACAGATCACTTCAGCCATGGTAAGGAAAAAGAAGAAGCGTTTTTTTTTTTTTACTGTGCGATTGTCCACGCCACCATAATATGCTCTATCACATCTGTTCTACGACTTTCACTTCTGCTGAATGTATGTTATCTCAGCATTGCTTTAGAACTGCATGATACTGAATGTCTCTGGCAATTCCAGGCGAAGAGTCAAAAGGATCATGTAATTACTTTTGCCACTTTGCTTTGCTGGAGTAATTCATTATGAGAATGTCCTTATCTTGTCATACCTTCATGTCGTTAGCAATGTCTCAGTGCATTAGTGACCGAAAGTAGGTTCAGCAGAGAGTGATTAGAGGAATGGAGCTGCCAGCTGAGTGAGTGATATTTGAAATATTGGAATTGTTTTGCTAATTTCTATCAAAATATAGATGTAACATGTCAGCGTGAAATACTGACTTTTGACATTAGCACCATTTTTAAAATGGCAACACACCACATCTGATTCCATAGCTTAGAGACAGATTGATATAATTTCTAAATAATAATGCTCATATCCCCCCTGTTTACTAAGCCGTGCGCTAATGCCGACACAGCCCATTCAGTTTGAATGGGCTGTGTCAGCATTGTTGCAAGGCAGCCGCTAGTTTGGCTGAGTAAACAGGGGATATAGTTTTCTTTTAATAAATATTTGGTATTAAAACTATGTCACCAGAGCTAATTCAGGGGTGGGGGGAGGGTAAGCCTGTGGGGAATGGGGGTTGCCATGGGGAACAAGGTATTTTGAAGGGGCAGCTTTGTGTTTAGGGAGAATCGGAGTGTCTGGGGGGGAGGCTGTATTGAAGGGGCAGTGGAGCTGTCATTTAAAAGGGGGGCTGTATCAGAGGGGTTGGAGCTATCACAAAGAGAGGGATTGGGAGCAGTAGGTCCACTGCCACACCTCCAGTGTACACATAAGTACATAAGTGATGCCATACTGGGACAGACCGAAGGCCCATCAAGCCCAGTATCCTGCCTCCAACAGTGGCCAATCCAGGTCACAAGTACCTGGCACAATCCCAAAACAGTACAATTCATTTTATGCTGCTTATCCTAGAAATAAGCAGTGGATTTTCCACAAGTCCATTTTAATAATGGCTTATGGACTTTTCTTTTAGGAAGTTATCCAAACCTTTTTAAAACCCTGCTAAGCTAACTGCTTTTACCACATACTCTGGCAACAAATTCCAGAGTTTAATTACACGTTGAAAAGAAATATTTTCTCCAATTTGTTTTAAATTTACTACTTTTTAAATTTGCTTTTACAATATAATACATCAAAGATATTTTATTTATTTTTATTTATTAGGATGTATTTACCGCCTTTTTGAAGGAATTCACTCATCACTTTTGAAGAGAGGAAATAAATATACAAAGTAACAAATCAAGAGCAAAATGAAATGTAATATATTGAATAGCCCATGTCACTGAGGGAAGTCAAGAACCCACAAACCATGGGAAGATGGAACCGAGGATAAAGAAACAAACAAAACATTTGCATAGGTCTGTACATTATTAGTCCCAGTTACCCAGAACCATTAGTCAGATTAAACTACCCCTTTAGCATCTAGGAAAAGCCTCAATTGAGAAGATTAAAAAAAAAAGAAAAAGACATACTGCTTACAATTCTAACGAACAAAGCATTTACAAAGAAAAAGAAGATCCCAGAAAAATCACCTCCTGGCGCGTTGTCAAAATGTCTTCGTCTATGCCTGTGTCCATTTAGATACTTCTGGAGACAGCTAAATTTTTCCTCCCAAAACTTCAGGTGCAGAAAGTCTAAAATAAAGTCTTATAAGGGCATCTTTATTCAGAATAAAACCAAATGTGACTGCAAGAGTATTTCTGGTAGTAACTTTCATTTCTAATTTTTTCAATAAAGCAGTCAAATGTGACATATGGACCAAAACATCTGCAGCCGAAGGAGCCTCCCGCTGCTTCCACTCACCCATGACATATTTCTAACTAAAGGCAGATAATAAATCCTCTGGAAAGATGGATAACCAGAATCTGGATACTTCAATACTTCCTTAGGAAATTTATAAAACAACCACACAGTGTTCAGCTGTTGGAAGTCAGCACGTTTTAAATGCTAACCATCGCTGCTGGGGTCCTTTTCCTAAGGTGTGCTGAAAAATGGTTTGTAGTAGTGTAGGCGCAGGTTTTGGGCGCACGCCAAACCTTTTTTCAACGCAGCTGTAAAAAGCCATTTTTTTACAATTTTTGCTGCAAATGGATGTGAAGCAAAATCAAAATTGCAGCATATCCATTTTGGGTCTGAGACCTTACCGCCAGCCATTGACCTAGCGGTAAAGTCTCACGCAGTAACCCGGCGGTAATGACCTATGTGTGCCAAATGCCACTTGGAGCGCATAGCTGACATGCACCATAAAATAAAAAATATATTTTTCAGGCGTGTGTAGCGGACACGTACCAAAAATGAAATTACTGCAAGGGCCATGTGGTAGCCGTGCGGTAACTCCATTTTGGCACGTGTTGGGCGTGCATAGACGCTTACGTGGCTTAGTAAATTGGCCCCTATGTTAGACGCAAATATTTAATACTGCGCCTTGTCCAGGCGCCAGCATTCAATATTCAGGTCTGACCATATCACGGCTGGCTGCTCGCACTTATGTGGGTGCTGGCCGAAATATGTTTTATGACCGAGACCACTGACCAATTTTGTAGCTGCCCTCTGGACCGCAATCCTATCTTTTCCCACTAAGCCATGGCCAGTTAAGTCTGAATATCTACTTAACTGGTCATTACTAATCAGCATTAAAAAAAACCCAAACAGGATATTCAATGCCGATCGCCGGAAACATCCTAGCGATGGATATCTGGGTTAATGCTGGCAGCGGCCAGTCAAAGTGCTGCTTGCCACTGTCTGAAAATTCGGGGGGCTGTGCCTAAATTTTGGGAATGCCCTTGACCCATCCATGCTCCCCTCATGGCCACTCCCTATTTTGAGATGCGCACTAGACAATTTAGGTGCGCAGTGTTATAAAATAACACTCAGGCAAATGCACACATAAATCCAAATCAGTGCTAATTAACATTAATAATTGTTCACACCTCATTAGCTCAATTATTTGCATGCGCATCTACCCTCTGTGCCCAAATTTGGGCAAGAGCTTCCACGTTAACCTGGAGCAGGTACTGTGCATTAATCTGGATTATAATGTATGGTCCCCTTCTTGATGCAGCATTAGTTCTGGGCTTGCTGCATGTTAAAATTCTGCATTAGAGCACGTCAAACCCAAAACTGAATGCATTTTTGTAAAAAGACCCCATAGACACCTATAAGTCTTTATAAAATGGTAGTCAAATAATGTAAAAATAATGAAATATTTTGACACCCACCAGAGAGGGCTTAACAAAGATTTGGGTTTCCTAACCCATTATAAAACATAAAACTCTACTGCTTGGTCAACCTCTTACCTACCATCCATCTTTCCTTGTCTGTCATCCACCCAGCTCTCCCTGTTTCTCATCTTACCCACCCCACCCTCTTCCTATCATTAGAATGCTTTTGTGTATCACTTATATATTCTGATATGTCAACATTTGCTTATTTCCGATCTGAAGAAGAAGGGTTACCTTCGAAAGCGAGTCAAAAAATGTATTGTTAGTCTGATAAAAAAAAGGTATTATCTTATTTTCTTTTCTATGTTTTGATTTATTTCTGTTTATTACCTTTAAAAGAGGACTAACACGGCTTCCACATCACTTTACTTAAAATGGTACAGAAATAGGCACCTTCCTGCCCTATTAACGTAGGCAATGTGTTATAAAATTATCCTCAAAATATCCTCTGGCCTTTTCTCTACCATTTCCTGATGACAACAGTCTGCTTCTTGTTGTTCATAGTGCCGATCTCCTCAAGATTTTTTCACCAATCAGTTTATTGCTGATCTGCTTGGAGATTCTCTGCGCTCAAACTTTGCTTAAAAGTGACCATGTGCTGGAATAACATTATCAGTTTACCTAAACGTCTCTCATTAGACACACATGCTACTCTTTTACACATCTCGCCTTGCTCTTCACTGCTCTGTGGCTTATTGAAGTTATTGTTGCAGGATCGACCTACACAAGAGTCCCAAGGCAGATGATCAAAAGCCCCGCGCTGTTCCAAACAGCGCTCTAAAAATAGCACTGGAACAGCACGGAGCGTTATTAGACCTATGATCAGAGATAATTGCATGCAAAGTTAAGCACGCAATTCTCTCTGATCATGGGGTGGAAGTGCAGGAGAATTGTGCCTGAGCATGCGCTCAGCACAATCCTCCTGCACTTGTTTGACTGGTCTGGGCTGTCAAAAGCCCAAACCTGTCAAACACAGGGGCTGGAGGTCCATGGGACCACCAGACCCCAACTACCCCTGCCCCGAGCAAGGCAAAATGGGGGCTGGAGGTCCAGCGGATCTCCGGTCCCCCCGATGACCCCCCCCCCCCCCCCGCCAGGTTCAGGGAGGGCTGGAGATCTGGTGGGACTCCAGCCCCCCCTAACTCCCCTCAGCATTTCAAAAAAAGTCCCTGGTGGCCCAGTGGGTGACCCCCCCCCCCCGAGCGACAGGGGGCTTGGAGGTCCACTGGAGCTACAGTCCCCCTGACCCCCCCCCCCCCCCGACACAGTTCAGGGAGGGATTGAGATCCGGTGGGTCTCTAGCACCCCCATAACCCCCCAACATTGGCAAGGGTTCCTGGTGGTCCAGTGTCAATCCCCCACATCCACCCCCTTATATGGTGTGAAGCCCTGCCCAGCGCATCCCAGGATACACTGGGCAGGGCTGGGTGCCCGTCATTTTGTAGCATTGAAGGAAGAGGAGGGAGGCAGGCTACCTCTCTCCTCCAACCCAAGGTAGAGGGGTGGGAGATTGACACTAAACCACCAAAAACCCTTGCCAATGCTGAGGGGTTAAGGGGGGCTGGAGACCCACCGGATCTCCAGAACTGTCGGGGGGTCGGGGGGACTGGAGGTCGCTCGGGGGGGGGGGGGGGGGGGTTGGTCACCCACTGGGCCACCAGGGACATTTTTTGAAATGCTGAGGGGAGTTAGGGTGGGCTGGAGACCCATCGGATCTCCAGCCCTCCCTGAACCTGGGAGGGGGGATCGTCGGGGGGACTGGAGGTTCTGCTGGACCTCCAGCCCCCTGTCTCTGGGGGGGACTCGGATTTGCTTTGTTGGGGGGAATGGGGGCCTGCTAGCACGCAAATGCATGCTGAACAGGGCTCACCATTCCTCCCCAATGTTCTGCAAACCCTAACGCCGGTTCGGAGCTGGCACAGGGTTTGCCGCGGCTAGCGACCTAGTCTTTGGCGCGCTGGTTGCTGATCAATGGGGATGAATATGTTTAACCCTGTTTTGCATGCATTTGCATGCTAGTTGCATTCAGAGCCCTCGAGTGCGTTGTTTCACGCACTCGGGAACTCTGATCATGGGGCGGTAGCAAACGCCGGCGCTAGTATGGTGCTAACAGCCTTTAGCCCCGGCATTTGCTTCTGATCATCAGGTGCTGTAAATAACAAACGTCATCATAGGAGCCAGCTCTGTGGGTTCCATTGGGCGCTGAGCACCCCCAATATTGAGCAAGCTCCAAAATTTGTATTGTGTTTGCCATCCTCAATTATTTTGAAATGTTGGTACCTATGCACTTCAATATAAGTTATTAAAACTAAGGCATCTTTTTGTGAATCCGCAGTGTATGACATTTACAACAGAAATCTTATATTTTTTGTTACAAATAGAAATTCAGGGCATTCATTCTATCAGTTGCTCCAGTTCTATAAATTCTGCTCCTTCAGTCTCTGCCGTTCACCATCTTTGCTTCAATTAACTGAACAGTGGGATGAGGGTGGGGTAGAATTTTGGTTGAGCAGCTGGCTTTTGATCTAATTCAATAGCCAGGTGTTCTGGCTGCTCTGTAAATGCAAACCAGAACTGCTTAAGTCTATTTGGCTTCTTAAAGCCATAAAATTTGTTTATATGCATTTGGGAATTTTCAATCTTTTTCTGAATCACTTTTTATCGTCTTTAGATCACTGTTTGTTAGACAGTAACTTAAAACACAATACTCCCTTATTACAACTAATTTATTTGCTGTAAAAAGGATTTGTATAATTGCTATCAAAACACTGTAAAATAACAATTCATAGCTCTTTAAAAACTTTTTTTTTTAATAAAAACCATGTGTATCTTGTTCTTATGAGAAAAACGTATTTTCATAAGGATTAAAGAAGTGATATTTGATCACAGTGTATATGTGGATTTTAGGAAAATAAAGAATATTGCCATGTGAGAGATTTGATTAGGCCTATGGCCCAATGGTGTAGCTACGTGGGGCAGGGGGGCCTGGGCCCCCCCAAATTGCTCTGGGCCCCTGGTTTGGCTGGCGGGAGTCTCCAACCTCTGCCAGCTGAAGCCTTCGTCCAGCGCTGGTCTCCGTTGCTGCTGCATTGCCTGCCCTACTCTATCTTCCCCTCATGTTCGGCACACTTCTTTTAGTGAAATTGAGCATGCTTATATCAATTAGCACGGTCACAGTACCACACGCTGATTAGCATGGGATTAGCATGTGAGCCCTTACCACCTACAAAATAGGTGGTGATAAGGGCTCATGCGCTAATTTTTGGTACTGGCTGCATGCTAATGGCAACATTAGCGAATGGCCACAAGAACATAAGAGTAGCCATACTGGGTCAGACTAATGGTCCATTTAGCCCAGTATCCTGTTTTCCAAACAGTGGCCAAGCCAGGTCACAGATACCTGGCAGAAACCCAAATCGTGGCAACACTGCATACTACAAAACCCAGGGCAAGCAGTTGCTTCCCATGCCTGTCTCAATAGCAGACTATGGACTTTTCCTCCAGGAATTTGTCCAAACCTTTTTTAAACCCAGTTACGCTAACTGCTGTTACTAAATCCTCCAGCAAAGAGTTCCAGAGCTTAACTATTCATTGAGTGAAATAATATTTCCTCCTATTTGTTTTATATATTAATATTTGTTTATTGTTTAGTGATAACACAAAGAATACATCTTTGAGATGATACACCAGTTAGCACATTCATCAAATAAACTTAAACTGAACAAAGAAAATTATTTCTAATCTGGTTACAATAGTCCACTATAGTGAGGATTCAAGATTATGAATAAACCAAAGGAAGTTGGTATTACAAAGTTTAAATTTAAAGAAAACAAGCAGTGGTGCCCCTTAATTAATGGAACTCAAAATTAGGATTAGGATCAGCCTTGGTCTTTCCTCATATCAAGGAATGACCTCAATTGTTCAGATTCAAAGAAAACATATTTTTTATCCTTGAATATCAAAATACATTTACTTGGATAATGTAGTTGGAAAACTGCCCCTGTGTTCAAAGATTCTTGCTTCATTTCCAGGAATCTTTTCTGCCTCTGTTGGGTCCAGCGAGCAATATCTGGGAATACAGAGACCTTGCTTCCTTTAAAACTCAGGATGAACATTCTTAAAGTAAAGTCTCAATAAAAATTCTTTATCTTGTAGAAAAACAAATGATACAATTAAGGTTGCTCTAGTCTCTGTATTATCCTCAGAACGTTCCAGAAAATCTGTCACATCCAGTGCTTGTGAAGGATTATCCTGTTTAGGAATATCTTGCAATGGGGAAGTTTTCATTTCCAAATAATAATTTTTTTGAAGTGGAGGAAGTGTTTGTTCTGAATATTTATATACTTCTTTAAGGAATTTAGCAAACATGTCCTTAGGAGCAACAAATTGAGATTTGGGAAAATTTAGTAATCGTAAAATCAGGTTCCTTGACAAATTTTCCGTATTCTCTATTTTTCTATATAATAACATAGGATCTCCTGCAATATGGGCTTGTTGCTGAGTTATTTTTCCCATTTGTGTTTCCAAGTTAGTTTGCTTTATCAAAGCTTCCTCCATTTGTCCTTTTAAAGAATTTATCTGTGAAGAATTATTCAAGGATAATGTTATAAATGATGTACAGACCTTGTGAAGAGACTCCAGGGCCGTCCAAATCGACTCCAGTGAAACCTCTTGGGGTTTAACCAGAGGCTGTATTGCCATAATACAAGAAGTAACTTCTTCTTGTGTAGCTGTTTCTGGCCTTGCCTCAATGGTTTCCCCCGCTGGAATATCCGGTGTTCGCTGGACTCCCTGCGCCAGCCCCATGTTCACCTCAGGCATCGCAACCACCTACGGGGAGCGCCACTCCTCCGATACCACACCAATACCAGGGTTCGGTACAGCTCTTCCCGGTGCATGCGGAGGCGTTGGGGTCAAAGGTCCCAGCGGACTGAGCGACAGCTCGCTCTCCTGAGCGGGGCTCTTCCCTGCCCCGCTAATGGAAACGTCCGCGATCGGGGTAGAAACCAAAAATGCAGACAAGGACTGCTGTCCAGGTAAGGGGGGGATTTGCTTCGGGAGGGGTGGTCCCTTCCTCCTATTTGTTTTAAAAGTATTTCCATGTAACTTCCTTGAGTGTCCCCTAGTCTTTGCACTTTTGGAATGAGTGAAAATTCGATTTACTTCCACTCATTCTACACCACTCAGGATTTTGTAGACCTCAATCATACTGCCCCTCATCTGTCTCTTTTCCAAGCTGAAGAGCCCTAACCTCTTTAGCCCTTCCTCAAACGAGAGGAGTTCCATCCCCTTTATCATTTTGGTTGGTCTTCTTTGAACCTTTTCTAATTCCGCTATATCTTTTTTGAGATGCAACGACTGGAACTGAATGCAATACTCAAGGTGCGGACGCACCATTTTCCTGTTGTGGTAAAAACAGCCTTAGCTAGGGCTTGCTAAAGCCACTTTTTACTCCAGCTTAGTAAAAGAAGCATGATCATCAGAGTAAATACCTCTTTAATTTTAATGAATGTTTTTCTAGAAGGGAAAAGTATTGCACAGCTAGGATTAGGGTTAAATAGCATATTAGCACCTGTTTGATTTTTTATTTTATTTAAAATATTTATAATCTACCTATTAACTAGTTGGGTTACAAAAAACAAACACAATAATCCAATAAACTCATATACAAACAGCATAATAATCATAAAACTGTCACATCATCATAAAATACAGGAACATGAAATTTAAACCCTAAGTATCCTGTGCAAATTACAGTTTTGGACTGGCTCAGTGAGGGGTTCTTTGACTGAACAACAGCCCCTGCTCCCCCTCCTCCCTTTATTTTGTTTAATTATGTATGGTTCTATTTTGCTGTATGATTTATTGTTCTTTGTCTTGTTTGATACTGTCCTTTAGATTTTGGAGCTACTTTTTTTTTTTTTTCATTTTTAGCCTTTACACTGCCTGACCTTTTTGTAAAGATGGTATAGAAAGTTTTTAATAAACCATAAACCATAATTGGTTATCTCTGCTGAATATTGCCGGCTAGCGCCTGGTATATAACCAACTATATCATGTGAATTCTCTGGTTAGGCACCGATATTCAGCGCCTAACCGGATAAGTTTATCAGCCGAAGAGGACCACATAAATAGCTGTCCTATCTTTAACCATTAAAAGGTTAACCAGTTAGCTCTGAACTTCTGCATAGCTGGTTAATGTTTTAGCAGTTAAAAATCTCCCAGATGTTCAATGCCGGTCGCCAGAAACAGCCTGGCATTGAATATTCGGGTTTAACGCCGGTGGCAAACAACAAAAGGGCTGATTGTCAGGGGGCTTGTGTCTCCTTGCTTAAGGATTATTAGTGCCAAATGCCCTTGACTACTACCACTAATATCACTGCTACTGCTAAAGCTGCTACCTCACTCCAGGTCAACCAAACAGGTTGTCCAGTTTGGGTTTTGCAACCTTAAATGTATGTATTTGCAGTTCTCATTGTCCCATTGATTTCAGATCTACAAGTCCATCTTTGATAAGAGTGTGTGTGGGGGGGGGGGGGGGGGGGGGGAAACAAAATTAGATTTGCCTGTTCAGCTGACCTGGGGTTAGGTTTGCCATCTGGCTCAAGACTCACTTGAAAGCAGGGGCGTAGTCAGACAACAGATTTTGGGTGGGCCTAGGCAAGAATTGGGTGGGCACCAAGTGTTCTCCCCCCCCCCCCCCCCAAAAAAAAAATAATTTATCTCAGCTGGTGGGAAAATGCTTCTTTCCACCTTGGCAGCAGGCAAGCACTGAAAACTGAGCATGCGCAGGTGCCGGTGTCATGGAGAGTAGCGTTTTCGTTACCATCAGGGGAAAATCGTCAGCTGGCAGAGCTTGGGATTCCCACCAGTTTCCACTAAATATGTGCTACTGTTGGGTGGGCCTGAGCCATAAATGGGTGGGCCCTGGCCCACCCAAGCCCACCTGTGGCTACACCACTGCTTGAAAGGTTGATTGGGCCCTAGATTTTACCCCATTGCATGTAAAGACTTGTTTTGCTTTTTATAGGGAATGCAATTAGGAAATCAGAAGTACAAATCCCTGCATGCAGGGATCAGCCATGGAGGGTGAATCTAAAGCCAGTTGGCTGCCCTGTCTGGGGTGAGCCGACAACATTAAGTGCCTACTACTACTATTTCCAGACTAAAGGAAGATTTTTTTCCCATTATAAAGGAAGCTAAAGATATATATATATATACCTAGCAGAGGCGTAGCCACAGGTGGGCCTGGGTGGGCCGAGGCCCACCCTCTTAGGGCTCAGGCCCACCCAACAGTAGCACACATTTAGCGGTAGCTGGTGGGGATCCCAAGCTCCGCCAACTGAAGACTTCCCCCTGATGGTAACGAAAACGCTATTCTCCACGATACTGGCACCTGCACGTGCTCAGTTTTCAGCGTGCTGCGGACTGCCAAGGTGGAAAGAAGCATTTTCCCGCCAGCTGAGATTTTTTTTGGTGGTGGTGGGGAGGGGAGAACACTTGGTGCCCACCCACTTCTTGCCTAGGCCCACCCAAAAATCTGTTGTCTGGTAACGCCCCTGATACCTAGCCTGTACTTTTCTCCACTTCCTTTAAAGAAATTCAGCTTTTGGGTTTTATTATTCAGTAGGGTCAGTTCATACCAACTGAAGTTTGCATCTGGTTGAACTGATGGATTAGATTGGTTACTCGGGACATTTCTGGGAATTACAGTCAAGCCGCTTGACTATGCAAATCATAGGAATTTTTGTTTTGTTATTAGTTTCATTTTTTTTCTGTTTTGTTTCTTTTTCACTGGTTCATTTTATCAGCATTTAGAGGGAAACTCTATTAGTGGCACTCAAAATTCAGTGCAGAAAAAAATTGGCACTGAATGGTATTCTGTAACTGGCGTTCCGGGATTGGTACCCTTTAAAGAATGTATTTATTTGTTACATTTGTATCCCACATTTTCCCACCTATTTGTAGGCTCAATGTGGCTTGCATAGTACCGGAGAGGCCTTTGCAGACTCCGGTGTGAACAAATACAAAGTGATGTCGTGGTGAGAATAGTGCATAGCACTGGGATTCATGCTCCACTTTGGGAGTGAGGAGCTACCCCAACTAACACCAGGTGTAAATCCTAGCGCAGAAGTTGGGCGCGGATTCCCAGAATTCTGTAGCACTGCATGCATTTTAAGGGAACGCCCCTGGCCCACCTGTGCCCCTCTCTTGGCCACGCCCCCTTTGTAGATCCATGTGGAAACACTTTGGGGCCCTTTTGTGAAAAGATTGGCGCATGGCAAAGGACTTGCTGCACGCCAATCCAGAACTATTGCCGGGCTACTGCAGGAGCCCGATGGTAGTCCCCACCCCCCAGTGCACGCTATTTTCAGTGCTACAGTAATATTTTGGATTTTTGTAGCACTGGAACTTAACTAGCAGTAATTAGGCAGTGCTGGAGGCTGCCGGGTTACCACTGGATTAGCGTGGGAGCCCTTACCACCATTCATAGGAGCCAACTTTTCAAAATGATTGGGGGTGCTGAATTTTTTTTTTTACAGGTGGTGCATTCCCCACTCCCCCTCATCCCCCCTCCACCGAGTTCCAGGCCCCCCTCCCTCCGAGTTCCAGGGTCCCCCTCCCTTCAAGTTCCAGGGTCCCCCCATCTCCCTCCCTCCGAGTTCCAGGATCCCATCTCCCAGTTCCAGGGTCCCCCCTCTGAGTTCCATGGGGTCCCCCCCCTCCCTCCGAGTTCCACAGGTCCCCCCTCCCTCCAAGTTCCACAGGGTCCCCCCTCCCTCCGAGTTCCAGGGTCATCGTCCCTCCCTTCCTCCCTCCCTCCCTTCGAGTTCCAGGCCCCCTCCCTCCGAATTTTAAAAGTCATCTTGACTTACCTCGTTGGGGTTATGGCGGCTGGCAGCAGCGATTAAAAGCGTGCCGGCTCAGCACTTACTTCAGTTCTCCCTTCTCTCTCTCTCAGCTCTGGTCCCGCCCTTGCGGAAACAGGAAATGAGGGAACTCAGAGGGAGGGACGACGACCCTGGAACTCGGAGGGGGGGAGAGGGAACGAACTTCCGGTGGGTGAAATATTGGGGGTGCTCGAGCACCCACAGCACCCACGGAGTCGGCGCCTATGCCACCATCTCAATGGGTGGCAGTAAGGGCTCCCCACTGAAATGGCTGTGCAGTAAGTGGTTCACTTACCGCATGACCATTTCTTTCCCCCCCCCCCCCAAATGGCCAGTCTTTAACCTGCCGCGGTACAAGGGGGCCTCAGCACGTATCAAAAACACGTACGGTCGCTAGCACAGGCCCCCTTTTACTGCAGCTTAGTAAAAGGACCCCTAAGGCACTATTTTATAAACAGGCAGGGAAGTGTGATCTGCCGTCTCTTCTCCGTTTTGGCGCCTTGGATCTGTAGAAAGCGCTTTTTCGTGCTGATAGTTCGGTATGGAAGTATCACCTAATGTTCGGTGCTATATAGAGAATTTTCCCCAAAAGTGTGTGCGTTGGTTTCTCTACATTTTCTAACCCCCAAAATGAAACCAAACCAAACGTCACTGTGTCGACAATTGTCTTCTCATTCTGAAAGCGATATGCAGTGAAGGCGAAACTGTTTTTGATGTTTTTACTTCACTTCAAAATGAAAGCACATCCCTTAGAGGAATTGTTATTATTATTAGCATTTGTATAGCGCTGCCAGACACACGCAGCGCTGAACATCCAACATAGAGAGAGACAGTCCCTGCTCAAAAGAGTTTAGAATCTAAAAATAAGACAGACAGACAACAATTAAGGACAAGGGAAGTACTGGGTGAGAAGGAACAAGGGGAGGGCAAATTGAGTAGTGGCTAGGAGTCAAAAGCAGTGGTGAAAAGGTGGGTTTTTAGCATAGATTTGAAAACAGGTAGAGATGGAGCTAGACGTATAGGCTCAGGAAGTCTATTCCAGGCATAAGGTGCAGCGAGGGAAAAGGAACGAAGTCTGGAGTTAGCAGTAGAGGAGAAGGGGGATGACAAGAGTGATTTGTCCAGTAAGCGGAGTTCACTTGTTCTCTTGGGATATTACTATAGCTGTGTTAGGTAACAGCTAGTAAAAAGATTTCTCTGATTTACTCTATTTACCATTAGCAATTTATTTCTATCAAATTTTCAGAAGCAAAATCTGAACGTGCAGGTTTTATAGCATTAAAATAATCTTGATGTTATTAAGCAATATAAAGTAAATCCGCTGTTTTCTTCTGCAATTAAGTGTTCTGGCTTCAAATGTTTAGTTCTATTGTGTTAGATGCTTCTGTTTTGTGATGGCATAATTGAATTTGGAAACAAAGAACAACCGTTCCATTCATGTTGTTTGGTACAGAATATTGTGCAAGTGTAATACCAGATAAGAAACAATCTAATTTCTTATATCCGTAGTTAACAGTGGTATTACTTTAACTCAATTTAAGTAAATCTATGTGTTGGGGAAAAAAAATGGAAGACTTCCACCGATGCCGTTAGGGTGATCAATGTTATTACCGCATCAGAGTAGAGCAACTTTCCCAGGCCACTTTGTCTTTCTAACGCCCTTCCTATATAGCAAGAGGAGTTTTCCAAGTGGATTTTCTGACTTCTTTCTTTGGCTGACTTTTGTAATTGGTTCATTTCCAGGTATTGGCAGAAATGTAAATATGGAATGAATCAACTCTTTCCACATTTTCCACAGCAGTTCTTTGATGAAGAACAGATTTTCCACAGAGGAAATTAAAACGTACATAAAACTGAGAAACGACGGTGTTATTGAGTGCAGCTCAGCTTTCAATGTCACTTTATAACTGGCAACATACATGGGAATGGCATTAATATAAAGTAGAAAGTTTGTTTCAATTATCTTTGTTTTAGTTGAGAAGATGAATGATCCCAAATCCACAAAATAACATTTTTTCAAAAGAAAATGTGCTGTGGTGATCTCTTTTCACATATTATCCTTTAGAAGTGTGAATGTCATAACATTTTGATCTCTGGGTTGGCTCAGTCGCTCAGGTGGTCTGCTACAAGCTGCCAAGTGGAAGGTCCCTGGTTCAGTCCTCATATGAGATCTGCTGCTAATTGGGCTGGCAGGTCTGGGGAAGCTGCAGAGGTAAGAGGTCATAGACATTACCCTGTTGGTTGGTTTTGGGGCCTATGATTGCATGGTTCTGGTTGAGGAAGACATGTATACTCTGGAGGAAAGGAGAAACAGGGGTGATATGATACAGACGTTCAAATATTTGAAAGGTATTAATCTGCAAACGAACCTTTTCCGGAGATGCGAAGGCAGTAGAACGAGAGGACATGAAATGAGATTGAAGGGGGGCAGACTCAAGAAAAATGTCAGGAAGTATTTTTTCATGGAGAGAGTAGTGGATGCTTGGAATGCCCTCCCGCGGGAGGTGGTGGAAACGAAAACGGTAACGGAATTCAAACATGCGTGGGATAAACATAAAGGAATCCTGCTCAGAAGGAATGGATCCTAAAGAACTTAGATGAGATTGGGTGGCAAAGCCGGTGGCGGGAGACGGAGATGGTGCTGGGCAGACTTATACGGTCTGTGCCAGAGCCGGTGGTAGGAGGCGGGACTGGTGGTTGGGAGGCGGGGATAGTGCTGGGCAGACTTATACGGTCTGTGCCAGAACCGGTGGTGGGAGGCGGGGCTGGTGATTGGGAGGCGGGGATAGTGCTGGGCAGACTTATACGGTCTGTGCCCTGAAAAGGACAGGTACAAATCTAGGTAAGGTATACACAAAAAGTAGCACATGTGAGTTTATCTTGTCGGGCAGACTGGATGGACCGTGCAGGCCTTTTTCTGCCATCATCTACTATGTTACTATGTTATTATGTTACTATGTTACATTATTTCCATGATTGGCCTGGATATGTTGGGGAGCAGAATGTAAAACGGGGGGGGGGGGGGGGGGGGGGGGGAATCCCCAGATACTTATAAATGAAGGCTCATGGTGCCACATTCCAGTTTTGGTTCTATTAAGCTGGATATACAAATACAGATGTTCTCACTTACACCCCTAGGCTGCCTATTATGATGGTGTATTGTACATTGTGCTCATATTGTAAGTAACGATCCTGCTTATTTTTGAAAGAGAAAAACGCCTATAGGGCGACCTAAATCGGGAGATAGACGTTTATCTCGCAAAGGCGCCCAAATCGGTATAATCGAAAGCCGATTTTGGGCGTTTCCAACTGCACTCCGACACGGAAACGAATAAAGTTGACGGGGGCGTGTCGGAGGTGTGGTGGAGGCGGAACTGGGGCGTGGTTATCAGCCGAGGAGAGATGGGCGTCTTTAGCTGATAATCGGAAAAAAAGGCATTTTTACCACAATTTGGAAGTGGAGGAGTGGCCTAGTGGTTAGGATGGTGGACTTTGGTCCTGAGGTACTGAGTTCAATTCCCACTTCAGGCACAGGCAGCTCCTTGTGACTCTGGGCAAGTCACTTAACCCTCCATTGCCCCATGTAAGCTGCATTGAGCCTGCCACGAGTGGGAAAGCACGGGGTACAAATGTAACAAAAATAAACTTTGGGTCACTTTTTTTGGACCCTTTTTTTTCACGAACAAGTCCCAAAAAAGTGCCCCAACTGCCGAGATGACCACTGGAGGGAATCGGGGATGACCTCCCCAGACTCCCTCAGTGGCCACTAACCCCCTCCTACCAAAAAAAACCCCATTTAAAAAACTTTTTTTCCAGCCTGTATGCCAGCCTCAAATGCCGTACCCACCTCCATGACAGCAGAATGTGTTCGATCTTGTCACAGCCTTTCCCTGGGTCAGATGTGGCTCTCGGGTGCAGTACAGGGTCACATCAGCATTGCATTGTGGTGGGTGTAGGGTATTGGGCTCCGTGATTTCATTAGCTTGTGTTACAGTCTCACGATGTTGGTAGTTGGTAGGCTCTTCTCCCATGGTGCTTTTCCCCCTGCCTACTGGGTCAGAGTGTGCCCTGTTCTGTTTCCTGTTGTAGTCCATGCGGTAGTGGCCATTTTTGTAAGCCAGTTTTAGTTCCCTTTCCTGTGTTAGCCACGTTAGAGAACTTAGTTCTTACCTTGAATGTGGCTGAGAGAGGGCATTGTACAGCATTCTGCCAGCTCTGACCTACTGCTAATCTCAGTACCAGGGAGACTCGTTGCCAGTGGGGCACAACCTCTGATCTGCAGTTAACTGTGAGTAAATGCGGTTATTCCAATAAAGGACGTTTTTGGAGAGATTAGTCTTCTGTCAACTGGTGTGCCAATGTTATACAGCAGCAACAAGTCCTAGAGGCCTGCATGTATGCAGGTCCCTGGAGCACTTTTAGTGGGTACCGCAGTGCACTTCAGCCAGGTGGGCTCAGGCCCATCCCCCCCCCACCTGTAACACTTGTGCTGGTAAATGGGAGGCCTTCAAAACCCACTGTACCCACATGTAGGTGCCCCCTTCACCCCTAAGAGCTATGGTAGTGTTGTACATTTGTGGGTAGTGGGTTTTGGGGGAGGGGGGTTGGGAGCTCAGCACCCGTGGTTAGGGAGCTATGCATGTGGGAGCTTTTTCTGAAGTCCACCGCACTGACCTAGGGTGCTCAGTTGGTGTCCTGGCATATCAGGGGGGCCAGTGTACTACAAATCCTGGCCCCTCCCACGACCAAAGGGCTTGCATTTGGTCATTTCTGAGATGGGCGTCCTTGGTTTCCATTATCGCCGAAAATCAGAAACGACCAAGTCTAAGGACGACCATCTCTAGGGACGACCTAAATGTCAAGATTTGGGCGTCCCCGACCGTATTATGGAAACAAAAGATGGACGTCTTGTTTCGATAATACATGTTTCCCCGCCCCTTCGCCAGGACGTCCTGCGAGGACGTCCTCAGGAAAACTTGGGCGCCCCTTTCGATTATGCCTCTCTATGCGGCTTAGTAAAAGGGGCCCTTAGCTTGTGAGTCCTCCAGGGACAGAGAAATACTCAGTGTACCTGAATATAATTCACATTGAGCTACCGTGAGAAAGGTGTGAGCAATAGCCAAATAAATATAAGTGCACACATGCATGTGCTTAGCATTCTCAACATTTATGCACACAATGTGTGCATAAATATGAGCACCTAGTTTATTGAACTGCACTTTTTCTTGTGCATTTTCTGAATTTTAAAAAAGCTGTTCTGTATGTGAGAATAGGAAATGCATGTTAGTTTCGCAATAAATATGATCTGAATAGGTTCTGTCAGGACCTCTGTTTCTTAGCATTTGGCTTCAATTTCCCATTGGATGAGATTCTTTTCTGATGCCAGTGATTTCTAAAATAGTCTTGGCCTCTAAGTAAATCTATAAACATCAGAAAATTCAATATTCCGTTAAAGACAATTGATAGGGACAGCTCACAAAGTCAGAACTTTACACAAACTGATATCTGGATTGGCATCTCAATGGAAACCACATGCATAGCAGATGCTGTAAGTATGTATTTAGGCCCTCGTCCCTTGATGGGTTTTAGTGGATGAATCTTTTGAGCTGCATGCACTTGTACTGTCTGTGAAGTGCTCTGTTATTCAGAGCGAAGATAAGTGCGGTGTTTTAAAGTACCTTTTCTTTCCACTGTGACACCAGAAACATTAACCTTTATTGTCAGCATCTCGGCTAAATGTTCTAACAGCAGATGAGTGGAAATTCATGAAAATAGCATGTGTTTCACTGGTTTCCTTTATTCCTCCCTGAGGACCAGCAACTGTCAGGTCAGCCCTGCACTGCATACCCTGAAGTCATCAAGAGCAGGGATATATTTGCCTTGCTGTAAAGGGCATCTTTCCTGCAGACTGAAAAGATCATATAAATACCTTCAGGCTAGTGTATATGAGTCACCAGTGAGTGACTTCACTGACAATCTTAAACCACAAAGTGCGGCTTATGAAGCCCAGTTCATTAGGGCCATCCAGATCTTGGTATTACCGGGGTGATAAGCAAGGGAAGATGAATTCATTCGTGTTCAGACTCCCATCATTCAGAGCAGCATGAAACGCATTCTAACAACTCATAGAGGTCTATCGTTGATCTCACAGTTTTTATGGGCCTTTTACGTCTGTGTTCTGTTTGGTGTTCCTTATCTCTAATCCATAATAATAACGTCTTAAGATACAAAGTAGATTTTCAATGAAAATAAATATTATTTTAAACACGGGGCTGGTGAGAAAGAAGCATTGTGACAATGCAGACAAGCCTTGATGACTTTCGAACAGAATTGCAGACGTATTATAAGCCATTTCCTGGAATTTGGTTTCTATTAAAAAGATTTGTTGTGGTTTTCAGTTCAGATGGAACCAGGATTGGTCTCTGGCACCATGAGCTTTCATTTGCAACTACCCGGGGATTCTTTCCACAATTTTATTTCCCCTCCCAACTCATCTAATCATTACATTCACCATCTTGGCTGGAGGCCATAGACCAGGCTCCTTCTGGAACTGTGCAATCATGATCCCAAACCTGACCTTAAGTGTCATCATCATCATATGATGACTTGGAATTCCTCTCCCCACCCCAAGAGATTGTGAATGCTGACTCTGCCTCATTCCTGGCCTCGGGAGTGAGAGCTTTGAACTCTGTGGCAGAACCACCCCTGAGTCCCTTGGTAGATTTCCTAATTTTATGTGACAAATCAGCTCTGATTTAATCAGGAAAAACAGCACATTTCACTCATTAGAAATTTAATGGAGACAATTAAATTATAGGCATCAATTCTATAAATTAGTGCCTCAGTTTAGGTACCCCAGTGCCCGGATTTGATTCCCACTGCAGCTCCTTGTGACTCTGGGCAAGTCACTTAACCCTCCATTGCCCCAGGTACAAAATAACATTTGTTTATTTAGATTTTGCTCATGCCTTTTTCAGTAGAAGCTCAAGGTGAGATACATTCAGGTACTCTGAATATTTCTCTGTCCCAGGAGGGCTCACAATCTAAGTTTGTACCTGAGGCAATGGAGGGTTAAGTGACTTGCCTAGGATGACAAGGCACAGCAGTGGGATTTGAACTGGCCACCTCTGGATTGCAAGAGTGGTGCTCTAACCACTAGGCCGCTCCTCCACTCCAGTATGTAAACCACTTTGATTGTAACCACAGAAAGGTGGTATATCAAGTCTCATTCCCATCCCCATCCCAAGTGCTTAGTACCAATTCTAGAATGGCAACTTGGCACCAACATTCTGTTGTAGTATGTTAGTGTAAGTCAACATTGGCATGACCATTTTTAGACGCGTTCTCTTGTACCATATCAATGGGAGGTGTGAATTGGCGCAAGTTCGGCAAATGATGCACGTGGAGGGGGGGAATTCTATATATATGGCGACTAAAGTTGCATGTGCAAATTTTACAGTGCAGCCAAATTACGCACACAATTTGATTGACAAGCCAATGGGCACCAATCATTGGCCAATAATGAGCAATTACCGGCACTAATTGGCACCAATTAGAATTTATGTGTACAACTTTCTAACTGTATTCTATAAAGTGGTGTGTATAAACTCTAATGTGTGGATCTCAAAAGGGAGGAGGGGCAAGGGCAGGTAGCAGGCATTCCTAGGTACCGACTTCGTTTTATACTGTGTCCTATTATTATAATCCCTTTGTATATTTATGTGTATGTTTGTGTTGCATGAGGGCCGCCTAGTGAGCCAATCTCCTCCATCGCCGCCATAGGCCTACATATAGATTGACCCTCTTACCAGAAAAGGTCTTCTCCCCCCCTCCCATTCTGCCAATTGGCACTGGTACTTGCTAAAAGAGTTATATTGCAGCATTGGATAGATAAATCCCCCCCCCCCCCCCCCCCCCGGCTAAATGGCAGGTAGCAGGCATTCCTAAAAATTATGTGCACTGTTATGGAATCTGCCCGATCCGTGCATCTAAGTTAGGCATGGGCATGTAGCCCAGGTTTTAGTTGGCTTAAATGGCTGCACCTAAATTGTAGTCACAGGGATGGTGCTACACGTGTTCTATAAACTGTGCCTAACTTTAGGCAAGGTTTATAGAAAGTGCTAAGCATGTTTTTTATTTTTGTTACATTTGTACCCTGCGCTTTCCCACTCATGGCAGGCTCAATGTGGCTTACATGGGGCAATGGAGGGTTAAGTGACTTGCCCAGAGTCACAAGGAACTGCCTGTGCCTGAAGAGGGAATTGAACTCAGTTCCTCAGTTCCCCAGGACCAAAGTCCACCACCCTAACCACTAGGCCACTAGGCCACTCCTCCACTAGGCCACTCCTCCACTCGTTATGTTTTTTTTTCTGCACCAATTGTTTTGGCGACATACATAGAATTCCCCTCATAATGTATAGCATTCTATAAACTATGAGCGTAACTGGGAGACACACCCATGGTCTGCCCATGTGTATGCCACCTTTGAAGTTAGGCGCTATGGCACTTAGTTGCTACCTTAAAGAATAGTGCCCAGAGCACATGGGCACCTGTAAATTAATAGTGCCTTTGATGTGCGTAAGTGCCACATGCTTTTAGGTGCCAGTTTATAGAATTTCCCCAATAGTGTTAAAGCAAATCCCTTTTAAGATAATTAAAATGATTAACTAGGGCAAAGTGCGCATTTTTGAAAAAAAAATGTATTTGGCTGATCGTATCAAGAAAGAGATTTTTGAGTGGAAAATTATTTTTCCTTGCTTCTGTATTTGGCCGGGTTTGAGATGGCCGCCATTAGTTTCCATTATCGGCAAAAACCAATGGAGGCGATCCCTAACGCCGGCGATCTATAAGGCCGGCCCAATTGTTGAGATTCGGCCAGCCCCAACCGTATTATCGAAACGAAAGATGGCCGGCCATCTTGTTTCGATAATACGGTCAGGTATGCCGCTTTACGGGGCCGACCTTAGAGATGGCTGCCCTTATAGATGGCCAGCCCCATTCGATTATGCCCCTCTGTGTTACTATGTATAATGAGCAATTAATTATAGTTGCCATATTAGTCCACTTGGATATGTGGAAAAACAGGAATTTTCATGAATTAACTTGATAAGTTTGTGACAAATTGCTAAGAGTTATGCTCACTTCATCAGGTCAATAAACAACAAATGTGAAGAGAAGTTAGCCAGAAGTTCATGTTAGCTAAACCGCTTTCCCTGAATGAAATATTAACCATTCTAGTTACTCCATCCACAGTTTTGGATTGCTATGCTATGCTTTTCAGTAGAGGTGAGGCAAGGAGTCAGTTAAATATGTAGCACCACCTGCAGGAAACCTGGAGAAAAAACATTTATTTTGAGTGTGCTGCAGTGTAGTAAATGCACCTGTTTTGGGAGAGTGTATGAAAATGCTATGGTGTTTCCACATGTAGCAATTTTTTCTGTTAAGTCTTTAGATTAAACACCCGCAAAACAAGATGGGGTTCACAATTTCCACAAAAGTCCAATGGCACAGAAAGGAGTGGAAAAAAAGAACAGCTCCAAGAGATCAAACAGAGATCCAGGGTAAGATGCTCCAAAACACAAACTTTATTCTGACATGCGCACCGAGGCCCCCTTTTACCGCAGCTGATAAAAGGGAAGTCTCACCTTTCTGTAGTAAATGGCCATGTGGCAAGTAAAGCGCTTGCCGCACGGCCATTTTTTGGGGGGAGCCCTTACCGCCACCCATTGAAGTAGCGGTAATGGCTCCTGTGCTAACCCGGCGATAACCAGGCAGCGTGCGGCACTGCCCAATTACTGCTGGGTACACTCTGGCACTACAAAAATACATTTTTGTAGCACCGGAGTAGGGGTGGGAAGTACCGTCGGGCTGCTGCGGTAGCCCGGTGGTACTTCCTGTATAGTGAGCGGAAAGCCCCCATTGGGCTTACCGCCGCTTGGTAAAAGGAGCCCTCAGTGTGGTTTAATTGGGCAGGAACTTCTTTTTGAATATTGGGCCCAAGTTTGTATCTAAGGGAACAGAGGATGAGCAGATGAAGCATCAGTGAGAAAAGTGAAATTTGATCCCTGATATCCCTGGTTCTCAGCTGGCTTTAAAGATACATTTTGATAATACTTAGCCCTCTGTTCCAAATGATTGCTGTGTCAGTTGAAAACCTATTAAATCATAAATCATATATTATATTTTAGAGCATGCTGTCTAGATTTTCATTTATTAGTGTATGATTGGTTCTTTTAATTTTAGTTTTTTGATTTTGAACATGACTATATTTTGCATATAATTGTATAATTCTTTTTGCATTCTATTTATATGTTATTAATTTGTTTCTACTAAGAACCCCTGACGATGACTGTGTATGTCAAGACATATCCCGTGTTGGGTTGGTGTGTCAGCTTTTCTCGTTTGAAGAATAAACTTCGGTCTCCTTGAACATTGTGCTTTGTTTTTTCCACTTTTTTTTTTGCAGCTTGTGTGATTTTTTGTGGATTTTTTGTGTGTGTGTCCTTTGGTGTTTGCTTTAACCACTGTGCCACTCCTCCGTCACATTATCATGTTGCTTGTGTAGACTGTTTTAGAAGTAAAGTAGTGATTCTATTGGTATTTTCTACATGTCAGAAGTATTGAACTTTAATGATAATGGGAAGCGGGTATTTTCTTTATGACAAAGGACATTATCAAGGGATGAAAATGAGCTTTAAGACTTTAAGAATAAGTAGTCTTGTCCTCTGCATGTTATAAAGTTTATTCCTCTGGCTCCATGCTCTAGGACTTGGTATGAAGCCAGTAAGGTATGTTTCTTATAACCAGCCATCTGATTTGAGTACTAAAACCGTTTCATTCTTGAGACATGAAGTCCGCAATCATTTTGGATACCATCAAAATAAATGTTCATTAGCTCCCTAATTGTATATAAGGTGCTAATAATTGTGGGGCCCTTTTACTAAGCCATGGCAAAAAGTGGCCTGCGGCAGTGCGAGCGCTTCTTTTGGGCGCACACCGGGCCAATTTGTGCCATGTCCTGGAAAAGGGTCTTTCTTTAAGGGGCTGGAAAATGGACATGCAGCAAAGTAAAAACCAGCACGCATCCATTTTTGGCCTGAGACCTTATCACCACCCATTGACTTAGCAGTAAGGTCTCATGCGCTACCTAGGCAGTAGGCATGTAGCACACATCCACTTCCATTTACCACTGGGTAAGCGCCACGCATTATAAAATAGAAAATATTTTCTACCTCGTGTTTTCGGCGTATGCCAAATTCAGAATTACTGCCAGGGCACACAGTAGCTGGGTGGTAATGCTGATTTGGCGTGTGCTGGACATGCGTAGGCCCTTACGTGCTTTCGTAATGGGCTCCTGTGCGTGAAAACATAACTGCAGGAGCCAATTAGCACCAATAATTGGATGCTAACAATTAATGGTGCTAATTGGCATTTGTTGAAATGTATACGCGCATCTTTAGTCACCAGGATCTGAATGAGCTCGATCCCCTTCACTATCCCTGTCACCGCGAGCTCTGTCTGATCCCATCAGCAGAAGCCTTGAACAGTTATGATTTTATTTTTAAACATTTATTAAAGTACAAAAAGAAACAGTATCCTGTACAACTGTCATTTTATAAATCACAACCAATACAGAACAAGGATTGAAAAAAAAAAACCTCTGTCTCCCCTTCCCCCTCACAAATATCCCCTCCACTATTGGGGAAAACTGAACAAACCAAATTACAACAGAACGCTACATAGAAAATTCCTGATAAAAGAATACCTCGGTCAAACACACACTGAACACAAATGCCAAATACATAATAGCCGACCAAACGTGATAAACAGATATTAAACCAAAAGGCCAAGAAGCCATGCGAAAGAAATAGAAAGAAATGCATTTCTTCCTATACTGCGCAACATATAAAGATCACACGTACCAAGGATGGTATTAGGGGAGTGCAGATGAAACCTGTCTCCCCTAGATTTCCAGTTTCATTTAGGGTCTGACTCACTAAAAGCTGTTCTCCTATGCTGACTCTATGGGAATAAAGCTTGGTGAATCAGGACCTTAGTCTAATAAGCACCATGATTTCTTGGATACATCTTTTGCAATATTATGCATATGTTAAATCACTCTGCTATTACAATCGCAAAAGTAAAACAAGGTACTGTTGTAAAAGAGTGAGAAATTGTACCGCACTCGGTAGTTCTAGTAGTTATCTCATTGCCTAATTTCTTTGTGTTTTAAATTATTGATTATAGGATAAGAACTCATTTAAGGCAATTTAGCAGCGAAGCTTTAATGTACTTTGAATGCTTGGGCATGAAAACCTGTTAGCTATACAATGCCTGCATGAATCTCATCTTATCAAACTATATCAACGATGTGTACACTGTACATATTTAAACCTGCTAATGCACAATTGGTTATTTGCAAACTTGAACAGTTGCAAAGTGCTTCAGGATCCTGTTTAAATGAAAGATGCTATAGGGCTCATTTTTGAAGCACTTAAACTTACAAAATTCCATAGTTACCACGTATATGTAATTATTCATTTCTAACTAATTGAATAAATAGGAAAACATAGGTGCAATTAAACATGTCTGTATCTTGTGAGGGGAAAGGGAAGGTTTGATAGGGTCACTACCTCCTCGGTCATATCACCCTCCTGTTTCTCTATGGAATAAAGGTAGCCCCAGCAAATCAAGTGCAAATAAACTTGCAGCCAGCAGAGGGCACCCGGGGTCTGTTAAGGAAAAGTTGACTGGCACCCAAAGAAAGGGAAGGAAAGTTCAGGAAACATCCTAGTTGCAATGGAGGGAAGGCTTTTTCAGAAGAGGGAGGGCTATATAACTCCTAACACCTGGGACCAAAGTTGCCAGATGGGCGGTTTTCCCGCCCAATTGGGCGGCTTTCCGCGACCCGCTGCGGGAAATTTTTGCCCGCTGCGGGTTGCGGTTTTTTGGGCGATTTTTGATTTCGTTGGGCGGGTTGCTTTTCTTTGCTGGCTACGGGTTTTCTCGCCCCACGGGGGGCGTGGGTAACAATGTGTCGACGACGTGTTAATGATGTGTTAACAATGTCGGTGACGTTGTGGGCGAAGTTGGTGATGTTGGGGGCGTGGTTAGTGACGGTGGGGTGGAGCTGATGATGGTGGGGGTGGGGTTAATGACGGCGGGGGCGGGGTTGATGACAGCGGGGGCGGGGGTGTGCGGTTTTGGGCGGGTTTTCAACTGGTTTGGGGGTCGGAAAATTTATTTAAACCTGGCAACCCTGCCTGGGACAGGGAGGAGGAGTTTACCCAGCACATGGAAATGGAGGAATTCAGTGTGATAGATGAAGCTAGTAAAGAACTCATGAAATGTGAGAACTCAATTCCTTTTCTCTCTGAATCAGATGAGGAGATGGAAGTAGCAATGAATACTTAAGCAGCATCTGACAAAGTGAAGAATTGATCAAATAGTTACGTTGTGAGTATGAGACTTTTGGATTTTGCTTCCAGAATTGGGGAGGGTGCATAACGGAATTCCAGCCTGTGTATATGTGGAATCTACTAGCAGTTTGAGCTCTAGGTTTGTGTGAGGGGCCAAACCTTAGTTATCCAAAAGATAGTTTGTTTTTCTTTGAATGCTGAGAGTTTTTCAAGCACCTATGCTTGTTTCTTATTTGTGGTTGTGATGAGACTATCTAAAAAGGCGAAGTATTAACAAGATTCTCCTCAGTACTAAAAACTGTATCCTAAACTGTTGCCCAGATAAACTGGATTTATAAGAATAAAAAAAACAGGACTTGCTACCAAAAGAACTCATTTGCATAAAGTTCCCATGATCCTTGTTGGAACACTTATTTTTCCTTTTTCTTTAGAGGCAATATGGGATAAGAGATACTGAAGCTATGATTTAAAAAGGGCTAGTGGCCTCTCACTTACATGTTTAATATTTATAAGCAGTTATGTGAAAGATTTGGGTTTTTTTCTTTTTCACCTTGACTAAAAAAGGAGCCTAAAAAACTGACACCAAGCATTGCAGCATATACTCAGTTTAGTTACTGAACTGAGCATGCGGAATGCTGGCAGCAGTGACTGAAATATGCTGCTGACTTCCACAATGTTCAGGCAGAAAAAGGTAGGAACCTGGGCAGCAGATTCCCCCCCCCCCCCCTTCCCATCCGCAATTTTGGAGAAGGCTTGAGCCCAAAGTGGTGTGGTGTGGTTGCTTTCTTCTTCCTTTACATTCATAGTTTTTTCCTGGTGAAATCTAATGCACAGATCATAATTAAAATGCAAACCAGCATCCCCTACCCTTGTTAATACATTTCAGAACTGAAGTTCCCTGAATGCTAAGAGTATGAAAACATTGGTACTTATCAAAATGGTTTACCATGACAAATATATATTGCGTACCTGTATGTGATAGGCAGAGCTAAGAATGCCCCCATCCGAAGCACCTGCATGAGGGTTGGGGAAAACAAGCTAACATATCTGTTACTTAAATTCTGTGAGTAATTGTAAGATGGTCTGAAACCCACCCATGGGATCTTGTGCCCTCATGAAACACAATTACAATGAGAATATCTCATTATCTCATTGGCTTTAGCTTACTGCTCTGTTACCATGGTTTCAAATACACTGAGGAGTTTGAAACTAAAAGTGCTGCCTAAAAGGAAATGTATCCTTGTACAATGACATCAGATCATGTTAGACAGAACAGACTTAATTAAATACCCCCCTGATGTACACCAAATATACATACATACATATATGTAATGTATTTAGCAATTTTTTTTGTATCATTGATATCATTAAGATACATCATTTTACTAAGCGTAGGAGCACTTTACTCATGAATCATAGCAAATGCTATAGTAAATAACTTACTGATACAAGTATCATTTACAAAAACATACGCTTTATATGTATATCTATAGCACAATTAATTTAATCTTCATGAATAATTACCTGAAGAAAGTCTTGGAATGACTCTGTTCTTTAGAGTTTACTTGAATTCTCGTTTTATGACCAGGTAAGTCTCTGATCTACCCACAATTCAGCCTGACACTTTGCTCCCTGGCTGTCCCTGGGTGAGAATGGGGGGACATGAATTAGAACTGAAACTGGAGTCAGCAAGTATGTAACAAGGCTGGAGGAATGACTGGAAGTGAACTGGAACTAAAGGTCTGACACTGGAGTCGGAACAATGACTGGAATTGAAGCGGATCTGCAGACCTAGAACTGGAGTCAGCAGTCAAGTATTACAAGCCTAAGCAACTGGTTCCAGATTTGCCCGACAGGGTTGATCCAGCCCTGGGCTTTCCCCATTGCGTGCAGGGACTTGTGATTTCCTCATTGGATTCCCTAAGAAAAGCAAAGCTACAAGTCCCTGCATGCATTGGGGTAAGCCCAGAACTGGATCAACTCTTTCGGGCGACTCTGGATCCAGCTGGGCAACCACTGTGAGTCCTTTTAGAGTAAGCTTCAGTCAACCCCTAGACATAGAATTGTGGCCTTCAAGGTCTGAAGCAGTCTTCCTCCCATTTGCACAGATTCTAAGTTGACCAGTTCCAGGCTGAAGATTTTGGGATAGTCCTGTACCCTAAACTAGTGTGGGATTTGTAGTGCTTGTTCTGCCCTTTGAGATCAGTGCTGCAAGTCCCATAATGCATCAGGATGGGGTGGCCAGAAATCTAGGACTGTTTCAAAATCTCCAGTCTGGAACTCGGTAACTTGGCCTCTGCCTCTCTGAATCATTTGCTTCATATTCGTGGCTGATCTGGTCACCTGGACCAACTTTGGCGCAAGACCCTGTCTTGCCCTGACAGTGTCTTCCACTTTCCATCTGTCATTCTTCTCATAACTTTGCAGGGTCTCCTTTCCCTTTCTGTTTTCTCCCTGTCATCTTCACTTTCTCCCAATATCTTTCTTTGAAATTGATCTTTTCCTCTCCACTTTCTTTTCTCTTTTTCTCTTCTCAGCCTCTCTATCTACTCATAGCTGCTAGATTTCACCCCTCCTCCCCCACTAGTCCTCAATCTCCTTTTTCAGAGATGCCAAGTTACCCAGTTCCAGGCCGGAGACATCCCAAAGCAGTGTGGGAGTTGTACTGCCTGATCTTGCCCACTGAAATCAGTACTGCAAGTCCCCGAATGCACCATAATTGTGTGGTCAGGAATCCAGGACTTTACCAAAAACTCTAGCCTGGAATTCTGTAACTTGGCATTGCTACTTTTTTTAAAACCTTGCATCAATCTATTAGCATTTCGCTTCTTTCTTATCTCTTTTCTAACCCATCTTCACACTCTTTCTTATATGCTTTACAGTACTCCCATTCTCTCCTGTCTCTTACTCTTTGCCAGACTTCTTCGCCCTTCTTTCACACATTCCCTAGTCTCCCAGTTGCATTCTCTTTCCTCTCTCCTTTCACAGCTTTCACTTACTTTGCCTCTCTTCCTCTCACCAGCCTCAGCCCCTTTACTTTGGCTAATCCCCTCCTCCACTTCCAGCCCCTTTATGCTGTGTTTTATCCTATTTTTTGGCATTCCACTATATCCCACCACTACTTTCACATCCTGCCCAGCCCCATTTATACCATCTCTCTCCATTCACAGCTTCCAACCTTCCAAGTCATTCACACCACCTTTCAACCCTTGACCCCTTTCTCTTATACTCATCTGAAATATATTGTTCCATCTTGTAAAAGGGATTTCAAGGAGGTACAAGAGATCTTTGTTTACTTTGCCTGTACCCCTGCCAGGACCCTTGGGAGTACTGGGGGATCCTGGAGTGAGAGAAAGAAATATAGGCTGATTACATGAGAAGTTGCTGCCCTTCTAGTGGCAACTGAGAAGGAGAAATAGCTTCAGGTGGACAAGGGGAATCTAGCCTGGGAGCAGGAATCAGAACAGGGAGAGCCTGTTCAAGGCCAGTGTAGCCTTGGGAGGTACACTGCTAGGAGGAGGACAGCCTAAAGGGTCGGTGCCTGAAAGAGTTTGGATTGGTCCAGGATTTTTGGAAGAGAGAGAGCACCTGCTCTTTGACTAAGAGAGGTGCCAAATTGAGTGTCTCCTAGCCTTCCCAAACCCTGGATCTCTATCCGAACCATTGACTCACTCCCAAGCTTGTTGAATGGAACATGTGATGAGCTGAGTGGAGGCAGAATAGAACACTGAAAGAGAAATATGTTTTCCCTGTGAAATGGGTCTGAGGTTTTGTGGACCTGAGGCAGTAAAGGAGTGAGACCTGGGTTAGTTAGAAGCAAGTGCGTGTCCCTGCACTCTCCATCAGTCTGCTCAGTTGGTGTGCCTGACTTCAAAGTGGATGGGTAATAATCTATCTATGGCTATCTCTGTCTTCTACTCAAAATTCTCTTCATCATTTGCTAAATCAATTCTGCCCATTAACTGACTGTCTTTGGGTATAACATGCAAAGAAAGACCAATCATATCTCAGGGAATTATGCAACTCATGTATCCACATAATTTGCACATAATTAATGAGTGTAAGGGCTGATGTTGCAGGAAGTTTCTTCCTAGAGCAGAAAGGGCAAATAGAACAGTAGAGCACGCAGAGGAAGCAGACTGTGTGGTGAGGCACAGAGCAGAAGCAGGCAAAAGTGATAGGCAGGAGCTGAGTGGCACAGGCTGACAACCAATGTTGAGGTCAGCAGAAACTGAGATGGAAAAGGCATAGGGAATGTTGCTGCCAAGTGAGCCTGTCTCCAGAGCACCCTGAGAAGAGGGGAAAACTGCCTATACTGAGGTATTTGCTGAGAGTTCATCTTCTCATTTTGGCACTGAAGTTCTCTGCTGGAACTTTCTTCCTAGTCTTCCCCAAGCAGGAATACATGGAGGGCATCCTGCAACAGTGGGTGGGGAGGAGAGACAAGCCTTGTCCAAAGTAGAAGGGTCAAAGGGAAGAAGGGTAGTGCATGAGGAAGAAGGGGGGCCCTGACAGGGAGGAGAGGGAGAAGAGAAGGTGGGTGTGTTGCTGATTGGGGATATGTAGTACTGGGGATGCCTGATACAGAAAGGAGACCTGATGGGAACAGAGGAGAGGGGGAAGGGAGGATAGGGAATGGATGAGGAAGTTGGTGTGTGTGGGGGGGATAACAGGGTTTCTTGATGGAGAAGTGTGAAGAAGGTATCTCATGGGGAGAGTGTGGAGAGGAGAATGAGAGTGGCTGCTGGGAGGTATATCTTACGGGGGGGAAGAGGGAGCCATGATGGATAAGGGAGGGATAGACGTGGATGTGTAGGGGTGACTGATGGGGAAAAGATAGCAGAAGGGGAGCAGATGAGAGAGAGAGAGAGAGAGAGCATGGGAACTAGAGGGAAAACAGCAATGGAAAGCTCTTTGCCTTTTGCCTCTGCATTCTCATAAGTACATAAGTATTGCCACATTAGGACAGACCAAAGGTCCATCGTGCCCAGCATCCTGTTTCCAACAGTGTCCAATCCAGGTCACAAATACCTGGCAAGATCCCAAAAAAGCCCAATACATTTTATGCTGCTTATCCCAGAAATAAGCAGTGGATTTTCCCCAAGTCAATTTAATAATGGTCTGTGGACTTTTCCTTTAGGAAGCCGCCCAGACCCTTTTTAAACCCCACTAAGGTAACCACCTTTACCACATTCTCTGGCAATGAATTCCAGAGTTTAATTACATGTTGAGTGAAGAAACATTTTCTCCGATTCGTATTAAATTTACTACTTTGTAGCTTCATTGCATGCCCCCTAGTCCTAGTATTTTTGGAAAGAGTAAACCAAATGATTCACGTCTACCCGTTCCACTCCACTCATTATTTTATAGACCTCTATCATATCTCCCCTCAGCCATCTCTTCTCTAAGCTGTACCCCTTATTCCTGTGTGATCTAGTCGAGAGTTTATCCCATTGAACACAAGGATTTGTAGCCTTGCTTTTCTAAGGAATCCAGTTGGGATAACAAAACTATTTCAAGTACTTGCACACAGTGGGGTAAACACAGGATTAGATCAATCCCATCAGGTGAATCAGGAGTCAGTTGGCAACCCTATGTGTACCCCCATCCATGAAGCAACCAGTGCACATGGGGCACACATTATCCCTGCAGCAAGTGGAGGGGTGGCCTAGTGGTTAGGGTGGTGGACTTTGGTCCTGGGGAACTGAGGAACTGAGTTAAATTCCCACTTCAGGCACAGGCAGCTCCTTGTGGTTCTGGGCAAGTCACTTAACCCTCCATTGCCCCATGTAAGCCACATTGAGCCTGCCATGAGTGGGAAAGCACAGGGTACAAATAAAAAAAAAAAGCACACACGGTTACTCAGCTGTAAAATACTATTTTTGAAATAGGACATTTTTATTGGGGGAAACGTTTACACCCAGTTTCTTTTATACACATTTTCAAACAGCCCAACTTTTTCCAATATTACACTACAATCCTCTATTTCCATTCTGTACTCTGTCCTTCCTGACCCTCTGGAAAGGTTTTTTAACATTTGGTAACTTCCCTTTTCCCTGTCCTTGCTCTGTTTTGTGCTTTTCCTCCTAAACTCTTAACTCGGCTGTTCTGTATACTCCACAAAATGCTTGTAGAGTTTTTCAAATTTTGAAAATGAATACATAGAACTATGAGTATTGATTTTTTTCCTGAAAGTAAGTCTTTATCTTTCACATTTACATTCATTCATATGAAGTTTGGCAGGAAATTATTGTATAGCCTTCACCTTTTCGTGGGTGTGTTACTGAAGGATGAATTCTTGATTCTCTCTAACTTGCAATGGTTTGAGACTCATAGCATTAAAATGTCCGCAAATTACCTGATCCTCCTGGAGGATATCAGGTGGCATAATGTGACAATAATGACATCCCTTGTGGTGTTAATTGATTTTGTCCTAGTAGAGAGGGTAATTTGGCATCCACAGCAGCTTTTAGATCATAGCTTCTGTAGGTAATGTTACCGTTAATGAATAGAAAAACACACTGTCCTTTTCAAAGACAGTATGTTGATTATGAAAAACAGGCCATGGAGATCCAGAGGTCATCTATATTTTTAGTGTTAATCTTAAAACATGGATGTGTATATAACAATAAATCAGAATTCAATTATATTTTAGCTAAAATGACAATATTTTGTTTACTATCCTTTCCATATTCAAATTCAAGGTAAGTTACAAATTCAGGTACAGCTGTCAGGTCTCTGACCAAAAGAGCTTACAATCTAAACTTATAATGAGGGTCAAAGTAACCATAGTAACATAGTAGATGACGGCAGAAAAAGACCTGCACGATTCATCCAGTCTGCCCAACAAGATGAACTCATATGTGCTACTTTTTGTGTATACCCTACTTTGATTTGTACCTATCCTCTTCAGGGCACAGACCATATAAGTCTGCCCAGCACTATCCCCACCTCCCAACCACCAGTCCCGCCTCCCACCACTGGCTCTGGCACAGACTGTATAAGTCTGCCCAGCACTATCCCCGCCTCCCAACCACCAGTCCCGCCTCCCACCACCGGCTCTGGCACAGACCGTATAAGTCTGCCCAGCCCAGCACTATCCCCGCCTCCCAACCACCAGTCCCGCCTCCCACCACCGGCTCTGGCACAGACCGTATAAGTCTGCCCAGCACTATCCCCGCCTTCCAACCACCAGTCCCGCCTCCCACCACCGGCTCTGGCACAGACCGTATAAGTCTGCCCAGCACTATCCCTCCCTCCCAACCACCAGTCCCGCCTCCCACCACCGGCTCTGGCACAGACCGTATAAGTCTGCCCAGCACTATCCCCGCCTCCCACCACCGGCTCTGGCACAGACCGTATAAGTCTGCCCAGCACTATCCCCGGGCTTTTTCATCCTTGCGAAACCGGGGACCGCTACCATGGTTTGATAAGAGGCTCTTAGTGGCAAAAGCAGGATTAGAATCCTGTCCTCTCGGCCCACTGCTATAACCAACAGGCAATCCCACATTTTTTGTAGCTACTGAATTCTTACAGTTTGTAACAGTTGAAAATATGAAATGTTGGAAACAGCATTTCTCACCCACTGCTACTGTGTTGTGTCAATAATTTCAGTTCTTTTCAACTTACAGTACATAAAAGAGCACTTGGGGATAGTTCAATCCATCTTTTTGGCCTAAGGCAATGATAACTTCTGCAAATATTCACTAATTGGACCTAAAGCTGGAGGGAAAGTGGAGTATTACTTTGGCACTTAGCCTTTTGAAAATGACTTTGATCCGATAAGGGTGAGGTTTTAAGTTGAAAAGCACCAGCTCTGTGTTTAATAAAGGGGGGATTTATTAGACAACTACAGAACATTTTCTAATTTTGGGCCTTATGTACTAACACCTGAAAATGTTTGTGAAATTTAGATAGAGAATGCAAATGAGCTTCTGACTCATCTGTATTTGTAGGTAAATTTCACAAGTCATATTCCCCCCCCCCCCCCCCCGGATTCTATATAGCGCAATTTAAGTTGTGTGCATAAATAGTCATATTCTGGATATGCGTGCGCAACTTAATTAATTAACAAGACACAATCAACGCTGATAATTGGATAATAACAATTATTGACACATTGACTTTAATTAGAATTTACACGCAGAACTATCTAAGCGTATTCTGTAACGCGATGCACATACATTCTAAGTAGCACAGTTGAAAAAGGGGCATGGCCATGGCTTGGAATAAGCGAGTCATGGGCATTTGTAAAATCTATGTACATTGTTATAGAATACACCTGGTCTGCGTCTAATTTTGGAATCGGTATTTACACCAAGTTTTACTCTGCATAACTGCCCATGACTAAATTTAGTCATGCAGATGGGTACTCTGCATATTCTATAACCCACATGGAAATTTGGGCATATTCTAAAAAGTACACTTAAATTTAGGCATGTTTTTTTTGTTTTTTGGCACCAATTTTTTAGGTGTGATATATAAACTTTAGCCCATTATGTATGTTGTCAAGACTGGGTACTTTATATGCTCCTGGCTGTGGCAACGTGCAAAAAATCTTTTAAAAAGGACCTGCTCACATGTCGGTGGGGGTATTCAATATAATACCATACAATGCAGGGAATAGTCCTTCACAGCTCTCAATCAGGCTTCAGACCATGCTATGAACACTGAAGCAAGCGCCAACAGATTCCCAATCAAATTATTCTTCTAAACTTCAAGTGTCTCAATATTAAAATAGAAGGTAAAAGACCTCAGTGGCTCTCATGGTTCCTTAATATGGAGACCACGGAAGAACATCACATTCCAACCACCATTACTGGTCAAAAAACCTTCTCATTTTTTTTGCATATATTGCTGTTATATAATGTGTAAATAGTGAATCATTTATCAAACTATTCATAGACCAATAGTGTGACACCATTCAATTGTCTTTAAATATAAGCCTCATAACTACATCACTTAGCTTTTATAAACTACTGCTCTCAAGCTCAACGGAAACATCCGTTTCACCAATAGTGGCTTCTTTGGGAGCACAACCGTCCACTCAATGGACTGGAGAGCTGAGTTATAATTATCAAAGAGTTTAACAGATATTATTTCATCATGGCATTCAAAGATGGCACCTATATAGGCACCATCTTTGAATGCCATGATGAAATAGTGTCTGTTAAATTGAAGGGTCATGGGATAGGAGGAAATGTCCTATTGTGGATTAAAAACTGGTTGAAGGATAGGAAACAGAGCGTGGGGTTAAATGGGCAGTATTCACAATGGAGAAGAGTAGTTAGTGGGGTTCCTCAGGGGTCTGTGCTAGGACCGCTGCTTTTTAATATATTTATAAATGATTTAGAGATGGGAGTAACTAGCGAGGTAATTAAATTTGCTGAAGACACAAAGTTATTCAAAGTCGTTAACTCGCGACAGGATTGTGAAAAATTACAAGAGGACCTTACGAGACTGGGAGACTGGGCGGCTAAATGGCAGATGACGTTTAATGTGAGCAAGTGCAAGGTGATGCATGTGGGAAAAAAGAACCCGAATTATAGCTACGTCATGCAAGGTTCCACGTTAGGAGTTACGGACCAAGAAAGGGATCTGGGTGTCGTCGTCGATAACACGCTGAAACCTTCTGCTCAGTGTGCTGCTGCGGCTAGGAAAGCGAATAGAATGTTAGGTATTATTAGGAAAGGTATGGAAAACAGGTGTGAGGATGTTATAATGCCGTTGTATCGCTCCATGGTGCGACCGCACCTTGAGTATTGTGTTCAATTCTGGTCGCCGCATCTCAAGAAAGATATAGTAGAATTGGAAAAGGTGCAGCGAAGGGCGACTAAAATGATAGCGGGGATGGGACGACTTCCCTATGAAGAAAGACTAAGGAGGCTAGGGCTATTCAGCTTGGAGAAGAGACGGCTGAGGGGAGACATGATAGAGGTATGTAAAATAATGAGTGGAGTGGAACAGGTGGATGTGAAGCGTCTGTTCACGCTTTCCAAAAATACTAGGACTAGGGGGCATGCGATTAAACTACAGTGTAGTAAATTTAAAACAAATCAGAGAAACATTTTCTTCACCCAACGTGTAATTAAACTCTGGAATTCATTGCCAGAAAATGTGGTGAAGGCGGTTAGCTTAGCAGAGTTTAAAAAGGGGTTGGACGGTTTCCTAAAGGACAAGTCCATAAACCGCTACTAAATGGACTTGGAAAAATCCAAAATCCCAGGAATAACATGTATAGAATGTTTGTACGTTTGGGAAGCTTGCCAGGTGCCCTTGGCCTGGATTGGCCGCTGTCGTGGACAAGATGCTGGGCTCGATGGACCCTTGGTCTTTTCCCAGTATGGCATTACTTATGTACTTATGTACTTATATACTAAAGAGAGTCCTATAGTTTATCAGCTGAAAATAGCATTGAAACAGTCATAACCACCGTAATCACAAAATTCAGAAGAATAAGCCAAGGTCAGTAAATACTACTACTACTACAATTTGATATGTCAAGCGCTGTCAACCTAGTAGATCATACAATACTAATGACCCTGCTTAACAACATAGGAATAACTGGAACAGTAGCAACCTAGTTCAGTGGTTTTCTAAGAACTAGATCCTACCTTGTCAAGATGGCCATTGAATTTTCAGCCTCCTGGATCCCTGAATGTGGGGTCCCTCAGGCTTTCCTGATATCACCAATATTATTCAATGTCCTGATGGCGCCACTTGGTAAGAAACTGGAAAAATTAGTTTAAACCCATTCATACACGCAGATGATGTCACCATGTACATACCTTTCAACAACAGTATCACAGATACTGGATAATGCCAAAAAAGGACTCAACCTCATGGAAAACTGGGCCACAACTGTCGAACTTAAACTGAACCAAGACAAAACCAAACTCCTGGTTTTATCCAGCCAACACAATCCCACTACTTACCAAAACCATCTTACACAATCGAAACACAAATAAAAATACTAGGAATCATTCTCGACAAACATCTTACTTCCAAAGACCAAGTTGCTGCAACGTCATCAAAAACTTCAAAAAATCTATGGAAACTGAGAAGAATCAGAGACTATTTCCCCAGACAGCCATTCCGTCTTATAATACAGAAGCTGATACTGTTCCAACTAGAATACTGCAATGCAGCATATGGAGGCTGCAAAGAAAACCTACTATGATCGTTGCAGACCATCCAAAGCACAGCAGCAAGATTGGTATTCAAAAATTTGAAATATGATAGAGCAACGCCAATACTCATAATGCTACATTGGCTCCTGATCAAGGCCAGGCTATTTTTCAAAACCAGCACAATCATCTTCAAAATACTGTTTGGCATGTCACCGGACTACATGCTAGACATGATCAAACTTTCACCAAGAAATGCAAATCCAGGAAACAGAGGTTACCTACTACTTTACCTGCCCAACTGTAGAAATGTACTATACAAATTCACCTACATGGCAGGATTTAGCTACCTGGGCTCAAAATGGTGGAACTCAATTCCCATAGTCATAAGAAGCATCACGAACTACATCCAGTTCAGAAAAGGCCTAAAGACCTACCTCTTCAGGAAATTCTATGAGTAAAATATGCACTAATTATTCTGAAACAACAATACTCAACACAGCCTCTAACTGTAACACATCTTTTTATTTAAGAAATGAACTAAGGCATATCTTCTCAAGAAACTCAATGACTATTCCATACACACTAATAGTTATCTTGCCAACCACTGTAAAACACAGCATCATACAACCTTTTAAATGTAACAATCAATGCAATCGCCAACAACTGTTAAACATAAACCACATTGAACCAAAACTTGTTTTTGGATAATTGTGGGATACAAGTATGTATAAATGAATAAATAAATAATAGACTTACAGTATATTCTGCTATTACCAATCCATTTGATTCAATGCGGACTGCACAGAAGAAAAAGCAGGATATTTTTGGGAAGCACATAAAATTCAGACTAAAACATCATTGACTTCTATTTTGCTACAAATTTCTGAAAAATATGTTTTTAATTTTCTGTGAAATTGCATGTTCGTTGCTTTTAATGGTAATGAATTCCAGATAGCAGTCAAGGAAAACAGGCTGTGAGGGAGTGGGTGGTATAGTGAAGAGCACTCCCTCACTGATATTGCAATTAAGTCACCTTACAGGAAGGGGGCGCTAGCTCACTGATGCTAAGAGTAAGCAACCCTTTTGATTTAAGAAGGCAGGACTCAGGCAGGGAGGAATTTAAATTAGAGAGTTGCATGGGGACAGAAATCTAACCCATCCCCATGCCCATCCCCACTGCAAGTAATCTCCTCCAGCCCTGCCCCACCACACCACATTGTACCCCACAGCACAGTCACCTTGACTCCCTCCCAAGAAAGCCAGATTTTATAATATTGCTAAAAGTAACATAAATGCATTTTCTTCCATACTCTGCTAAATACATAATTAAAAAGATGTACGTTTTCAAAAAAGCAAACATCCATGAGTAGCCTGCCCCACTCTCTTCTCCTCTCCATCCCCTTCTATCCCATATGCTCTATTCCCCCTTTTAACTTCCCTACTCCATGTACATCCCCCTTTACCAATCTTTTTTCCAGCCCCCTCCCACCCATTCACGACTCCATCCAACCTCCTCCCTTCCCCTCCAGCACTAAGGGGCCTTTTTCCTAAGCGGCGGTAAGCCCACCATAGGCTTATCACACGCCAATTAGGCTTACTGCATGCCAATTTGGAGCTACCACTGGTGGTGCGCAGCATTTCTGGTGCTAGCGCAGCATTTCTGGTGCTAGCGGAAATACTAGAAAAAAATATATTTCTGTAGGGGGTTACCCAGGGTTAATTGGGCAGTGCCAGTGCCAGGTTGGCATGGGAGCCCTTACCACCACCTCAATGGTTGGCGGTAAATGCTCCCCCCCCCCCCCCCGCATGGCCACGCAGTAAGAGCAATCTTACTGCATGGCCACGTCTTTTTTGGGGGGGAGGGGAGCTTTTTTTCCTGCTGCAGTAAAAAGGGCCTCGGCGTGCAGCAAAAAAGGCCCCACTAGCACAGAGCCCTTTTTTTACCGCAGCTTAGTAAAAGGGACCCTGAGTCAGGGTGCTCTCTCCAAATGTACCTCAATGCACCCTGGTGGTCTAGTGGCCTCATTGGGGCAGGAAAGATCCCTGTTTTTTCCTGTCTCCTGCCGCTTCTTTAAAATGGCTGCCGAGCCTTCAAGCAGTGGCCTCACAAGACTTCCGCTTGAAGTCTTAGCAGCCATTTTGATGAAGGAGCGGCACTTTGGCAACAAATTTCTTTGGCTGGCGGGGCTTTGGCATCCCTACCAGCCATTTAACGGGAGCTGCCAAGGTCCCCTGGGCCCCCATGGCTATACTTTTACAGTGTTGTGTAGGTGTCATTTACGTGTGTATGTGTTTATATATGTGTGCAAATGACTTGGCATTTATGCACCTAAATGCTGCCCAACTTTAGGTGCATCTTTTTAAAATTTACCTCTTATATTTCTTGCATCAGGGGTTTCTGGAGTCACCGGCCAACCTGGGATTGGAGATCCCCAGGGGGAAGGTGTCCAGGGTCTCTGAAGTGGGTTCTTGAGGCCTTTTAAATCATACCGTTGCATGAAATGGGTCTTTCTTCAGAAGTCCTGATAAAAATAACTACACCTCCTTCCCTGCTTTTCGCGATTTTTGGCATTGATGAGTTGGTTTGCATGATTTTGCACTGCAGCAGCTCATGAATGACAAGTTTAAATAAATTTCCACGTGAAGTAAGCTTCTTTGTGAAAGTTTACTATTGCAAAATGTACTTTCAAGAAGTGACTTTGCAAACATGCACTTTGAGTAAACAATAGTACAGAATGCCTAAAATTTGCCATTTTTGTGAGTTTCTGAGTATTTTGTGTCATTTTTCACATGCAATAAACTTTTTTGTAAAATCACTTTGCGTTTCAATACATGAAGCCTGTTATTTGATATCTCTGATGTGGCTTCATATTTCTGTCTAGATAGGACAGTGAGGGTATCTCTGTGGAAACCCTCTGATACTCTAGAGCGAGCACATTTTACATGGGATAAATCTGAATGTTTACAAGTGTAATTCTTTGTGTAACTGAAACATATGCTCACAATGTGGTTGAATTAACTGCTCATTAGCTACTGTAGCTATAATTGCAGTAAAAGTGCTTCCCAGAGCAGGTGATATGATTTTCTATGGCACAGTAGCAGCAAGTTCGGGCCTATTGCGTTTTCAGATTTATAAAAAAAAAAAAAAAGCTTCTCAGGGGCATCTCTGATGGCAGGGTATCATTTTAACTAAGAGGAGTTTCTGCTGGAGGGGGATGCAGTGCCTTTAGTATGCTAAATATGAATGATTAGGAACTCAGGGTTCAACATGAAAGACTTATTAAAACATTCTTTTGTTCTGAGTTGGATAAACTGAAAACATGGAGCCAATATTCTGACTAGCACAGGTTTTCTGTAGCTGTAGGAACTGAGGGCACTCGGCAACCCTTTTTCTCACATCTTTATCATGGACACCTAAATAGCAGACAGCTGTCTCGCTGGCATAGACTAATGAGCACGTCTCCGCAGAACATTGTTCTGCTCAATTAGACTCAGCTTATCCTAAAGTTCATCTTTTTTACTTTATTTGTGCTGTAGTAATTCACTTTCGGTCCTCATTTGGCTGCAGAGCAAAACTGTACATTTTAGTCCAAACCACAGAGCAGAGATCTCTGTTTTTCCAAACAAGAGCCACTTTGTCAATAGAAGCTCAAGGTGAGAGCCAACGCCATCACTGGACAAAGCCGCAGATTCCTGTCAACCTCCACCATTCTGTCTCCACTCCATCCCCTTCATGTTGGCTCTCCCTTCCTTTTCAGTTTTTAATCTCCCCCCCCCCTGTTCTTTCTCTGGAGGCCTGTTTGTGAAGCCACCTTTCGAGCAGGTGTTCTGTTTTCTTCTAGCACCACAAAGCTTGCAGAAAGGTTGAATTTCATGGTACTCTCTGTCTTGTGAGAACAGAGTGGATTTTGGGCAGCACATAATTCAATCTCACCCAAAGCTGCGTGGACGTATGTTATGTTACTCATGGTGGTGGTGGTGGGGGGGGGAGAAGCTCATGGTGGTGGTGGTGGGGGGAGAAGCTTCTTGGTTTTTCCTGGTGGGGGGGGGGGGGAGGTATGTGTTTGTGTATAAAAAAAAATTGGATGTTGCAGATGTGCTTGCATATTTTACGTAGGGGTTGGTTTTCTGTTCCCACCTCAAGTGGTTGCTCCATGGTTATTTGTACTGCTTGTTGTTTCTTCTGGTCCTCAACAATGTGTTGGAATATAAGGCATGAGAAGGGGTGGGGGGGGAGGAGGTATGTGGGAGAATTTTGGCTTGGGGAAGAGAGGATGCAGGGTCTCAATGTACAAAACATAAACTATTACATCTATTTATATTGTGGGCACTTTTACTCCAAATAAAAAATTGTTTTGACCATAAGCAGAATAAGCGTTACGGAGGTATGCCATCAGCAAGTCTGAGGAAAAGTGGAGAGAGGTTATGCACTGGGGAAAGAGTCAGAGGACTAAGGAATGATGGGGGCCACTAATGGCCCCCTGAGCCTTTCAATGAAGAGCACTGCCACAGACATGATACCTAGCTACATAGGAAAGACATGGCTGCATACAAGAGAGTCAGGGTCCCGTGTGAACATTTCCTTTAAAAGAAAACAAATGGCAGCCACCAAAGTGGAGAACCTGGATCTGCCACGAAGAACAATACAGAGACAAGGAAGTAGCGTGATGAACAGGACACTTCCAAAAAAAGCCACGGAGATGAGAAATGAAAATAATGTTCTTTAATAGGAGATAAGACTCGACACGGCACCGTGTTTCGGTGAACAACGCCTGCCTCAGGAGTCTGTACTTGGTAAATGCCAGTTAATGTAACTGAAGAAAGAGTGAATCAAATAGAGCCTTTAAAAAGGCTTGTAATTGGTAAGTATACAAAATACGTAGATCGAAAGTACAAACAAGACTGGTGGAGAAACAATTGCAAAACGTGCCAAGCAGGAATACTTACCAACTACAAGCCTTTTTAAAGGCTCTATTTGATTCACTCCTTCTTCAGTTATATTAACTGGCATTTACCAAGTACAGACTCCTGAGGCAGGCGTTGTTCGCCAAAACACGGTGCCGTGTCAAGTCGAGTCTTATCTCCTATTAAAGAATATTATTTTCATTTCTTGTCTCCGTGGTGTTTTGGAAGTGGCCTGTTGAGCACGCTAATTCCTTGTCTCTGCTTTAAAAGAAAACAAAATGCCTTTTATCCGCTGCTTTAAAACGGGTTCTGCATGCTGATGCCACTGCGGGCCCCCATTTACCTCACAGCAGCATAATCGAAAGAGAAGGATGCCCATCTTCTGACACAAATCAGGAGATGGGCGTCCTTCTCTCAGGGTCGCCCAAATCGGCATAATCGAAAGCCAATTTTGGACATCCTCAACTGCTTTCCGTCGTGGGGATGACCAAAGTTCACAGGGGCGTGTCGGCAGTGAACCAAAGGCAGGACGGGGGGCGTGGTTAAGAGATGGGCATCCTCGGACGATAATGGAAAAAAGAAGGGCGTCCCTCACGACCATTTGGCCAACTTTACTTGGTCCAATTTTTTTCATGACCAAGCCTTGAAAAGGTGCCCGAACTGACCAGATGACCACAGGAGGGAATGGGGGATGACCTCCCCTTAATCCCCCAGTGGTCACCAACCCCCTCCCACCCAAAAAAAATGTTTTTAAACATTTTTTCCAGCCTCTAAGCCAGCCTCAAATGTCATACCCAGCTCCATGACAGCAGTAGGCAGGCCCCTGGAGTAGTTTTTAGTGGGTGCAGTGCACTTCAGGCAGGCGGACCCAGGCCCATTCCCCCTACCTGTTACACTTGTGGTGGTAAATGTGAGCCCTCCAATACCCACCCGAAACCCACTGTACCCACATGTAGGTGCCCCCCCTTCACCCCTTAGGGCTATGGTAGTGGTGTACAGTTGTGGGGAGTAGGTTTGGGGGGGAGTTTGGGGGGATCAACACCAAAGGTAGGGGAGCTATGCACCTGGGAGCAATTTGTGAAGTCCACTGCAGTGCCTCCTAGGGTGCCCGGTTGGTGTCCTGACATGTCAGGGGACCAGTGCACTACGAATGCTGGCTCCTCTCATGACCAAATGAGTTAGATTTGGTCGTTTTTGAGATGGGCGTCCTCGGATTCCATTATGGCCGAAAACCGAGGTCGTCCATCTCTAAGGTCGACCATCTCAACATTTAGGTCGACCATCTCTAAGGTCGACCTAAATGTTGAGATTTGGGCATCCCCGACTGTATTATTGAAACGAAAGATGGACGCCCATCTTGTTTCGATAATACAGGATGCCCTGCCCCTTCGTGGTGACGTCCTCAGAGATGGGCGTCCCCATTCGAAAATGCCCCTCTCAGTGTGGTAAAAGGGGCCCTTAGGCAGGCAGTGCAGCTGAATATCTCTTTTGACCACTGCGGCACTTTCCAGGCAGTAATGGGTTGTCTGGAGGCGGAGTTGGGACAGTCCCAGAAGTTATATGGGCACAGGCAATATTCGTTGCTTGTGCCAGCACAGCTGACTGGGCAAGTAGGGCCACTTAAATAGCAGTCATAACTATGCCCAGTTTAACTATGTGAGAAGGGCACTGAATATTGATATACCCCCATAACTCTAGGTGTTGCCACTCACCCAAATATTCAGTGCCAATGCCTGGACAGGCCTGGCAGTGAGTATCTGGGACTAATTAAAAAATGTTCCTTGCTTCTGGCTAAATATCAACTGGTATGGAAAAATGGTGGCCCATAAAAATCAGTCCAGATGTTACATGATTCAGACATGGAAAAGTAGTCTCTCAAGTTGTCATTGGTGTATTTCCAAAGAAAATATATGCCGGAAACTAATTTAGCTCTGAAGAATATTTACTTTGCATTTCTTGTTAAAATAAACCTATATTGTGAATATGCTGTAAGGATTTGCATAGCACACACAGAAGGCAGGTTGTGATACCTTCCAAAGAATTTTCCAAGGAGGGTGATGTAGATGAAACTCCATTCCAGTACATTCCACAGACATACAGTAGAGGGGTATCTACTGCTTAGAGCTGCAGGCTGAGAATTGGGGAAGCCATGGTTCAAATCCCACTGAAGCGCCTTTGGAGCTTGGCAAGTCATTTTGGAGGTAATTCTAGAACTGTGCAATTAAATAGATGCCCAGAGGGTGCCTGGTAGGAGCCTATTCTATAAAGGAATGTAGGCATCTACTAAGTTTTATAGAATACCAGCAGAACAGAAAAAAATATGCATCTATAATTTTTTATATATCTATAAATATATATTTTGGGGGTTGGGGATCCTCGCCAGCCAAAATATGTGCTGCGGCAGAGAAGGGGGGCGGCGAGGTGACGGGACAGACCAAAATGTGCCCCCCACCTTGGGCTCTGGCCCCTTCTCACCACGAGGTCTAGCTAAGCCTCTGATGCCTGCATTTGCTTCTCAGCATCAGGCCACACTGCTTTTTATGCCAGGAGGCATGGCAAGGTTGAAGAGTAGGTTTGGAAGGTGTTTGGCAGTTAGGGTCTGATACGTGCAGCACATTAACTGCCTATTGCAGACTTTATGCAGGCCACTTACTTCTCCCTAGATAGGAGGTGTTAAGTGCTTCCTCCTTAATTGGTAGTATGTACTGTACATTAATCTGAATATTAGTGTACAACCTGCGTTACAAAATAGTTCAATGGTTGCTATGTTAAAATTTGCAGCTACTGCGGGCTAAATTCTTGTGTTAATCTGTTTCACCACAGATTAGTAAAAGGACCCTCTGGGTATCAAAAATAAGATTTTAAAATGAATACTCCACATTACGGGTAGCCAATGTAATTTAGCGAAATCAGGAGTCATGTGCTCATAACGAGAGAGCCCTGATATCAAATGAACATTAGCATTCTAGGCTACTTGCAGTGCACAAATTCAACATGATGGTAAACCCAAATCATGGGGGTCCTTTTATTCAGGGCCTTTTTTTGAGGGGGGTACTTGGGGGTACTGAGTACCGGCACCTTTTCCATTGTCTGCTAAAATTGACCCATGGACCCCAAGTTTTAATGAAAGAGCTCAGGCTCTACACACCAATTCTGCCTTGTCATAGATTCTGTGACTGGTTGCAGGGGGCCTGGGTATTGTGGGGTGGGTCCCTCAGTGATCACCCCACCCCTGAAATGTGTCATTAGCATTTGAGTACCGGCACCTTTTTTGCTAGAAAAAATGCACTGCTTTTTACTGAGCTGTGGTAAAAGTGACCTTGAAGTGCCCTTGCACAGGTTCTTCTCATGTGATAAGGCTGTTTCTACCACAGCCATAAAAATGGCCGTGTTCTAGTTTTTGTATTAATGGCCCTTTGCTAATGTTGTCTTAGCATGCGGCCATTTAAAAAATTAGTGCATCTGCACTTACCGTCATCCATTTTGTAGGTGGAAAGGGCTCAAACGCTATTCCTGCGATAACCAGATAGCTGCGCTGATTAGAGCAGGAATACCCAGTCTCCACCCCCAAGACACGCTCCTCATAAAATGATTAAAAATATTTTTTATGTGCAGTTAGCGAGTGCGCATTTGGCTCTTACTGCAGGATGCCTAAGCATATCCCAAGGTTTGCCATCTTAAGCTGTGGTAGATAGGGCTAGATTTTATATATGGCACCTGAAAAATTTGTGTGTAATAAGAAATATGCCTAGGTGTATTCTCTAAAGTACGTCTACATTTTATAGAATAGGCTTAAATTTCTGCACGGTATATAGAATACACCAAGCACCTCCCCACATGACCAAGGGCCCTGTTTACTAACGCGAGCTAGCGTTTTTAGCACGCACTAAAAATTAGCACATGCTAATGCTAGGGACACCCATATATTTGTATGGGTGTCTCTAGCATTAACGCACGCTAAAAATTCTAGCATGCCCATAGCGCAGCTTAGTAAATAGGGCCCCAAATTTGGTCACATTAATTTAGGCCATGTTTTACTTGGCGTAAATCCTGATGTCTATATTAGGCACTGGGGCCCTTAACTCTATAAAGGTTATCCTCCTAAATTTATGATCCTAAAACATACGCTCCTAATTTATGAGCATAATTTATGCTCTAAAAATTACGAGCATAATCTATTTTGGAGCATAAATTATGCTCCTAAATTTAGGAGCATAACCGTTATAGCATAAGGCCCTATCCTCCTAAATTTATGCTCCTAAAATTTATGCTTCTCAATTTTATGATCATAATCTATGCACCTAAACTTATGCTCCTAAATTAGATTGTGCTCATAATTTAGGAGCATAAATTTAGAAGCACAACCTTTATAGAATAAGGCCCAGAGCAGGTGTATTCTATAATAATGTATTTAGATTTTAGAAGCGTCCATTCCACGCCCATAACCATGCCCTCTTTTCAACCATGTGACTTGAAATTTGCGTGCACCACATTACAGAATTTACTTAGGGCACTGTTTACTAAGCAGCATTATAGGCGCGTTAACATTTTTAACGTGTGTTAACCATGTACGCGCGTTTACCATGTACGTGCCTACAATATCCCTATAGGCGCCTACATGGTTAGCACACGTGCACCTTAGTAATCAGGGCCCTTAGTGTGTTGTGCATGTAAAGCATAGTTAATACCAGTTAGTGCTTGTTAACATCCAATTGACAGCTCTGATTAACTAACCAATTAAGTTATGCACCCCAACCTTGGCTGACTTCTAATATCCACTACCTACGTTCCTATACCCGCTCCGCCGAACGCCTCTGGCGGAAATCTCGGGCCCTTGCTGATTTCTTACACTTTAATTTCATGCTGACCTCCTTCCAATCTGCTCTTTTACGTGCCAAACAGGACTATTATATCCAACTGACCAACTCTCTTGGCTCTAATCCTCGACTTCTCTTCACCACATTGAACTCTCTCCTCAAGGTGCCCCCTCCCCCAACTCCCCCTTCATTATCTCCTCAGACCCTTGCTGAATTCTTTCACAACAAGGTTCAAAAGATAAACCTTGCTTTCTCTACCTCACCAGCTCTCCCTCCACTAGTCCGTTCCCCTCTCTCTCCTTCCCCTCATTCCCTTTCCTCCTTTCCTGAAGTTACTATTGAGGAAACTACACTTCTCCTTTCTTCCTCAAAATGTACCACCTGTTCCTCTGATCCCATTCCCACCCACCTCCTTAATGCCATCTCTCCTGCTCTTATTCCTTTTATCTGTCACATTCTCAACCTCTCACTTTTCACTGCGATTGTCCCTGCTGCCTTTAAACATGCTGTGGTCACACCTCTCCTTAAGAAGCCTTCACTCGACCCTACTTGTCCCTCTAATTACCGACCCATCTCCCTCCTTCCTTTTCTCTCCAAATTACTTGAGCGTGCTGTTCACCGCCGCTGCCTTGATTTTTCTCTCCTCACATACTATTCTTGACCCACTACAATCTGGTTTTCGCCCTCTCCACTCAACCGAAACTGCACTTACTAAAGTCTCCAATGACCTATTACTGGCTAAATCCAGAGGTCAATATTCCATCCTCATTCTTCTTGATCTTTCCGCTGCTTTTGACACTGTCGATCACAGCATACTTCTCGATATCCTGTCCTCACTTGGATTCCAGGGCTCTGTCCTTTCCTGGTTCTCTTCCTACCTCTCCCTCCGCACCTTTTGTGTTCACTCTGGTGGATCCTCTTCTACTTCTATCCCTCTGCCTGTCGGCGTACCTCAGGGTTCTGTTCTTGGTCCCCTCCTCTTTTCTATCTACACTTCTTCCCTTGGTTCATTAATCTCATCCCATGGCTTTTCCTACCATCTCTATGCTGATGACTCCCAAATCTACCTTTCTACCCCTGATATCTCACCTTGCATCCAAACCAAAGTTTCAGCGTGCTTGTCTGACATTGCTGTCTGGATGTCTCAACGCCACCTGAAATTAAATATGACCAAAACCGAGCTTCTCATTTTCCCCCCCAAACCCACCTCCCCGCTCCCCCCATTTTCTATTTCTGTTGATGGCTCTCTCATTCTCCCTGTCTCCTCAGCTCGAAACCTTGGGGTCATCTTTGACTCTTCTCTCTCCTTCTCTGCTCATTTCCAGCAGATTGCCAAGACCTGTCGTTTCTTTCTTTACAACATCCGTAAACTCCGCCCCTTTCTTTCCGAGCACTCTACCAAAACCCTCATTCACACCCTTGTCACCTCTCGTTTAGACTACTGCAATCTGCTTTTTGCTGGCCTCCCACTTAGTCACCTCTCCCCTCTCCAGTCGGTTCAAAACTCTGCTGCCCATCTCATCTTCCGCCAGGGTCGCTTTACTCATACTACCCCTCTCCTCAAGACCCTTCACTGGCTCCCTATCCGTTTTCGCATCCTATTCAAACTTCTTCTACTAACCTATAAATGTACTCACTCTGCTGCTCCCCAGTATCTCTCCACACTCGTCCTTCCCTACACCCCTTCCCGTGCACTCCGCTCCATGGATAAATCCTTCTTATCTGTTCCCTTCTCCACTACTGCCAACTCCAGACTTCGCGCCTTCTGTCTCGCTGCACCCTACGTTTGGAATAAACTTCCTGAGCCCCTACGTCTTGCCCCATCCTTGGCCACCTTTAAATCTAGACTGAAAGCCCACCTCTTTAACATTGCTTTTGACTCGTAACCACTCGCCTCCACCTACCCTCCTCTCTTCCTTCCCGTTCACATTAATTGATCTGATTTGCTTACTTTATTTATTTTTTTGTCTATTAGATTGTAAGCTCTTTGAGCAGGGACTGTCTTTCTTCTGTTTGTGCAGCGCTGTGTATGCCTTGTAGCGCTATAGAAATGCTAAATAGTAGTAGTAGTAGTAATATGCTTCAATTTCCAGAAATTAAGGAGTGATATAAAGAATTTGAGGGATAATGTCTAATACAGCTTAATAAAAGGGCCCCCAAGTGTATTGCAGTTGTCCTGATGTACGAGTACAGAAAATCTCCAAAACATTGAACTAGTTTTTTCAGTTTATAAAATATAATCTGTACTGTTTCTCAAATAATTTGGACTCGGATAAATGAGATTATTAGTGAGTACTGTAAGTATTTCAGCGTAGAGTAACGCAAATGTTGGGGATTAGTTCATAATGGTGATTCATTAAGGACACAGCTGACTTTTATTTCCTTCTAAGCTTTTTAGATCTTTTTGCAGCGCAAGCGTATAGGCACAGAAAAAAAATATATATCTCCTGCAAAATGACATTGTTTTCAGCTTCTTTTGTTTCCAAAGCTCTTTGTCTCTTTTACAATGATTACTACCTCCTTGGACTTTCTTATGCAGGAAGCTTATGTCAAACTAATTAACATTTAATGAAAGGAAATCAACTGATAGAATGTTTTTCTTGGCTGCACAACTAATAAGCTGTATATACTGTACATGTTTAACAAAGTGTAATTGACACTATGGCTTTCTTGCAGTTGTAAAGTGGTACAGGGGTGTGTGTGTGTGTGTAAATGACTGAGTACGCTTTGGTGTAGTTTAGGGTGTGCAAATCCTACTACTACTATATCTACTACTACTTATTTCTAAAGCGCTACTAGACTTACGCAGCACTGTACACTTGAACATGAAGAGACAGTCCCTGCTCGACAGAGCTTACAATCTAATTAGGCCAGACAAACAGAACAAATAAGGGATAAGGACAAAGAGTAGCAAGATTCTGTGCAGAATCCTAAAGAGTAGCAAGATTCCGGAATCCCATAGTAGCAAGATTCTGTGCAGAATCCCAAAGAGTAGCAAGATTCCGGAATCCCAAGACTACTACTACTAGTTATCATTTCTATAGCACTACTAGACGCACGCAGCGCTGTACACTTGAACATGAAGAGACAGTCCCTGCTCGACAGAGCTTACAATCTAATTAGGACAGACAAACAGGACAAACAAGAGATAAGGGAATATTAAAGTGAGGATGATAAAATAAGGGTTCTGAACAAGTGAACAAGGGTTAGGAGTTAAAAGCAGCATCAAAAAGGTGGGCTTTTAGCTTAGATTTGAATATGGCCAGAGATGGAGCTTGACATACCGGCTCAGGAAGTCTATTCCAGTCTTTGAATACTGCAAACCCGTCTGATTTCTACTCTATCCACATTGAATACTCATATATTTCAATATCAATACATGATATTTAATTTATTGTGTATATACTGCTATATCCCCAAGAAGAGTTCACCAGTGTTTACAGTAAATCGATAGGCAGTTTTGTAGGGCTCCTGCCACATGTCAGCATGTTCCTGCTGACATGTGGCAGGAACCCTGACATTCCTGCCACCTGTTTTTTACGGGTGATTGTGATTATTTTGTATTGTTACAGCAGTGTGACAATAAACATTTGACAAGAGAGTGTGACTCTTATAGCCAGTTTACAGAAGACCGATAAATCTGTGAGCAACTTATGATAGATACAACTGTAATATAACAACCACGGAATAATGATTAGTTTACAGATGTTGACGATCCTTAGCATTAGGGGTTATATTGGTTTTAATTGAGGCTCTAAATGTCATATGGGAAGTTTTTCAGTTTCTCTCTAAATGAGAGATAAGAGGATTTGAGGTGTATAGTAGTGGGTAAGGAGTTCCAGAGTGTGGAATGACTATAAAAGAGAATAGGCAGCACAGAGAGGGTTCGAAGCAGAAGGCACAAACCAAAAAGTACAAAGAAAAGCACTAAGAGTCTCCAAAATCGGGACAAATCCTTTAATTTAACAGCAAAAATCCAAGTAGTACAACAATCTCCTGTAGCGTGTTTTGGCGCACAGCGCCTGCCTCAGAGGTCGTTGGTTGAGTTGTATCTAATAAGAATGAACCAGCTGAAAAGCTTGGGTTCAGCACTAATGTAGAATTTGTCCCTGCGTGACTGGAGCCCTCAAGCCAAAATTCCGCAAGTGTAAAGCAAAATGGCGTCTCTTCCTAAATGTTTAAAACGCCAGACACAGGACATTAAAGAGTCTGAAGAAGCGGAGATTCTTGACGTTACGGGAGCAAAATATCAGCTTGTGTTGCAATCATGTAGAGTGTCCACATAAGAAGTCTTTAAAGATGTTGATCAGCATTGCTGAGGTTTGTCCGTATATCACATGGAACAGGATACAAGCATCTTAGAACTGAGCTCTCTTTTGAATGGGGAGCCAGAGTAGCAGTTTCAAGCAAGGCGAGACTCTATCGTAATTCTTGAGCTTGAAAATCAGGTGGGCAGCTGTGTTTTGGATGAGTTGGACATTAGCTGAGAGGCCTAGATAGAGAGATTGCAGTAGTCAGTGTGAGACAAGACAAGCATTTGAACACGTAGCGCGAAGGATGACTGGTCAAAGTAGGATCTGGCAAATCTTAGCCGTTTAAGAAGTCCTTTTACCAAGCTGTGGGAAAAAAAGGGTCCTGCGCAAGCGGCAGGGGCTGTTTTTTCCTTTGCGCCAGAGCCGTTTTTTTTCCGCAGCTGGTAAAAGCTGAAAAAAATGGCCATGCGGTGAGAACTCTTACTGCGTGGTCATGCGGTGGGGAGCCCTTATTGCCACCCATTGAGGTGGCGATAAGGGCTCCTGCTCTAACCCGGTAGTAACCGGGTTGCAATGCCCGATTTACCGCCTGGTTAGCGCCATGCAAGCAATTTCTGGGGTTTTTCTTTTTCCCCGGAAATGGCATGTGCTGGGAATGGGACTACCGCCGGTGGCCGCGTTGTGCCGGCTGTAGTCCTGGAAGAGCGAGCGGTAAGCCTGCGTTGGGCTTACCGGCACTCTGTGAAAGCGCCCCCTACATTTGTAAAATGTTTTTTTGCTATAGTTGATTGGCTTGTGATTCGAAGGACAGTGATAAGTCTAAGGTTATTCCTAGTACCTTGGATTTGTCCTCCACTGGTATTGATAAATCAGGGATAGGGTTACTGTATTTGGGATGGAATCATATCTGAATGTAATATCAATTTAAATAAATCCTATAGATATTGTTGATCAATTAATATTAGACAAGTTTTCAAGAAAGCAGACTACATTACCTCATGTCAGACTTAACATGCAGTCTAACAGAAAGACTTGTAAGTCAAAATGTAAAATGTTTACACAATGTATTTCATTGCTTTCTTTATTGACCCTACCTGACCCTACCTGTCCCTCCAACTACCGCCCCATCTCCCTCCTACCCTTCCTCTCCAAAATACTTGAGCGCACCGTTCACAGCCGCTGCCTTGATTTTCTCTCCTCTCAGGCCATCCTCGATCCGCTTCAATCCGGTTTTCGCCCTCTACACTCGACAGAAACAGCACTCTCTAAAGTCTGTAATGACCTGTTCCTTGCCAAATCCAGAGGCCACTACTCCATCCTCCAGCCGCTTTTGACACTGTCAATCATGATTTACTTCTTGCCACACTGCCCTCATTTGGGTTCCAGGGCTCTGTCCTCTCCTGGTTCTCCTCCTATCTCTCCCACCGCACCTTCAGAGTACACTCTCATGGATCTTCCTCCACCCCCATCCCGCTTTCTGTTGGAGTTCCCCAGGGATCTGTCCTTGGACCCCTTCTTTTTTCAATCTACACCTCTTCCCTGGGCTCACTGATCTCATCTCATGGTTTCCAGTATCATCTTTATGCTGACGACACCCTGCTGTATCTCTCCACACCAGACATCACCGCGGAGACCCAGGCCAAGGTATCGGCCTGCTTATCCGACATTGCTGCATGTATGTCCAACCGCCACCTGAAACTGAACATGGCCAAGACCGAGCTTATCGTCTTTCCACCAAAACTCACTTCTCCTCTTCTTCCACTCTCGATCTCAGTTGATAACACAATCATCCTCCCCGTCTCATCCGCCCGCAACCTCGGAGTCATCTTCGACTCCTCCCTCTCCTTCTCTGCGCATATCCAGCAGACAGCCAAGACCTGTCGCTTCTTTCTCTTTAACATCAGCAAAATTCGCCCTTTCCTCTCAAAGCACACCACCCGAACTCTCATCCACGCTCTCATTACCTCTCGCCTTGACTACTGCAACCTACTCCTCACTGGCTTCCCACTTAACCATCTATCCCCCCTTCAATCCATTCAGAACTCTGCTGCACGTCTTATATTTCGCCTGAACCGATATACTCATATTACCCCTCTCCTCAGGTCACTTCACTGGTTTCCGATCAGATACCGCATACAGTTCAAGCTTCTCCTTCTTAACCTACAAATGCACTCAGTCTGCAGCCCCTCATTACCTCTCTACCCTCATCTCTCCTTACGTTCCCGCCCGAAACCTCCGCTCACAGGACAAATCCCTCCTCTCAGTACCCTTCTCCACCACCACCAACTCCAGGCTCCGCCCATTCTGCCTCGCCTCACCCTATGCTTGGAATAAACTTCCTGAGCCCTTACGCCAAGCCCCCTCCCTACCCATCTTCACATCCTTGCTCAAAGCCCACCTCTTCAATGTTGCTTTCGGCACCTAACCTTTACACCTTTCAGGAAATCTAGACTGGCCCAATTTGACTGCCCCTACTTGACTGACTGTACATTTGTCCTTTAGATTGTAAGCTCCTTGAGCAGGGACTGTCCTTCTATGTTAAATTGTACAGCGCTGCGTAACCCTAGTAGCGCTTTCGAAATGTTAAGTAGTAGTAGTAGTAGTATTGTGTTGAAAGCAAATTGTCTACAATTTCATGCAGTTAAACATGCGAGAAACATTTTATTTTCTGTAGATTTAAAGTCATGATAAAATGGAGGATTAAAAATGTCATTTTTCCATGGTGCTTTGGAAACTTTGAACAGAGAATGGAAACTTTTCAGGACTTAGTAAAAGGGTAAACTGCTGATATCTGACATGTTCTAAATGAAGACGAGCTGCTGAGTTCTTTAGCAGATGACTTGTTATAACACGCACCAACCAGAAGTGCACGGACAGTCTCTCTTAGAGACAGACTCTAGCTGCAACCTGGGGAAAGCAAAAAAAAAAAGAAAGAGAAAGGCAGGTCTAGATTGATTTTGCAATGACAGCTGCATATTAATCTAAAGAATTTCTTGAAAAAAAAATCAAAAAGGCATTTTTCAGCAAAATGCAACCCCAGAGCTTTAATCAGAAAGCAGGGGAATAAACTTGAAACAGGATTGATTTCTTCTTGAAGGGAAGATTTGTTTGAAAGTCTACCAACCACGGTTGTATTATTTGGTTTTCAATATTTCAGCAAAATTGTTCCATATGGTTTCAAGTAAAGAGATAACTGCTTTAAACAAAGGATACAATTATGAGATCAATTGAAAAGGAATGAGATGCATTAGGTAAACTATGCCAGTGAATAATTCTACATTCTAACATATTTCACAGTTAATCTTTTTTTGCTTAACTGTGATAATAAAGTCAATTCAACCAGGGATTCTGAAATATTTATGGCAAAAAGTTGAACACTGAGTTTAAGCCATGTCAAAATTAAAAAAAAAAAAGCCATAGCTCTGAAACCCCAAGTAACCTTTTATGGTTAAGAGTCTCCCCAAATCTCGCATTTTGTGACAGCCACTGTTCAAGTTTCTGAAACTCTGCTACCACCCAGTTATGACTCTGCAAACGAACCTTTTCCGGAGATGGGAAGGCGGTAGAACGAGAGGACATGAAATGAGATTGAAGGGGGGCAGACTCAAGAAAAATGTCAGGAAGTATTTTTTCACAGAGAGAGTAGTGGATGCTTGGAATGCCCTCCCGCGGGAGATGGTGGAAATGAAAACGGTAACAGAATTCAAACATGCGTGGGATAAACATAAAGGAATCCTGTTCAGAAGGAATGGATCCTAAGGAGCTTAGCCGAGATTGGGTGGCAGAGCCGGTGGCGGGAGGCGGGGCTAGTGCTTGGCAGACTTATATGGTCTGTGCCAGAGCCGGTGGTGGGAGGCGGGACTGGTGGTTGGGAGGCGGGGATAGTGCTGGGCATACTTATGCGGCCTGTGCCAGAGCCGGTGGTGGGAGGCGGGGATAATGCTGGGCAGACTTATACGGTCTGTGCCAGAGCCGGTGGTGGGAGGCGGGGCTGGTGGTTGGGAGGCGGGGATAGTGCTGGGCAGACTTATACAGTCTGTGCCCTGAAATAGACAGGTACAAATCAAGGTAAGGTATACACAAAAAATGGCACATGTGAGTTTATCTTGTTGGGCAGTCTGGGTGGACCGTGCAGGTCTTTTTCTGCCGTCATCTACTATGTTACTATGTTCTGCTAAGGTTTGAATACAATCTCAAACTAGTTTGTCCATAACTGATCTCCTGATATTTTCTGTGCGTCTTTCTTGAGAGCAGGGTCTGGGACTGGCAAAAGCAGCTTATGTTGGTTGTTGCTTGCTGCCAGAGACCTCTAGAAGTAAAGCAAAGTTTTGTTTTTTTTTAAAGGTACCTGCAAAAGGGGGGGGGGGGGGGGGGGGGGTTTGAGAAATGAGGAGAGTTACCAGATCACTAGCAGCGGAAGGGAAGGGAGGGAGAGATACCAGAATCTTCAGCTGGGATGGTTTGGAGACCCCTCTAGCCATGGCAAGGATGTGTTACTACTGGGTGGGCCTGAGCCCAAAGTGGGTGGGCCTTTATCCACCCGAACACACCTGGTTCCAATCTGCCTAAAGACCATCAGAAGTAGCTATCACACTGTATGTTCTAGAGGATTCTTTTCAGGAGGAACCTTCAGGGATGAAGAGGAGATTTCACATTCATCTGAAGGGTTAATCTGCTTCCTGATCGATAGCCAATGAGAGGGGGGGCAGGGGGGCAAAATTCCCTGGGCCTGGGCCTCCAAGGGGGGCCTGGCGCCGGGGTCTCTCTCTCTCTCTCTCTCTCCTGCTCCTGATGGGACACGAGTGATCGTGTCCCGACAGGACCAGGAGAGAGAACTCCAGTGCTGCAGCCGGGCTCCCCTTAGAGGCTGAGGAGGAGCACCTCCAGCGCTGCTCTTCTGCACAGCTGAGTGGCTGCTTTTCCTCTCAGGAGTCCTTGCGCCTGAGAGGAAAAGCAGTGGCAGGGGCAGGCAATCGGCAGAAGAGCAGCGTTGAAGGAATACGTTTTCTCACGCCTGGCGGGGCCTCGGGATCCCCGCCAGTGAAGGTAATTGGATTGTGTGTGGGGGGGCAGCAGCAATGGGGGGGGGGGGGGCAGCGGCTCTGTCCCTGGGCCTGGTTCAGTCTCTCGGCAGCCCTGTCCTGATCCCTAACTAAACTATTTATTTAGTTAAGACATTTGTATCCCAAATAAGATTGGGTTCAGTGTGGCCCACAAGTAACAAATATAAGGAAACAATCCAATAATTTACATAATATGAAATCATTTAGCACAGACAGAATTCTAATGGCTCATAGAAGCAAAATTGGAGGGTAATTACTCTTTATCACAAACCTACTGTCTGGCCCGGTAGAAAACTCCTGACTTAATCCTTTCAGCAAGCCCTGCATTTCTCTGGCCAGCAGGTTTCAATTCTTGAGCTTTGGCCCTTTTTATAGCTAATACCCACGATGCTCAAGGAACAGAGTATGTGAAAGAACTATTTGAAAAGTCAATGGTTTATATTATTATTTATTATTTTCTTATTAGGAATATACAGACAGATGAGATAGAGTAACAGGAGTTAGAAATAAGCCCCCCATAGTCAGATGACAGCGGTGAGTATTTTCCTGCCCCCCACCGGCGTTATTCTCAGATATTAAATACCAAGTGCTATCCAAGATTCAGCATTGAACACAGCAACCTGTTCCGGGGCAGAGGGAGCACGGAATGAGCAGAGAAGACAGGCGCGCGGCACCCCCCCCCCCCCCCTCCAGCAGCGTGCACCCGGGGCGGACCGCCCCCACCCCCCCCTCCTTGGTACACCACTGACAGACTTCAGTACATCGACCTCCTTAGCTGTTAAGACACCCTGTCATGAGCACCGTATAAACCCCATAAATAAATCAAATGCAACTTTAAAATATAATTAGCATGATATTTTCACTATGAAGCATTTCAATATAAATGTTCGAGTCAACTTTCTTAGTGCTACAGTAACAAAGACATGTCCTGCTCTGATTATCGGTAAATATTATACAATAAAATTAGTAAACATTAGCAAGCTTTATGGGCACTGGTGAAACGCAAAGCACAAGGACCACTGAAATATGAGACTCGCTTATTCATCCAATTAGGCTAATGATTAAGTAGTCCAAAAACCTACCAGGAAAACCAATGAAAAACACCTTTAGGCTGAAACCGACCAGTAAAACATCAAAAGCAACAGTTCTGCTCATCATGTAGCAAGAATCAATGGTACACACAAGAATGATATAAAGTAAAAATCATTATAGAGAGCAGAAAGCACTTCACAGGCATATCCAGTGGAGATATGTGCAGCTTTTCTCCCTATGGGTGTAACATAACTTATCCTCTTCCAGGGATATAAAGAGGTGATAATTAGGTGAAAACTGTAAATTACAAATTCAGTTTTTTCCTTACTAATTGACAACAGCTTTGTGAGAAATAAGGAAGAGTGTATTGTAGATTTGCAGTGACTTGACTTCATATTATTTAATTTCAGGTCTGTAAGATCCATGTTCCAAAGAAGGAATTACAGTATAGATATCCCTTTGCTGAGGCATCGTATCAGCAAATGAATTAACTTGGGGGCCCTTTTGGGCATAGCACACTGTAAGGCACTTTTTAGGACTTTTGTTTTGGGGGGGGGGGGGGGGGGAGGCTAAAGCCCGGATATGGCCCGGCACTGCATATCCGAGAATAATGCCAGCAATGGTCAGAAAAATGCTCACTGCCATCAGCTGAACATTGACTCCAAAGTATGCAAGGATGACAATGAATCAAATTCTGATTTCCTTTTAGTTAAAATGTTTTTGTGACAGAACAGTGTGTTTTAAACCTGTAAAATTGCCTTTAACTCTTGAAATGCATTTCTATAGTTTGGCCAGCAGGTGGTGCATGTTTTATGTTAAAGCTGTTATAGAAAAGTACATGTCTTCTTTTTGTTTCACTTAGTGAAGATGTAAATCCACAGTACTGTGAGCAGTATACTTTTAAAACTTGTTGACTGGGCTCTGATTGGCCTGGAGTTTGAAATTACCCAGCAGTTGTTGCTGGTTGTTGCTTAAGTCTTAGCCCTGGAGAAAAGAGAGACAGATCTCTTTGCTGAGGCTCGGTTAATTCTGATCTCCCCAGGTACTTTTTAGGAAGCATACAAATGTCTAGTTAATGTTATAATTGATCCATATTTCAGTTACCTGTTATTGTTTGCTGATTGCACATTTGTTTTGTTCATTGTTCCAGTGTGACAATAAACCTGTTTAGTTTGTTGACTCTGCCTGTCTGGACTGATAAAGAATCCTGGTGGTTTGTGTGTTGGGTCTGTGAGTGCTTTCCGGGAACTGTGGGACCACTGGGAGTGTGGCTCCAATAACCTGGAAATCACTGGGACTAATTTGAGAGTGGACAACTTGCCCAGAGGCGGTTGTGACCCAGTCGGTGGGAGCAGGGTGTTAGTGTAGAGCACAAGTGACAGGTGCAGGCTGACCTGAGCTGTACTGGGGATAGACCCTCTAAGTGGCCATAGGGTAACCCCAGGCAAGTGGCTAGGTGTTTCGTGACAGACCTTTGGCCTTCTTTTTTGGTGGCAGCGTGGTGGGATTGTCAGACTCAGTGTGTGGAGTGAGAGTCACCATCCACTGAGTGGTTCAGAGTCTTTTTTTTTTTAATCTGTAACCTCCAGACACAGAGTACAGTGAACAAGTACAGCAGTAACATGGTCCCTTTCCTGTTCAGTTTTTTTTTTTTTTGGTAGTGTTAGGAGATTAGCAGTGTGCTGATGGCGACTGGCAGCGACCAGCAGACACTGGAGATGCCTGACCTAACACAAGAGCAACCGGATGGCCTCAGTGAGGAGCAGCTGCAGGATTGACCTGCGCAGAGTTCTCCTGAAGGGAGGCCAGACTCCTTGTGGCTAGCGGCCTGTGCGTTGGCAGGGCCAGGTGCCAAGCCAGCTGAAATCTGGCAGATCTACATGGTAGAACAGTGGCTAGATCAACAGCAGCTGCGACGAGAAGATCAGCGGTGGCGTGAAGATTGTGAATTCCAGTGGCAGCATGAGGAGCAGGAGTTCCAGCTGCAAAAATTAAAGATGGAGATGGAAATGGCTCTCATCCAAAGCTCCAGCCCAAACCCTGTGTGAAGGCCCGAGGCAGGATCCGTAGCCTGGATTGGGCCCAACTTGTTTTTGCAGTTTGATACCAGAGGTGACATAGATGGATATCTAACTGCCTTTGAAAAATTTGCTGCCTCAATGAGATGCCTCAAAGACTGGGTGCACTATCTGGGAGGCAAGCTCTCTGGTGGAACACTTGAGGCGTTCTAAGGACTGTCCATGGAGATGTGCTCCCAGTTTGAGGAGGTGTGCAAAGCTTTGCTGAACCATTATGCTATTACCCCCAAGACCTATAGACTAAAGTTCCGGACTTTGCAAAAGGGGGCCAATGATACAGCGAGTTTGTGATTCAGCTAAGATACCAGCACCAGTGGTGGTTCAGTGGAACTGAAGTTAAAAGCCTGGAGGACTGCCAAAGCCTGATGGTCCTGGAGCAGTTTCTGCAGCATTGTCATCCAGAGGTGAAGGAACATTTATTTATTTATTTGGATTTTGCTCACACCTTTTTCAGTAGTAGCGCAAGGTGAGTTACATTCAGGTACACTGGATATTTCTCTGTCCCAGGAGGGCTCACAATCTAAGTTTGTACCTGAGGTAATGGAGGGTTAAGTGACTTGCCCAAGATCACATGGAGCAGCAGTGAGATTTGAATTGGCCACCTCTGGATTGCAAGACTGGTGCTCTAACCACTAGGCCACTCCTCCACTCCACACATGTTCAAGATCACCAGCCCTATACTCCAGAGAAGGCAGCTGAGCTGGCTGACATCTTTATGACTAACCGTCCCTGGTTGGCAAAGAGGAGCCGACCATATCGCAGCAACCAGTATCTAAGAGCAGCCAGGGCCCTAAGCCAAATCAGAGACTGTCAGCACACCCTCCAGTGTTCCCCAAAACCTTTAGGCATGAACATCCTTGTTTCCAGTATGTGCGCACAGGACACTTCAAAACAGATTGCCCAGATAATCCCAAGCCTGCACTAAAGAGCATTCCAGTTCCTGCACCAAGGCTGGCAGCTTGGATTTTGGAAGTCGTGTTATGAGGTAATTTTATAAAACTTTTTGTATGCTTAAAGCATGTTTTGCACATGGAAAAGAGCTCTGATGAATCTATGAGCTGTATAAATGCATGCAAATGTATGGACCAATGTATTTTTATATGATCCAGAGATGGCACTTGGGTGGAACTGCAATGAATGTGCATACTTTATAAAATATCCCAAGTCCAAGACCCGAATTAATAAACAATTGATAACAATCCTAACAATATATAATGTTTTTTGGGAACTCAGCCACGTCACACGCTGATACAATATCTCAAGTCACCTTGCTTTTCTTGCTTGCTTCATCATTGGTCCTTGCTTTATATATGGATAGTCTTTCATTCAATTTATAATAGTTTCTTTAATACTCATATTTGTATATCTTCTCGATTTGTCGACTCGGGGGGGGGGGGGGGAGAGGGAATCTCTCATCCGACATGGCACATGTTTCGCTCTATGCTTTTTCCAGGAATACCCCATACAGAACAAACATAATCAGTATACTAACCGTGCTCTTAACTCTTCTATCATCTTAACGTTAAACCAACCAGAATTCATCATACCTTTTTAATACTCTGCTCATCCTTCCGACTTCACTACTTCAAGCAGTCAAGATGGTGGCCGCTTTTCAAACATGCAAATTTGTAGTATCACCTGACTACTAGTCCACCAATCACAGTAACCTGATTCAAACTAATGTCATCCATTCCACTTCAGCATTAAGACCAGCCGGACTAACTGAATTTGAATTTAATAGGAATATCCAATGCTGTTCTTTACAATTGATCCAGGGATGGCATTTGGGTGAATATTGAGAGACTGGCATTGTATACTTCCTCCTCTGCTAGGAGTTTGCAGTTTCATCAACAGTGGTCCCCCTTCTTGGACACTCTTACGCCCGTTGCACAAGGACAATTATTGAACTTGTAACCACTGCCAATTATGAGTTCTGTTGGGAAGGGGGAGGGGGGAAATAGGGAGTGGATGAGAGGTGGGGTCGTTGGGAGGGGAGAGGGGAGTTGGCCTGAGATATTTGTTTGTTAGTTATGATTGCTTTGTTTGCGGTTACATATCTCAATAAAAATGATTTGAATCATAAAATAATTACGTACCTGTTTAGAGTACACGTATGTAGTTGCACTTCTCTTGGAGCAGATTTTGTGCAAGAACATTTGAGTTCGACTGGGGATTATTTGGGGAGCTTATTTCATATAACACCTCTACAAAACAGACGCAAGACACTTTTCATCTTTCTAATAGGTGCTCTGCTACAAAATGACCCCTTCAAAACATTGCACAGTCTTTCAAGAACACTCTTGTATAGTACAATTTCCATACCTCAGTGTATTTCAGACAGGATAATGCTGTTACATGCACCAAAAGGCAGATGCTAAGCACATTCTCACATTACTCGACATTAGCACGAGACTACTTTAATATGACAGCTAATATAACTCATTGATGAGATTAGTGGAGGAGGAGAATGTCAGGGTTATCTTATTATATCTCACTAGTAACAACTTACAAAGCAGATAGATTGATAGTAGAGAGAGAGAGACCCTGAAGATGCAAATAGATTCAGTAAACACAGGAATGAAGTAAGGATGATTTTTCTTCATAACTCAAAGTGTTAGTCAGTCTTAAGTAATACCTCATTATCACTTCTCTGCGACCAAAGATCATCAAACTGCAGAAAAGAAATGGAAGCTTGTGAAAGGCAGTTATAATCAGTCACTACTGGGCAGCCAGAAACAGAAGTGATCACTTACGATCATAGGTGCCGACTCCGTGGGTGCTGTGGGTGCTCGAGCACCCCCAATATTTCACCCACCGGAAGTTCCCTTCGCCAGCCCAGAATTTTAAAAGTCCCTCCCTCCCTTCGAGTTCCAGGTTCCCCCTCCCTCCGAATTTTAAAAGTCATCTTACCTCGTCGGGGTTACGGCGACAACAGCAGTGCAGGCTCAACACTTCAGCCCTTCCCTTCTCTCTCTCTCAGCTCTGGTCCCGCCCTCATTTCCTGTTTCCGCAAGGGTGGGACCAGAGTTGAGAGAGAGAGAAGGAAAGGGCTGAAGCGTCGAGCCTGCACGCTGTTCACTGCTGCTGCTGCTGCCGTAACCCCGACAAGGTAAGATGACTTTTAAAATTCGGAGGGAGGGGGGACCCTGGAACTCGAAGGAAGGGAAGGAGGGAGAGAGGAGGGGGGCCTGAAATTCGAAGGGAGGGAGGGAGGAGGGACAGCCCTGGAACTCAGAGGGACCCTGGAACTGGGAGGGAGGGGGACCCTGGAACTGGGAGGGAGACCCTGGAACTGGGAGTGAGGGAGGGGGGCCTTGAACTGGGAGGGACTGGAACTGGGTGGGAGGGCCTGGAACTGGGAGGGAGGGTCTGGAACTCCGATGGAGGGCCTAGAACTCGAAGGAAGGGAGGGAGGGGGGCCTGGAACTGGGAGGGAGGGACTGGAACTCGGAGGGAGGGAGCCTGGAACTCAGAGGGAGGGGGGAGAGGGAGGGAGGAGGGGGGAGAGGGAGGGGGGAATGCACCACCTGTAAAAAAAAAATTTCAGCACCCCCAATCATTTTGAAAAGTTGGCTCCTATGCTTACGATCATGTATTTTAGAATGCCCCTGGAGTACAGGCAGAGTATTTATTTATTTTATTTATTTGTTACATTTGTATCCCACATTTTCCCACATATTTGCAGGCTCAGTGTGGCTTACATAATACCGTGAAGGCATTCGCCAAATCCGGTACGGGATAGGTACAAAATGTTGTATTGGGATAGGGAAAATATGTTGTATTGGGATAGGGAAGATAAGATTCAATCAAGTTGGGTTGAGGTAAAAGAGTTCATTAATGTCCAATAGGATCTATAATAGTGAGGTGCTCAGGAGTAATTCTATAAAATGAAGACTAACATTTCCACACCAATTGCAGACAAATGATTAGAATACTAGCACGTACACAGGTATGCATGCATGCATAGGTCCCTAACACAAATGGACACATACTTGACATCAAAATCTCTTTTGGGAAGTACGAACTCCCCCTCAAATCACTAGTCGGGAACCTTGGAATACAGTAAGATTCAACACTTACTCTGATTTCTCAAAACCAAGCAACCTTCAAGAGCTGCTTCTACTATTTGCAACAACTATACTGCCTCTTTCCTTATATTAAGAAGACAAATCTTATCCCTGGATTACTGTAATGCACTCTACATTGGTCTCTTATCTAACTATGGGGCCCTTTTACAGAGCGGCGGTAAGTCCAACGCAGGCATACCGATCACTCTTCCGGGACTACTGCCGGCCCAACGCACCTCAATGGGTGGCAATAAAGGCTCCTCGCTGCATGGCCATGCAGTAAGAGTTCTCTTTTTTTTAATTCTTATTTTTATTAAGCTTTTTAACAAACATAATTTCACCTTTATGAAAATACACAAATTGGAAATCACACTTAAACATATAATAAACTAGTAAGTTTCAACAAATTATTGACCTCAATATTAAGAAATCAGATCAAGATGTAAGATTACTTAAATAATCTAAAGGAAATAATTATGTATTAATAACTTTACCCATGAAGCACATGCCCTGGATTCTTCACTCAAAAGCTGTTAAACAGTGTACATATGGGACTATACCACCACCTGAACTCCTTCTCTACTAAGCAGAAATTCCTCCAGTTGTTTGGGGTCAAAAAACTGAAATTGTTTAGATTGAAATACAATTCTGCAAACACAAGGAAATTTCAATAGGAAGCTAGCTCCTATTGCCACAGTTCTTGGGCGCAGGGTCAAAAAGGCCTTGCGCCTCTTTTGAGTCTCTCTTGATAAGTCCGGGTAAATCCTTATTTTTGACCCCAAAAACATAGAATCTAAATGTCTCAAAGAAAGTCTCAAAACTGCATCCCTATCCATCTCTAATGCAAAAGAGACTAATAAAGTTGCTCTTTTGATAATAATCCTCCAAAGAGGACTCCAAAAAGGTTGTCAGGTTCATCGCTTCTCCACCTTGAGGAAACTTTGATTCAGTTTGCAAATAATAAGCTCTAGTTATTGGTGGTAGTGAGTTGTCTGACATACCCAGTATTTCAACAAGATATTTCTTAACCATTTGTACCGGAGTAACCAATGGTGAACTTGGAAAATTTATTAGCCTCAAATTTAAGCGTTTAGACTGATTTTCAAGATATTCCAACCGCCTTTGAGTAAAATTCTTATCCTTTATCAAAGTTTGTCCCACAAGTTCCATTTTTTGAGTTCTTTCCGTAAGAGATTTTACTGCGGCAGTTTGAAATTCAGTCAGTTGCAATTGGGATAAAGCAGTTTCTGACAAAGTTTTGATGGTTACAGCATTCTTAGTAATTGCAGCTTGTAAAGAGATGTGGGCAGTAAAGGTCAAGTCCCATAGTGACTCTAGCGTCACTACGGCTGGTTTTTTCATTTTCTCCAGATTCAACTCAGGAAGGGGTGCTTTAGCAGCGTTTTCCAGGATACTCACAGTCTGTAACGACAGCATAGGAGCAGAAATCACCTCTGGAGCTTTCAGGCTGCCCGCACTCCGTTCTCCCTCGGTCTCCCAACGGCTCCCTCCCTGCTCGGTCTGTAATCCACTTCGGGTCAGAACATCAGGACTCATCAGTAGACAACCACTTCCCGGTTGTGGAGGAGCCGCACGTTCGACGGGGCTAAGGGAAGCCCCGTCTACACTGTCGGCCAACGTCACAGCGTTAGCCTCAGCTACAGGAGTAGAAGCTTGTCCAGGACCTGGCGCGATTCCAAAATCCTCCATTTTTGCCTGGCGAAGTTGGCTTGACCCGCCAGGGAGAGAGGGAATCTCCCTGACCTTGCCTCTCCTTTTCCCCATCTAGAGGGTCAGGCAAGGAGTGAACTTGCTTGGTGTTTAGGGAGAAGAGTGGGTCGCATCTAGCTGTGCTTCTCACACAGCCGCCATCTTGATCCTCCTGCAAACTTGCCATCACAGTAAGAGTTCTCTTATCGCATGGCCATATGTGTCTGGGGACTTAAAAGGACCTCTATGTTCCATCTTTGCTTATACCCTACACTGTCTATTAACATGTTTTATTACGTACTGTGTTGACATTGTAGGTAGTATAAAATGCCATACTTTGTATTGTTTGAATATTTTTACCGCTGTAATTGTCTATTGCTTATATTTGATTTATTCTTATTGTACACCACCTTGAGTGAATTCCTTCAAAAAGGTGGTAAATAAATCCTAATAAATAAACTCACTTCTTTTTGCAGGCATATGAAAGGGTGAATGATTACTGTAAGCAAGTGACAGTTTCTGACAGTGTATTGATGTATTTTTTAGGGATCCTTTTACTAAGATGCGCTAAAAAATGGCTTGCGGTAGTGTAGGCACGAGTTTTGGGTGTGCGCCGATCCATTTTTCAGCGCACCTGTAAAAAAAGCCTTTTAAAAATTTTTTCATGAAAATTGCCGTGCGTCCATTTTGGGTCTGCGACCTTACCACCAGCCATTGACCTAGCAGTAAAGTCTCATGCAGTAACTGTGCGATAATGACCTATGTGTGTCAAATGCCACTTGGTGCACATCCGATAGGTGCATCCAAAAATAAAAATTATTTTTCGGACGTGCATATTGGACATGCGCCAAAAATGAAATTACCACAAGAGCCACGTGATAGCCGGGTGATGTGTTGGACGCGCGTAGACGCTTATGTGGCTTAGTAAAAGGGCCCCCAAGATATTTTTATCTTGCTTTAAAATGTTTTGTTTTTGTTTGTATTATTATGTGTTTTATACATAATGAATGTATGATTTAGATTTGCCTACAACTTTTGGATTATGTGGAATACAAATTATTAAAAAAATAAATATGTGCATAGGCCAAAATTTTGCCTTTTCTGTAAATATGCACATATCTTACATAGTAGGAGAAACTCTATAAATGACGCTCAAAAATGGGCCCCAGAAAAGAGCAAATAATCAAGAAACTTCAGACAGCTCAGAATACTGCAGCTAGACTCATATTCGGCAAAACAAAATATGAAAGTGCTAAACCCCTATGAGAAAAGCTACATTGGCTCCCACTCAAAGAATGCATCACGTTCAAAATATGTACCCTAGTTCACAAACATCCACGGAGACGCCCCAGCCTACATGTCAGACCTGATAGACCTACCACGCAGGCATGCCAAAAAATCATCCCGCACATTCCTTAATCTTCACTTCCCCAACTGTAAAGGTCTAAAATACAAACTAACGCATGCGTCAACCTTTTCCTACCTGAGCACACAATTCTGGAACGCGTTGCCGCGCAACTTAAAAACACTCTCCAGCTTATAATTGAAAAAGAAAAACGCCTATATTGCGGGAGATAGACGTTTATCTCACAAAAACGAATAAAGCGGTATAATCGAAAGCCGAATTTGGACGTTTTCAACTGCACTCCGTCGCGGATGCGGACAAAGTTGATGGGGGCGTGTCAAAGGCATGGTGAAGGCGGAACTGGGGCGTGGTTATCGGCCGATCAGAGATAGGCGCCTTTCGCCGATAATGGAAAAAAAATATGCGTTTTAGCGAGAATTTAGGGCACTTTTCCTGGACCCTGTTTTTCCACGAATAGGGCCCCAAAAAGTGCCCTAAACGACCAGATGACCACTGAAGGGAGTCGGGGATGACCTCCCCTGACTCCCCCAGTAGTCACAAACCCCCTCCCACCACAAAAATATGCCGTTTCACAACTTTTTATGTTCACCCTCAAATGTCATACCCACCTCCCTGGCAGCAGTATGCAGGTCACTGGAGCAGTTATTAGGGGGTGCAGTGGACGTCAGGCAGGTGGACCCAGGCCCATCCCCCCCCCACCTGTTACACTTGTGCTGGTAAATGGGAGCCCTCCACACCGCCCCCCCCAAACCCACTGTACCCCCTATAGTAATGGTGTAGACTTGTGGGTGGTGGGTTTTGAGGGGGATTTGGGGGGCTCAACACACAAGGGAAGGGTGCTATGCACCTGGGAGGTCTTTTACCTTTTTTTTTTTTTTTTTTGTAACAGTGCCCCCTAGGGTGCCCGGTTGGTGTCCTGGCATGTGAGGGGGACCAGTGCACTACGACTCCTGGCCCCTCCCACGAACAAATGCCTTGGATTTATTCGTTTTTGAGCTGGGCACTCTCATTTTCCATTATCGCTGAAAAAAAAAAAACGCCCAGCTCACAAATTGTCAAATATAACATGGACGTCTATTTTTTCCCAAAATACGGTTCGGTCCGCCCCTTCACGGACCCATTCTTGGAGATAAACGCCCATGGAGATAGACGTTTTCGTTCGATTATGCCCCTCTCTATGAACTAGCTAACTTCCGCAAACTACTAAAGGCCCATCTCTTTAACAAGGCATACAACAAAGAGCAACAAATATGAACTCCTATACAAACATCCAGAACTGCCTTACATTATTTGCTTGTCACCTACTAGTATGTTTCATCATTATCGTGTTACCCAAGATCTTTCTGTAATGCTAAATGTATATTTTCTTATATGTCTCCACTATTCATGATGTATTGTAAGCCACATTGAGCCTGCAAAGACGTGGGATACAAATGCAATAAATAAATTAAATAAATAAATTAGCACTAAGCGCTATTCTATAAAGGGAGCGTGCCCTTTATAGAATAATATTTAGTGCCTGTTCCTACTGAAACCTACTGTAAATCCCGGCGCCCAAGTGGGACACAGAAACCCAATATTCTGTAACACTGCATGCAACGTTTTGGAATGCCCATGCCTCCTCCCATGGCCACACCCCTTTTGGATTGCATGCTTGGGATTAAAGCGTCCAGGTTATAGAATAGCATGCAGCTACATGTGTGCGCAAATCCTAATTGGTGCTAATAAAGGAGCCCATTATCTATTGCTGTATGTTGATTGACTTCCTTACTTGTTTTAGGGTCTTTTTTACCAAACCACATTGGCGGTTCCTGGGCTTTGTTGGCAGTGCCGTGCCAGGATCGCTAACGTGGTTTGGTAAAAGAGTCCCTTAAGTATTTATATTGATAAAAACAATTTCATGATAAAATCTATGGTTCATTAAAAGAACATATGTACTTTCTTCTTTTTTCTCTTTTTGTCAATGTTATTGTAGCAGCACAACTGATAAATAGATGAATTAGAGGCATCTTAAAATGTGTGAAACCATACTCCTCGAACAGCCATGAAAATCTTGCCGCTCTCTTATTGGTATTTCAAATCCTGTCAGTAGCATAAGTCGCAGCTTCTACTTGCATCAGAATAACATATACAAAATGCGCAAGACCAGGGCTTTTTTTGAGGGGGTACTTGGGGGTACTGAGTACCGGCACCTTTTCCATTGTCTGCTAAAAATGACCCATGGACCCCAAGTTTTAATGAAAGAGCTCAGTTCTACACACTAAGACCTCCCCTTTACAAGCTGTGGCAAAAGGGGGCCTGCGTTGGCATCGGCACGTGTTTTACACGTGTGCTGAGGCCCCCTTCAGGAAATGGCTGAGTGGCAAGTAAAGCACTTGCTGCGCAGCCATTTGGGGGGGGGGAGCCCTTACCACCATCCATTGAGGTGGCAGTAAGGGCTCCCGCTCTAACCGGGCAGCATGCGGCACTGCCAGATTACCACCGGGTAGTATCTGGTGCTACAAGTTTGTGTAGCGCTGGAAATGATGATGCGGTAAGGGGGGGTAAGTACCGCCAGGCTGCTGCGTTAGCCCAGGGGTACTTCCTAAATAGTGAGCAGTAAGCCCGCATTGGGCTTACCACTGCTTAGTAAAAGGAGACCTATTTTTGCCTTGTCATATATTCTGTGACTGGTTGCAGGGGGCCTGGCTATTGTGGGATGGGTCCCTCAGTGATCACCCCACCCCTGAAGGGTGGCCTAGCATTTGAGTACCGACACTTTTTTTTTTAAAATATATAACAATTTAAATTTTTACAAGTGAAACTTGCATATTGAAATACAGAGAAAGTACAAATTAACAAAAGAAGAAAAAAAATTATATGAAAGATATTCAATATCTCTCTTCCTTAGACCTCAAAAAGTTAGGGGGGTGGTATAAATATGAGGAGTTCAAAATAGAAAAGAAAAATATAGGAAATAACAGCCTGAATAATCCCACCCTATTGTTTACTTAAATCAGTTGTTCCCCTCGTTAGGGTTACCATATGGCTCCAGAAAAAAGGAGGACGGATTGAGCCAGCCGGGTTTTACTTCCATTGCTTTCAATGGAAGTAATTGAGCCAGCCGGATTTTACTTCCATTGCTTTCAAAGCAATGGAAGTAAAACCCGGCTGGCTCAATCCGTCCTCCTTTTTCTGGAGCCATATGGTAACCCTACCCTCGGCCCACTAGAAAGCTTCTTCATGTCCAAAAAAATTCGCAGTTGATCTGGTTCAAAGAAAACATACTTAATGCCCAAAAAAACGATGCTCCCAAGGCCCTGGTCTCCTCTCTAAGAGCCAAAAACAGCTTCCTTTTGTCCTGTGTAACTTTTGTCACGTCTGGATATATCCATATTCTATGTCCACAAAATGGTATAGAAGAATTCTTAAAATATAGTCTCATTACCGAATTAAGATCTTGTTCAAATACAAATGAGACAATGTCCCTCTGGTGGATACTTCTGTCAATGAATCCTCTAGTAATGTGGACAGATCCTGGATTCCAGGTTTAATTTCCTGTATTTGTGGTAAATTTCCAGAACTCAAAGGCTCTACTCCTTTTTGAGAAGGTAATGGAAGATAGTAAATCTTATTAAAAGGGGGAATAGCTGGAGAAAGAAATTTCAAAATTTCAACAAGGTATTTTTTGAAGAAATCTGTCTGAGTCATACCTGTAGTTCTAGGAAAGTTCAATACACGAAGATTTAAACGTCTGTTATAGTTCTCTATTTGCTCTATTTTCCGATGTCAAAATCTTGTCTTTTACCAAAGCATCCATTGTGGATTTAAAAATTTTGACCTCCAATTGTGTCTGCAAAACTTGATTTGCAGAATCCTGTTTAACATTTTCCAAAGATTCAGTTAAATTATCCACCTTACTCACAAGAAGAGACGTGTCTTGCAGTGGCGTACCTAGGGTAGTTGACACCCGGGGCCGGTCATTTTTTAACACCCCCCTCCAAAATCCAGTACTAGGCATACCGAGAATACAAAACACTCAGGACCTATAGAGCGATTCTACCATACCATAAGCAGTCATTTCTATGAGTCACACAAGGAAAAGGAAAGCATCTTAAACACTACAGTGAGAACTAGAACATCAATTCACCTATTGTAAAACGAAACCAGACAGAATAGTACAGATCATCGATCCTGCACAGTCAATGCCAACTGAAAGCCATGTCTTTTTCACAAACACAGATACACCCTAATCCACTATAGAATAAGTAATCATAAACTTTCCATTTAGACAAAAATTAAACTGAACCCCCAAGATGCCAGACTCTGCATACAATGCAACGCCACAGAAACAGAAAATATCCCCTAGTACTGTGCAAAATATAAAGACAGCAGATGTAAATTTGAAAAAAACTAACAAATACCAATCACCACTTTACAAATTAACAAATAGAAATAAAACAAATATAGAAAATAAAATACCATTTTATTGGACTAATACATTTAGCTGTCAGAGGCCAAAACCTTCTTCCTCAGGTCAATACAGTATAGTGTGTTACAGTGTCCTAACCTGACCTGAGGAAGGGGATTTTGTTCTCCGAAAGTTAGTCAAAATTTATTAAAATTAGTCCAATAAAAAGATTACCTTATTTACATGTTCTATTATAAACATTTATTAACACAGCTACAATACTACTTTATCCTAAAGCAAAAAAAAAATATATATATATATTTTATTTACAGTTTGTTGTCTCTGGTTTCTGCTTTCCTCATCTTCTTTTCACTGTCTTCCTTCCATCCAGCATCCGTCTTCGTTCTTTCTCTGCCATCCAGTGTCTGCCCTCTCTGCTGTCCCCGCCATCCAATGTCTGCCCTCTCTCCCTGCCCTTTCCATTCACTGTCTGCCCTCTCTCTCTCCCCCTTCCATTCACTGTCTGCCCTCCCTCTCCCCCCCCCATCCATCCAGGGTCTGCCCTCCCTCACCCCCTTCCATCCATCCAGGGTCTGCCCTCCCTCTCCCCCCCATCCATCCATCCATCCATCCATCCATCCATCCATCGTCTGCCCCCCTCTCTCTCTGCCCCTTTTTTCAGCCACCAGTTCCAGCCCTCTTATCCCACCTGCCCCTAGTTCTAGCCCCAGCCCACATCTCCCACTTGCCCCCCCTTTTCAGTCCCACTATCCCACCAGTCCGCAGTTTCAGCCCCAGCCCTTTTCTCTCACCAGTCCTGAACTTCAGCCCCAGCCACTTCTCCCTGTCCCCTTTTCAGCCCCCAGTTCCAGTACTAGCCCCCTTATCCCACCTACCCTCCTTTTCAGCCCCAGACCCATTTTCCCACCAGCCCCAGGCATGGCTCCCATTTTCTCGCATGGCCCCTTCCCCACCCCCCCTTCTCCCCACCTGTCCCCTTCTCTCCTCTTCTCCCATCTGAGATCCCCCTCCCCACCCCAGTCCCCTTCTCCCCTCTTCTCCCATCTGAGACCCCCTCCTCACCCCAGTCCCCTTCTCCCATCTGAGACTCCCTTCCCCATGTCCCCTTCTCCCATCTGAGACCCCCCACCCCCTTCTCCCCACCCCCTTCTCCCCTCTTCTCCCATCTGAGACCCCCCACCCTCCTTTTCCCATCTGAGATACCCCTCCCCACCCCAGTCCCCTTCTCCCCTCTTCTCCCATCTGAGACCCCCCTCCCCACCCCAGTCCCCTTCTCCAATCTGAGGCCCCCCCTCCTCAGTCCCCTTCTCCCATTTGAAAACCCACTCCCCAGTCCTCCTCTCCCATCTAAGCCCCCCCCAACTCGACCCACCTGCCACCTTCATGGAGAGACGACAGCCCTCGTCTCCTGCCTCCATCCTGCTGTGCCTTAAAGAAAAATCTGAAAAGCAGCATGGCAGGCATGCTTCGTGTCTGCCCTGCCTGCTTGTAAAAGAAAGCGGGACCCAGTGAGGGAAAACCCAACGCGACGTCGTGACGTTGACAAGGAGGTTTGCCGGCGCTTTCTTTTACAAGCAGGCAGGGCAGACACGAAGCATGCCTGCCATGCTGCTTTTCATATTTTTTTTAAGGCACAGCAGGATGGAGGCAGGAGACGCGGGCTGCCTGCAGTGCCGACGGAGCACCCCCCCCCCCACCACTGACACCCGGGGCGGACCACCCCCACGCCCCCCCCTTGGTACACCACTGGTGTCTTGTGCTGATTTTGTAACAGTTTCAGTTAGGTCCTGAATTGCCTTCCAAATGGACTCCAGTGTAGCCACCATGGGAGCTCCAGACTCCTGATCAACGTTCTCTGCGAGTTTGGGTGCTGTACCACTGACCTGGATCCTGCTGTTGACGGATTCCGTTTCAGCAAGGCCTCCTGCCTCACTCCTAAAGATCTCAGGATATGGTGGTGGATTAAGTTCCCGGGACGATAAAGTTATTTCTGACACCAAGAGGGCTGATGCTCCTCCGTTGGCACTTTGAGCGGGGCTCGCTATCCTGGTAATCAGTGGGCAACTCGTTGCGTATCGGTCTAGTGTCTGCTGGACTGGAGATGAAGTTCTGGCCAACGGCGGTTGCCTTTTACCATCCCTTTCCTCTTAGTATGAGGCATCGAAATAGAAAAAATTGAAAGAAGAAAGCGCCAGAGAACAACTAAGACCGCTTAGCAAATGAGGTTCAGGCCGCCATCTTGCCACATCCGGCCCCACTGGCACTTTTATTTGCTAGAAACAAAAAAGCACTGTGCAAGACGCTGTGCATTCTGGTGCTTTGCTTCAAAAATATAGAACCAGTATACCTCTAATGATACACATGGAAACTTGTCAGCTCGCCTTCCACAAACAAAAAGCAAAACTTGGATAGTTAGCTAATCTTTCTCTTAGACTTCTCACCACTCTACCCTGTCTTCCTTAACTATTTGATTATGGATTACCTTACCTTACTTCCTACTTGATTCTCCCCGTAGGTACTCAATGTTTATTTGGATTTATTTGGATTTTAGTTGCATTATCCTAGTTCTCATCCATATGTAAGCTCTACCGTGTGCTCAGTGTTCTTACTTATGTATTCCATCCTCTGCCTGACCCTTAATCTACCTTATATTTATCTCTATATGTGCATCATTATTGAGCTCAGTGTATCTGTCTTTTTATGTAATCTGCCTCGTGCTTTCCTCTAGGAAAGATGGAATATCAAATACATAAAAATACATTTATTAAAGCAGGGGTGTCAAACTGCAATCCTGAAGGATCGCTAACCAGTCAGGTTTCTAGGATACCCTTAATGAATTTGCATGAGATATATTTACATACAATGGAGGCAGTACATGCAAATTGAATATTCATTTGAGACATTTTGAAAACCAGGACTACAGTCTGACATCCCTGTTTTAAAGCATGTTCAGCTTATTCTAGATAGCTTTCATTTTTTAAAAACATTTTTTTTGTTGACCAGGTAGTTGATTCTTTCTTCCAGCAGAGGGGGGGGGGGGGGGAGTTATCAAGGTGTGGTTTGCCACATCATTTACCATGGGAGTCACCAACCTGTGGTATCTCTGTACTGCAGGTTGCTGACTCCTGTGCTAAAGGACCATTGCGGCTTGTGAGCCACCTCACATACTGGACTGGATTTATTATTTTTAACCTGCCCTTATCCAGGGTGGCTTACGAAAATGCATATATAAAATCACATAAAAAGAAAATACAAAACAAATTCTTAATAATAGGCAAGCAGGAGAAAAGTAACATATAGCATCAGTCCATTTCTCCTGGGAGGACTGGGTCTCAAAGCACAGCTCGATGCTTCCTAGTGGAATCTTAAAAAGGCCAAAGTGCTGTCCCAGCACTCCCGCTGATCACATCCCTGTTCCCCCCATATAGCACCTGCACCCATGTTCCAAGCTCCCTCCTCCTGATGGCACCCCCACCCCCAATCAAAGCACAAGGAATCATCTGAGAAAGATGTGCATCTCCTCACCACCTCCGTGGAGGAGTGGCCTAGTGGTTAGGGTGGTGGACTCTGGTCCTGAGGAACTGAGTTCAATTCCCACTTCAGGCACAGGCAGCTCCTTGTGACTCTGGGCAAGTCACTTAACCCTCCATTGCCCCAGGTACAAATAAGTACCTGTATACGTAAGCCGCATTGAGCCTACCATGAGTGGGAAAGGGTGGGGTACAAATATAACTAAAATAAATAAAATATCTGGCCTAATGTTTCATCTCAGGAAAGGCTCCTCTCACAGATGCCCTATAGCCATGACCTGAGCGAAAACACTGGAAAGGGAGACTACAGTCATGGGTGCTTCCCTGCCCCCACCCCCACCCCACACACCGTGGAACCTGTTACCATCTTCCATATAGTTCACACCTGTGACAGGTGCTGGAGTATCAAACTTAAGTTCAACTGTTATTGCTGGCCGTGGCAGGCCATAAGACATTCCCTGTCACCTTTTTTCTAGCTACTGGAGGCATGATATAATGGTTTGGGGCAGGGGCGTAGCTACATGGGGCCACGGGGGCCTGGGCCCCCCAGATTTAGCCCTGGCCCTGCTAACCCTTTCGACCCCCCATTTCCCGCCGCCGCTAACCCCCCCCTGCTGCTGCCATAAGGTACCTGTGCTGGCGGGGGTCCCCAACCCCCGCCAGCCAAAGTCCTCTTCAGCCGGTCTCTGCGCCGGTGCGTTGCTGCAGCTGATGTGGAAGCCTAGGATTCTGTTTCTGTGTGAGTTGCCCTGATGTGCAGGATGTCAGGACGACTCACACAGAAGAAACAGATTCCTAGGCTTCCACATCAGCTGCAGCAACGCACCGGCGCGGAGACCGGCTGAAGAGGACTTTGGCTGGCTGGGGTTGGGGACCCCCGCCAGCACAGGTACCTGATGGCAGCGGGAAGGGGGGGTCGAAAGGGGAGGGGTGGCGGGGGGGTCCGTGGCGGCGGCTGGGGGGGTGCCCCTTCACCTTGGGCTCTGGCTCCCTCCTGCCAAAGGCTGGCTACGCCCCTGGTTTGGGGTATGGCCTGGGATCCAGGGGGTGGCCAGTTCAAGTCCCACTGGTGCTGCTTGCGATGCAGGCAACATTAGATCCCTCTCCATTGGGCAACCCTCTGATGGAGCACTTGACAGTAAGGAGAAGTTGCTCTGATTGTGAACACTGAGAGCCCTTTGGATGTTTCTCTCCCCTGTTTCTAACCTCCCCTCCCCCTCGTTCTACATTCTCACAGGGATTGGCTAGTAGTGTTTAAATCACACTTGTAGGCTTGGCATATCAGAGCATCAACACATATTTAGGCACCGGAAGATGCAGGCTAAGTGCAAATTCTATAACAGCAATTGCGTGTGCAATCGTCATTCTAGAATACTAGTGTAAATCTGCACCTAGTCACTAATTTTAGGTGCAAGCACTTATGTCAGCTCAATGGCTGGTGTAGAAGCTCATGCTAACTGGAGGCAGTTAGGTGAGTAAATGGTAGTAACTGCTTGACCTGCCCATACCCCTCCCAGGTCCACATCCCCTTGAAATTGTGCACTCTGGAATTTGAGCACACAACTTGTAGATTAATGACTACGGGCAGTTATGGGTATAATTGCTATTATAGCTCATTATTCCTCATTAACACCAGTTATCAGCTCATTCTTAAATTAAGTTTCGCACACAGCTGACCTTTATTCCATAACTTGTGTGTGCAAATTTGGGTGCGGAACATTTTAGAGTTAGGGAGTTATTGCACGGAGAAGGCTAGATTTGTTAACCAGACCTTATTCTTGGACATTTATCCTACTGTTAAGAAAAAGAAGAGACTGATACTATGGTATGCAGCAAACTCTCACTTAAAAAAAAAAAAAAAAAAAACTTTAACAGGACATCTTTTCACTCTACCTCATCCTCACCCATCCTCCTGGCTGCATTTCTTACACAGAATCTCACAAGACCTAATTTCTTGCAGCTTTACATAAGTACATAAGTACATAAGCACTGCCACGTTGGGAAAAGACCAAAGGTCCATCAAGCCCAGCACTCTGTCTCCAACAGCGGCCAATCCAGGCCCCAAGAACCTGGCAAAAACCCAGAATTTAATAACGATCAATGGACTTTTCCTTCAGGAATCTGTCCAGACCCCCTTTAAACTCAGCAAGGCCAGCTGCCGTCACTACCTTCTCCGGCAATGAGTTCCAGAGTCTAACCACACGCTGAGTAAAGAAAAACTTTCTCCAATTTGTTTTAAACCTACCACATTCTAATTTCATCTTGTGTCCCCTAGTTCTATTATTGTTAGAAAGCGTAAACAAACGCTTCACATCTGTCCGCTCTACCCCACTCATTATTTTGTAGACCTCTATCATATCACCCCTCAGCCGCCTTTTCTCCAGGCTAAAGAGTCCTAGCCGTCTTAACCTCTCCTCATAAGGTAGTTGTCCCATCCCTTTTATCATTTTCGTCGCCCTTCTCTGCACCTTCTCCAATTCCTTTATCTTTTTTGAGATGAGGCGACCAGAACTGAACACAATAATGGAGCGATATAACGGCATTATAACATCCTCATGCTTGTTTTCCATCCCTTTTCTAATAATACTCAACATTCTGTTCGCCTTCTTAGCCGCCGCAGCACATTGAGCGGAAGATTTCAACGTCCTATCCACAATGACTCGCAGATCCCTTTCTTGGTTCGTAACTCCTAAAGCGATACCTTGCATAACATAGCTGTAATTCGGGTTCCTCCTTCCCACGTGAATCACTTTGCACTTGTCAACATTGAACTTCATCTGCCATTTGGACGCCCAATTAAAGTTGTTCTTTCCTCTGCGAATTCCACCTATAACCCACTTGTAGTTCTTCCCATCCGTGGACTCACTCTTAATTCTCGGCTTCACTTATGTTTTTGTCTTTGTGGCTTACCTGTCTGCCTTGACTAGATTGTAAGCTCCAGAGAAAGGGGACTGTCTATTCTATGTCTCTGTAAAATACTTCATATGTCTGGTGGTGCTATACAAATGACAATAATAGTAATGATATACATATCAAAGCTGAGATTTTAGAGCCCTGCCCTCAGAGTCCTATATATCTTCAGCACCCTTGAGAACGGTCATCAAAGACTTCCAGTGAATCTATTCTTAGTGGGATATAAATGAAATAAATATAATAAAATACCTTGCATTTTGTATCTTACATTGCACGATTTCCTCATGTGTTGATGCTCATCTTTTTAATATAAGTACTTCTGTTACTAGTTATCAGAGTAATTTGTATTGGGAACTCTAGTATTAAATGACACACCATAAATCCCCCAAAGAAATGCATTTCATGAGAAAAAGCAAACATGAAATCAAAGAATGTCGAGAAGGATTACTCATCCCATGACAGTATATGCTGCCACTGTGCCCAAGCAATGTACGGAGTCAGGAGAAAAACAGAAGCACTTTCTTTTAAGACTGTGCTGAGAAAAGAGTTCAAAAAGCTGAAAATATGAACAAGATTGTTTACAAATGATGCATAAAGATGATGAAGGCAAACTTGAAATGCATCGTAGAACAAATTGCCCGTACAGGAATTAGATAGTAGCTATGCTAAGGTCATAGCAACATGAGAAGCAGTTCTCGGATAAGGCTAACATGCTCCTGGGAATATTATCTCCAGCACAAGAGATAAGTCAGACAATTTAGAAATAAAGAGGGTGTAACCCTCGTTGCCTTCACTAGAGTCAGAATCTCCTTTTCCTGGACTGTGACAATACAGAGTAGGCTCATTCAACCGGCCTCCTCAAACCTGCCCTCTGCAATAGGATCTGAAAATGGAAAGTTAAAACCATTCAGAGGGGACAACTCGGCATCAAGTGCATCATGTGACTTAACTCTTCTCTTGCTTATTCAAATAAACATCAGTTTACCACAGAACCAAAAAAATAGTCAAGGAAACTCTTTTAGGAAATAACATAGAAGAACACACTAACCCCCAGGTTTTATATTCTGTATTTTCATGTTCTTTATTTGCACATACAACGTAATTAGTTAACAAGCCAATCAGTGCTGATAATTGCCAAATAATAAGCAATTATTGATACTAATTGGTATTAATTAGAATTGACGTGCAGAACAATTAAGCGTATTCTATAACGTGATGCGTGTAAATTCCAAGTCGCTTAGTTGAAAAGGGGGCATGACCATGGTCATGGAATGGGAGGGTCATGGGTGTTTCTAAAATCTATGCGCAATGTTATAGAATACAAGCTGATCTGTTGGGATTTCTACGGAAGTTTTACTTGGTGTAACTGCCTGCGCCTAAATTTAGTCACACGGGCGGGCGCTCAGCGTATTCTATAAACTGCCTGGAAATTTAGGCTTATTTTATAAAGTATGTCTTAAGGTATACTTCATAGAATATGTTAGTTCTAATTGCGTAAGTGCTCTTTTTCAAAAATTGGGGTCAGATCTATGTCTAACTCTGGCTGTTCTATTTAGGAAACAGCCAGTTATACATTTAACAAAGGAGAGTGTTTTGGGGGTGGAACAGGGGTGGACAAAAAACATACTTTCAGCAGCAAAATTCAGTTGTTAAACCTAAAAATTATGGGGGTCAATATTCAAAGCAATTTAACCGTCCAGAAATGGCTCCTGGCTGCTTAAATTGCCTGTTCGGGAATAAGTACATAGTAACATAGTAGATGACGGCAGAAAAAGACCTGCACGGTCCACCCAGTCTGCCCAACAAGACAAACTCATATGTGCTACTTTCTGTGTACACCCTACCCCGACCTGTACCTGTCCTCTTCAGGGCACAGACCGTATAAGTCTGCCCAGCACTATCCCCGCCTCCCAACCACCAGTCCCGCCTCCCACCGCCGGCTCTGGCACAGACCTTATAAGTCTGCCCAGCACTATCCCCGCCTCCCACTACCAGCTCTGCCACCCAATCTCGGCTAAGCTCCTGAGGTTCCATTACTTCTGAACAGGATTCCTTTATGTTTATCCCACGCATGTTTGAATTCCGTTACCGTTTTCAATTCCACCACCTCCCGCGGGAGGGCATTCCAAGCATCCACCACTCTCTCCATGAAAAAATACTTCCTGACATTTTTCTTGAGTCTGCCCCCCTTCAATCTCATTTCATGTCCTCTCGTTCTACTGCATTTGCATCTCCGGAAAAGGTTCGTTTGCGGATTAATGCCTTTCAAATTAACTACTAATTTTCAGCGGCACTTAACCGGTTAGTGCTGCTAAAGATAACCAGCTAGCTCTGAACTGAAAACCAGCTATTTTAGGGGCATTCGGGGGGGGGGGGGGCAGAGTTGGCACTTTGCCGTTAAGGGCCTTATTCTATAAAGGTTATGCTCCTAGATTTACGTTCCTAAAATGTATGCTTCTAACTCTATGCTCCAAAATAGATTATGCTCGAAATTTAAGAGCATAAATTTTAGGAGCGTAAATTTAGGCGCATAGGGGGATATGGCGCCTACTTGGAGGCACCGATACTGTTATTGAAGCACTTTACAGAGGGATCGGAAATTTTATAAAGCTGCTCCCATGTCTATTGTGGGGGGGGGGGGGGGAGATTTGTACATTGGTTTTCACCACATACAGCATTCTAAACTTGCTGCTACCTCTGTATGCACAAGGGACCTTCAAGTGCAGTCCAGCACCTATTTTACAACAGACCCATGTATAATCATACGGGAATTCCCCGCGGCATACTTGGGACTTGAACATGCCAATTTCTCTCTCCATATTCTGTCTAAAATCTGCCTTCACACATTTAAGTGCTGACAGGTAATAACTTATATAACTTTAAATGGATACTAAATCCGTTTAAAGTTATGCATAACTTTTCAGTAGTAACACCTATACATTTTTCACCACTGAAAATACACATAACTTTAAATGAATTTATTTGTTTAAAATGACTCCACTACTGAAAATTGACCTCATAACTTTTAAAGCTAACATTATCTCTCTGCACTGATTTTGAAGAGTATAAATCACATTTTGACTTCAGAAAAATGAACTTTGCCCTAAATATAAAATCAAACTAGCAGAAATGGCAAGCCTTGAAGGTCTGAATTGTCTACTAAGGATTCAAAAGACAAACACATTGATTCAGGCACTCCTGTTCACAACTGATAAACACTGAAATAAACGTAAAACATCAGAGAACTATTACACAGAAACACATCAATATATGTATCTGAACTCTAAACTGTCTTCTGTGATGGTGTCATATGTTTAAATTTTCAAGCAGTTGAGGCTCTGTATATTAAGTAGTATGTCAGAAGGAAACATACAAGCCAAATTTGGCAATGCAGTGTTGGGAGGAGGAATAAAAAATGTGCCATACTGGGTCAGATCACAGGTCCATAAAGCCCAGCATCCTGTCTCCGACCACTAAATCTTTGCTTTGGTCTTTAGTGAAGAAGATATAACAGAGCTACCCATGCCAGAAATGGTATTTAAAGATGAAAATTCAGAGGAACTAAAACAAATCTTGGTGAACCTGGAAGATGTAATAGACCAAATCAACAGGCTAAATAGCATCAAATCATCTGGACTGGATGGTCTACACACCAGAGTTCCGAAAGAACTCAAAATCGAAATTACAGATCTAAAATTAATAGCTTGTAATTTATCATCAAAATTTTCTACCATACCTGAAGACTGGAGGGTGGCCAGTGTAAAGCTACTTGTAAAAATGGATTCAGGGAACTACAAACCAGTGAACTTGATGTCAGTTTCTACCATCTAATTGGCACTATTATAAAAAAAACAAAACAAAACTTGGATTTAGCCAAGAAAAGTTTTTCCTCACCAATGTGCTACTTTTTTGAAGGTGTGAATAAACATGTGGATAAAGGTAAATCAGTTGATGTGGAACAGCATTTTAGAATCCAGGGTATAGTACAGATATACACATCAAAATACTGGCTTTCTAAAATCAGGTTTTACATGTTTATGCAATCTTCAGGTACAAACTTAGGGGTCCTTTTACTAATGTAAAGTGCCAAACCCTTAAGAGAAAAGCTACACTGGCTTCCACTTAAAGAACGTATTGCGTTCAAGGTCTGCACTCTGGTTCATAAAATCATTCATGGAGACGCCCCAGCCTACATGATCGACCTTATTGACTTGCCACCCAGAAATGCTAAAAGATCAGCACGCACATTTCTAAATCTTCACTTCCCCAGCTGTAAAGGACTAAAATACAGACTAACACACGCGTCCAGCTTTTCCTACATGAGCACGCAGCTATGGAATGCATTGCCACTGGACCTGAAAACAATTTATGACCTATTCAACTTTCCTAAACCACTGAAGACTTATTTCTTCAACAAGGCATACCACAATGATCCATAATTAATAACTGTATCACTTCACCACTCACCAGATGTTCTGTATGTTTTCTCTCTATACCTGATTGTCTAATTCTATTATATCATCTACTACTACTTCTTAACATTTCTAAAGCGCTACTAGGGTTACGCAGCGCTGTACAATTTAAACGAGGAAGGACAGTCCCTGCTCAAAAGAGCTTACAATCTACAGGTAAGCAGTCAGTCTAAAGGACAGGTAAGCAGTCAATCAAATGGGGGAGTGTAGGTTTCCTGAATAGAGGTAAGTGGTTAAGTGCCGAAAGCTACAGTGAAGAGGTGGGCTTTGAGTAAGGATTTGAAGATGGGCAGGGAGGGCACATGGCGTATGGGTTCGGGAAGTTTATTCCAAGCATAGGGTGAGGCGAGGCAGAAGGGGCGGAGTCTGGAGTTGGCGGTGGTAGAGAAGGATACTGATAGGAGGGATTTGTTCTTTAAGTAATACCAATTGTATCTTTTACTCTGGAATGGCAAATGCCATGATGGCGCATTGTAAGCCACGTTGAGCCTGCAAATGGGTGGGAAATGTGGGATACAAATGCAACAAATAAATAAATAAAATGTGCACTAATGGATTTAGTGCATTCTAATGGTTAACATGCACTAAATCCATTAGCACACTTTAATAAATAGACCCCTTAGATTGTAAGACCTATGTGAACAGGATGTTACCTCCTGTACTTGCATGTAACTTGCATTGAACTTTTGAGAAAGTCATGAACTAAATCATTAAATGTTGATAATCATACGTGGGGTTTCTAAACTAAGAGGCCCTTTTACAAAATGGCGGTAATCCCAATGCAGGCTTACCGCTTACTAAAAGGAAGTACCGCTGGGCTACCTCCAGTGCGCCATCATATCCGGTGTGTAGCCAGCAGTAATCAGGCAGTGCCGCGCGTTACCTGGTTACCGTTGGGTTAGTACGGGAGCCCTTACCGCCACTTCAATGGGTGACGGTAAGGGCTCCCCCCCCCCAAAAAAAAATGGCCCCGCGGCAAATGCTTCACTTGCCGCACACCTATGTCCTAAAGAAAAGAAGGGGCCAAGAAAGCAAAAGGGCAGACGGTCTGCAAACTCCAAGACGGAAAATCAACAAAGCAGATCGTTATGAAAAAATGTAATTTATTAATAGATATAAAAAATTATATACAGTACAGCCCAACACAGGCCGTGTTTCGCCCAGTAGGGCTGCTTCAGGGGCTACACAATGATCCTCTACTGTGAAAATATGGTAGATTTGATGAAACCAAATGTACTGAAGACCGCAGTCGTGAATCTTCTAGAATATATATTGAAAAAAACTCTTGATTCTGATAATGCTGAAAAAAAAAATCAAGAGAGTGTCCTACATATCTTATGTCAGCACATTTTTCTGGTTTATTCGGTTGAGCTGTTTTTTTCAATATATATTCTAGAAGATTCACGACTACGGTCTTCAGTACATTTGGTTTCATCAAAGCTACCATATTTTCACAGTAGAGGATCATTGTGGTGGATGCTTGGAATGCTCTCCCGCGGGAGGTGGTGGAGATGAAAACGGTAACGGAATTCAAAAATGTGTGGGATAAACATAAAGGAATCCTGTTTGGAAGGAAGGGATCCTCAGAAGCTTAGCCGAGACTAGGTGGCAGAGCCGGTGGGGGGAGGCGGGGCTGGTGGTTGGGGGGTGGGCCTTGTTCTGGGCAAACTTCTCCGGTCTGTGCCCTGAAAATGGCAGAAACAAATCAAGATCAGGTATACACATAAAGTAGTACATATGAGTTTAAATTGTTGGGCAGACTAGATGGACCGTGCAGGTCTTCTTCTGCTGTCATCTACTATGTTAATATATTGTGTAGCCCCTGAATCAGCTCTGCTGGGCGAAACACGGCCTGTGTCAGGCTGTACTGTATATAATTGTTTTATATCTATTAATAAATTACATTTTTTCATAACGATCTGCTTTGTTGATTTTCCTTCCTAAAGAAAAGAAGGACCTACATTTTACCCACTGCGGTAAAAGGGGGCCTCGGTGCGTATCAAAAACATGCGCCAACACCAACGCAGGCCCCCTTTTGCCGCAGCTTGGTTAAAGAGGCCCTAAGGGCCCTAGAGAGACAAGATAAGGTGGGACAAAGAAATTGTGGGATAATTAACTTGAAGGAAAAATTGCATGTACAATTGAACAAGTGCACACATGATCTGCATAAGCTAAAAATGTAAACAATTAATCTACATTAATAAATTTCAATCCTGTGATTTTTTTCCAATAGAAATCTAAAATGATGCAGCAATGCAAGTATTTGATACTGAAAATAAATAGTGACTCATAGAACTTGGAGGAAGTTAAAAAAATTCGAAAAAAGTTACCTTGTCCACTTTTATTTTATATTTAGAGGAAACTGGGCAATTAATGACAAAATCAAAATTAGGCAATGCTCTAACACCCAGCAGGAGGGCAGAAAATGGATGACAAATCTTTGAAGCCTTTATCTTCTTTTTTAAGTCAGATCAAAGTGAAGAAAATCCCATGGGAAATACAAGGAAAGTGAAAGTTAAATGAAAACTGACTATGAAGAAGCTTCCAGACATTATCTGTCATTGTCAGAAGCTTTTTACGGTTTACATGTCATATGATTCCTAAACAGTGGAAGGTTGTCTTAGATACTATTGTTACGGTAAATTCCAAGGATGTGCCTTTTGCAGGGAATTCAGTGCGTTGATTTGTTGGTATTTGTTAATTCTTGGAGGGATAAGTTGATGGATGGGTTCTGTCCTATCATGTTTTTGGCATTCTTTTCCGTTCCTTTTACATGAGTTGTGAGCCATTCTGGCTTTTATTAGAAGGGTGGTATATCAAGCATTTTAAAGTGTTAAACTATTACCCCCTTAAATTATTTAGTTAGTTAGTTATTGCCTTTTATGAAGGAATTCACTGAGGGGTCCTTTTACTAAGCTGTGGGGAAAAGGGCCCTGCGGTAGGACGGGGTCATTTTTCCCACATGCCAGTGTCCATTTTACCACAGCCAGTAAAATGCAAAAAAAAAAAAAAATGGCCAAACAGTAAGATAACTCTTATCACGTGGTCATGCGGTGGGGAGCACTTACCGCCACCCACTGAGGTAGCGGTAAAGACTACCGCGCAGCATGCAGCGCTGCCTGATTACCACCATGTTAACGCTGTGCCAGGGAAACAATTTTCCCAGAGCTCCGGAAATGAGCAAGCTTCAGCCGGAGCTGCGGCCATGTTGGGCCGGAGGTAGTTCCATTTTAGCATATAGTAAACTCACGTGGGGCTTACTGCTGCTTTGTAAAAGACCCCCCTCAAGGTGCTGTACAGCAAAAATAAGTCAAACATAAGCAATAGACAATTACAGCAGTAAAAATATTCAAGCAATACAAACTATGGCATAGTATACTTCATTACAATGTCAACACAACGCGTAATAAATCGTTTTAATAGCCAGTATAGGATGTAAGGAAAGATGAAACATATAGATAGGTAAGATAGTATCTTATTTTCTTACTCCTGTTAATCTAATTTAAAGAAAGCTACACATGAGGTCAGAAAAGTACTTGAATATTATCTTAGCTAGGGTAGGAGTGGATAAATATATCCTACTATGGTATGTGCAGCCGGTGTCATTCCATTGTGTGTGTGTGACTAGCAAGTTAGTTACTACTTCCATTAAAGGCCTGGTTGAAAATCCAAGTTTTCACCTGCATCCTGAAGTAGAAACAATTGTGTTTTAAGTGAAGCTTTTCAGGGAATGCATTCCACCGTGTGGGGGCAACTGCAGAGAAGGCTTGCTTGTGGTTATCACATCGTGTGATGTCCTTTGGAGAGGGTATGGATAGGGCAGTGGTGTAGGAAGAGGGGCGGTGGGGCGGTCCGCCCCGGGTGCACGCCGCTGGGGGGTGTCGGCGCCTTGCTGGTTCCTTGCTCTCTCTGCCCCGGAACAGGTTACTTCCTGTTCTGGGGCAGAGAGAGCAGGGAACCAGCGAGGCGCCGACACCCCCTAGTGGCGTGCACTCGGCGGATTGGCTCTCCCGCCCGCCCCTCACCGCCTTCCAGGTATGTTCTTGGGGGGGGTTGCGCTTTGGAGGGGGTAGGGTGCACCACGTTGCACCCGGGGGGGCGCAGCGGTGACCCGCCCTGGGTGTCAGCTACCCTTGCGACGCCACTGGGATAGGGATACTCCTTGGGAGAACTTTAGTGATCTTGGAGGTGTATAGAGGGAGATTATAAAATAAACACAGATGTGTATAATTTTTGCTAGGACATTTGTGTGAGGCTCACAGCAAGTGTAAGTATTGGCATCAACCTATTGGGGGATATTATATAAAGACCAATATGTGCATAAGTTCCCTTCATAAAATAGGTATAACTTATGTGTATTTCTACTGCTGCCAATGCACTAAAGTAGAATTGTTCATTTTTATAAAGTTACAGGTGTACTTTTATGCAAGTTGATAAACACAGAGGAGGTAATATTCAGCCTGGATCAGTAAGTGGATACAGCGGTGTACCAAGGGCAGGGCGGTGGGGGCGGTCCGCCCCGGGTGCACGCCGCTGGAGGGGTGCAGAGAGCAGCCACGCGCCTGTCAGTTCCGCTGGTTCCCTGCTCCCTCTGCCCCGGAACAGGTTACTTCCTGTTCCGGGGCAGAGGGAGCCAGCGGAGCCGAGAGTCGCACGGCTGCTCCCAGCAGCCAAGAATGCATCTGGGTGGGGGGGGGGGGGGGGGGGGGTTGATGTGCTGGGGGGGTGTCATTGCGCCAGAAGGGGGGGTTGTGCTGCACCTGGGGGCGGTGCGCATTGACGATCCGCTCCGGGTGGCAGTCAACCTAGGATCGTCACTGAGTGGATATTCAATGCCAGGGCATGTGTGGCTACCAGCAATAAATATCGGGATATGCGCACTGACCCAGAGGTCAACTGGGCACTGGCTGATACTCAAACTGTTGTCCAGTCAACTTGGTGTGTAAATTAGGGCAGCTGTTCTGCTGTTCTAATTGTGGGGTCCTTTTACTAAGCCACGGCAAAGTGGCCTACGGTAGTGTGGGCCAGAAAAGGGGCCTGCGGTAAAATTGAAACCAGCGTGTGCCTATTTATGGCCTGAGCCCTTAACGTCACCCATTGATATAGTGGTAAGGGCTCACATGCTATATGCACGGTGACCAGTCAGTGCGCACCAACTGCTGATTAAAGCCAGAAACGCCATGCGCAGTAGGAAATTTAAAAAAAGATTCGTCCTAGTGGAATGGGCACATGCCAAATCCAAAATGACCACCAAGGGGGTGCACTAGCCTAGCAGTAGTCTCGTTTTGGTATGTGCTGCACGCACGTAGAGTCTACTGCACCTTCGTAAAAGGGCCCCTGTATGCACTTACTTAGCTGGTTAATAGACTAACAGGCTAAGTCCTGCTTCCACCCAAGCTCTGCCCCAAACCATCCCTAACCTAACTGGTTAGGGAATGGCTGGTTAGCGGAGATATTCAGCAGTATTACCCAGTTAAACCCTTTGAATGTCAACCCTAAAGTTTAAAATAAAATTATTCAGGTGTTTCTGTTACAGTGAGTTATTTCTGCATTACCTAATTCATAATAGTGTGGTTGCTGTGTTAGTCCACATTAAAGATCAGGACAGAAAGGAGAGTTTGGTTTCTGAAAGCTAGTCAAAAAACGTATTAATTGCAACCAGGGGAATTATGTACTAAAATTTTCATCCTCCTCAAACAGCTGTACATCAGTTGTGAAAGTAATAAAACTAATGACGCATCAAACTCTAATCCCAAAAATTCTAAATTAGGCATAATTCCATTGGGTGTATACTTAATGGTGTTGGTCTGTTGAAGAGGTATTACTATCACTAGGAACAGTGCAAAGTGCCTCTTCTCTCCCTCAACCAATAGTGGTCCAAGTGGCCACCTTGCATCTTCCATCCATTTCTCTTGACCCCCGACAAAAGAATCCATAGGTCCAAGTGGTCCCTATACAATCCCTACTCTTGATCCTCCCTTCAAATATATAGTGGCCCAGTGACTCCCTTGTACCTTCCCTACACCCTCCCTGAATCCCCCCCCCCAAAAAAAGTTAATGGTCCCCCAATGGTTCCCTTGTATCTCTCAACCCTCCATCCCTGACTCCCTCCTTAAAATCCATGATGGTCCAGTGGCTCTCATATACCTCCTACCTTTCTCCTCCCACCTCATCAAAAAAAGATCCATGGTGGCCCAACAGCAATTTTGTACTTCTCACCCTCCCCCAACCTCCTCTCCCTCACTCTCCCTCCAGAAGAAATACCCTGGTGGTCCAAGTGGACCCTATGCAATTCCTCCTGATGTCCCCAACAAATCCCTGGTGGCCAAGTGCCCCCCCAGACTTCCCAACTTTCTAATATCTTCTGTCTCTGGCACCACCAGATTTTAAAAGAGCAATACCTGACCCCTAGTGCTGTAACCTGATGCACCATTAGGGGTCAGTCTGCCAAATAAGGCAATGCTTCCATATTTGGCAGACTGGGGTCAAGCTCCATCATTTTGAAGATGGTGGCAGTGAGGAGTGACACCACCTGGATCACTACTGCACCAGGTATAATTTAGGTGGTGGTGTGTGTGTATGTGTGTATGTGTGGGGGTGTGGGAGGGGGTTTACCAACATCAGATGCTCTGTAAGCCATGGTCTCCTTGGTCTGGGGTGACTAGGACACAGATGAATTGGTCCATACAGTACTAGTGCCTGGGAAGTGTGTGAGAATTTAGGGGTGTTCAGAGGGAGAGACAGAAGGGAGCCAGGGAGGGGTCTGGGGGGATTATGAAAGTGCAGGGGGAGGGGTCTGAAGGAGCGTTCAGGGGTGCTCGGGGGAAAATTATGTGATTATGTGTGTTCTCAGTAATTTTGTGAGAAATTATTCATGCACATAATCATGTGAATCCGCTGGATGTAATTAAGTTAGTCCAATGAAAACTTAACAAGACACAGCATAACATAAGAGTAGCCATACTGGGTCAGACCAATGGTCCATCTAGCCCAGTATCCTGTTTTTCAAACAGTGGCCAAAGCCAGGTCACAAGTACCTGGCTGAAACCCAAATCATGGCAACACTCCATACTACAAATCCCAGGGCACGTTTTTTGTTTGTTTTCTTTGTATTTATTAATCTTAGAATTTATAATGATATGCTTACAATGTAGGGTATTAATGGTGGAACAACATGAAGAAGTACAAGTGAGTAGTTTATATATATTTCAGATTCATCACGGTTAATAGCAGACCACAGGGAATCATACAGGGTCATTTCATTACAGGACACCTAGATTGTGCAGTACATGTGCATATAAATTATTTCTCTTTTTTTTAAGTGAAATTGTTGCATTTATTGGGCATGACTTATATGATGGTTCCACCACACCGAAAAAAAGATGAAAAAATATTCTTATGAATTATCATTATTATGAATCTATTTTGAATAGTACAACTTTTGGGGGGAATTATTATGTGGCTGGAGTGTTTTCGAGGTTTTTATGATATTTAAGCCTTCGCTTTGAGAGAGATATATCTTTTATAAAAGGAAGTTATGTGCTTAATACTTCCATGGCAAAACAGCAAAAGTAGAGGCTGACAAATGCGCAAACCATTAGGGAGATAATATCAAAAACCAGTTTATTCAGAATATTCATATCAATATCAAGGACCCGACACGGTCCGTGTTTCGGCGCCAAAGCGCCTGCCTCAGGGGTCACAATCAACTTTCTCTGAGAAGAAGCTGATAGGCTTGAATAATTCCTTTATGTATGCAAGTTAATCCACAGAGAGAACAAAAGAACAGCCAACCGATCAGCAAACACCATGTGACATGGTTTGCGCATTTGTCAGCCTCTACTTTTGCTGTTTTGCTTTGACTTTCCGTGGAGGCTCCTCCTGTCTTCTTGGATTTGCTTAATACTTTCATAAAATTACCCCCTGAAAAGCTGCTGCACAGATTTATATCTGTTCTGAGGCACTTACAAAAGTGCCAGCAAATAGTACTCGAATGTACAAATTTTATAAGAGCATACGAACAACCTGCATCCTGACTCTGTTTATTCTGGGTAAATGAATGTGCATCTACCGCTACATCAGTAAACCCTAAGTAATTTTCTAAGAGCTAACTTCTACATATAAAACACTATTTTACCTGCAGAAAAACCTATAAAATCCCCCCCCCCCCCACACACACACACAAAAGAGTCAGGGTCATAGCTATCAATGTGGGCTACGTTTAAGATGTGTTATTTTACCACTAACATGTTATTTTAGACCTAGTTACTAATAACTGGGGTTAACAGTAAAATAGCAAGTCTTAACAGTAGACCATGTTGATAACCGCAACACAACAAAACTAAAGAACGTAATGGACATAACACAACTCTTCCGTTATACGATTCCCTAGTGTGGCTGTGCCACATAAACTTTATCTTACCACAACATCACTTTGTATTTGTTCACACCGGAGCCTGCAAAGGCCTCTCTGGTACTATGTAAGCCACATTAAGCCTACAAATAGGTGGGGAAATGTGGGATATAAATGTAACAAACAAACAAACAAATAAATAAATAAATAACTTCTCCTCTTAGCTGGATATGGACTCACAGAAGTAGCCAGGAAAATCTGCTTTGTAAACTTTGAATATCCACTTGTTAGAGACAAAGGCATAAGAGTTCTTTAGTTCAGCGCTTGTCCCAGGGCTAAAAACACTCAAGGGCCCTTTTACTAAGTTGTGGTAGTGTTTTTAGTTCCTGGTAGAAATCAGCTGGTGGTAAATGCCAAGACACTCATGAGCATCTCAAAGTTTACCACCAGCTGATTTCTACCACGAGCTAAAAACACTACCACAACTTAGTAAAAGATCCCCTCACTTTTTGTGCTTCTCACAATTTATCCTGGCATACTGAGTGACTTCCATGGCAAGGATAAATCAAGGTATACATATAAAGCATTGCATACCATGTAAAATGAGTTTATCTTGTTGGGCAGACTGGATGGACTGTGCAGGTCTTTATCTGCCGTCATTTACTATGTTACTGTTTAGATGGTGTTTCTTACAAGGGATAGGCAACCGGAAAATTTGAAATTTTCATTTTTTTTGCTCCCGCCTCTCTATCATCATGGGAAACAACAAACAATGAAAACATTTTGACTCCTTCTCTCCTTAGGCCTCCTGGACTAATTCAATCCCTGGTGGTCCAGTGGGGATCCATTGGGGCAGGAAGTGGAACGATGCCGATGGCTGCGGCTACAACCTTTCACCTCAGTCTCATGGTATTTGAGACTAGAGTGAAAGGTCCATGGCCACCATAATGGAAGCAGCAGTGGCCATGGGCAACAGCAAGTGGACATTTCTCCTGCCCCAACAGACCCCTGATGTGCCAACAGGGATTGAGATGGGGGAGGGCTGTCACTGCCAAACCTGCCATTGGCAAATGAAACCCTGCCCAGTTTTCATTTGCTAACAACAGGAAAAGACTGCACATCCCTAGTTCTTAGCTATCAGATAAAAAGTTTACTTAGAGATTTGGTTACATATGATGAGGGCCCGCCTTGCCCATGGCATCTGCAGACAGAAACCAGTGCTCCAAATGCATAAGTCATAGCAGTCTTAACCAAGTCCATTCGATTGGATGTTTGCCTTCCATCATGTAGGAACTGTCACCTCTACATTCCAGAAGAGGTGCAGAGTAACTCTTTATTTGCAGCATGTGATAAAATCTTTGTCATTCCTAAGTGCCTATTGATGAACCTGAGAAGAGAGATTGTATGGATATTAAAACACTCATGGATTGTATTACTCCTGAGACAGCCATCAACTGCCAGTGGGTCAGGTTATGCATGGAACTCTGAAAGTTGACCAGAATGTAAATGGCCCAAACCAGTTCGCAAACAAAACAGTCACAACAAGGGTGACAAAAAAGAGCAGCAGATGATGTTCGAATTAACGCCTTTATTATATCATCCGAGACTCGACTCTTGGTAGATCAAGCACTGTACATGTTTTTGGAAGAAAGCAGCAAGATATCGAATATCATTTTTATAACATTACGCTTAGCGTAATAACAGCATACCTCCATATAAAGACTTCTCAGGAAGGCCTTTGTGGGCCGAAACACGACTCGTGTCGAGTCTTGGATGATATAATAAAGGCTTTAATTCGGATATCGTCTGCTGCTGTTTTTGTCACCCTTGTGACTGTTTGGTTTGTGTGTCTACAAGGGCTACTGTTCTTCTGGGTTTTTTTTTGTTGTACCAAACCAGTTCTCTGCAGCAGAGGGCTTTTGATACCTGAAGGTCAATAGGGTCTTGGGTGCCATCAGCTAGACAGAGTCAAACCAGAACTCAAACAAAATGTAAAGGGTCAAGCTGACGCCCAAAATATAAGCCAAAGAAGAAAATGTATTGATAACACAGGAAAAGTCAACATTTTCATTTTCTTCCATTTGCATTCATTTTGTTGTGTGTTGGAAGATGATGTGCTACCTTTTACTGAACCAGTAAAACCATTGTGTGATCTGTTCTGGAACGTTATAATGAACATGAATTTAATAAACTGGAGACGTAAATCAGCAGAAAGCAACATGTAGGGAATAACAAGGATGGCATTACAATAAACTCGAACTCGTATAAACCATGGAGTAAACACAAACTTAACACATCCTGTAAATAAGACTTCATGAACGGAATCATAGGTGCCAACATTTCTCAATGATTCAGGGTGCCACACGCTTGCCCCTCCCTCAACACAAGGATCGCGCTCAATAATGGGGGTGCTCACCCACATTGCTGGCTCCTAAGATCAGATGTGTTTTTTGTCTTGGCTGGCTGGCCTGCCTTGATGAGAAGAATGTAGGATGTCATGGATGAAGTGTCCCTCTATTTCCAGGCATTGAAATAGCTGTTAATTTATTTGTAAATTGTTCTTTAGATCCCTGTACATGGGGAAGTTTTGTTTCTGAATTGCAATTGCTCCATCTAGTGGTTCACTGAATGTTGCAATCATGATTGAGGCAGTGGAAAGGACATTTGCCAAAGTGACAGTTTTATAATTATTTTTCATTGTAAAGTTAATATTTACTTTTGCGAAAATCAATAAACACGAAGTTTAAAAGAAAATCTTTTGCATGCTTATGTTACAGTGAGTAACTTCTAATAAAACACATTTTTTCTGAAAAACTGACAAATGTCAATGTATAAGCTTTAAACAATAGCAAAATTCACACAGAGTACGACAAGAGAATATGAGGATTCGTAAATATTTTACCTCAGAATCATTTCAACTGTTAGTGAAATCATAAATTCCTACAGTGCTTGATTATTGTGACATTATATATCTGGGTTGTACAAAATACCTACTGAGTCGGCTTAGAACCATCCAGAATACCGCAATTTGCCTTATATGTGGCATGGGTAAATTTCATAGAGTTTCTATATGCTATGAAAAGCTCCATTGGTTGTCGATAGCGGCTAGAGGTTGTTTTTTTTTTGTTTTAATAAACTTTGTTATCTGGTCCATAAGCAATTGGAGGGTTTATTGCCTTGATTACTGTACACGTTTCAAAATATGATACTCCCGGCAGATTGTGTTTTAAGGATTGCGTTTTAAGAAATACTTTACAGTATTACAATCATCTCAAATCTGGAATTCTTTACCAACTTTGTTGAAATGTCAATCTAATTATCTACTTTTTTGTAAAATGTTGAAGACAAACTTATTTAGAAGATATGTACTTTCTAATTAGTTATTGAGTTGTTAATTGTATGCTAATATTTTGCTGGATATTGCAAGCTCCCAGTTTGATCAACTGGTTTTATTCTATATTGTAATCCACTCCGAACCTAATTAAGGGGAGTATAACATTAACAGCAATGGGGAAGAACAAGCCTCAGAACCCTACCTTCACTTTGATATCGTGATAGGATTTAGCAGGGGATAACCTCATTGGCATTAAAAAAAAACCCTTCCTTTAAAAATCTGTTCGAGCTCTGTGCAGCTTTGTAAAATGAGCTCTCAGTGTTGAGTAATACCAAGAAATAAAAGTAAGTTATCTATTTCAGATTTAGCAGAGGAAAGAGCAGATTATCTGCCGATCCCTAAAGCCACACAATGGGAAGATTCCTTCCTTTATTTTTTTACACACCTATAGGTTTTTATTTTTCATTTCTGAGCATAAACTATGGGTTTCCTCTGTGCCTTTTGCTAAATCTCCTCATATAAACACATCAGATAAGTATCATGAACTGCAGCCCAGCTCATATTAAATGAAAGCTGAATAATAAAGCTGCGCCTGGCACTGCACTTTCTCGTGTGCCAATCTGTCCTTTTTGACCTCTCTTGGTGCCTAAGAATCTCCTTTTCCAATACTATGGCAGATTATTATACCCAGAGGCTGAGCCTGGAATCCTGGTTTATGGAATCTGTTGTAAAAGATCTTGGCAGTTTTCAGTTGCACTGAAATAATCATTTGCACTTATTCACCAGTATTTCTTAGTAGATACATAGATTCCATATACTTACCTGTTACTTATTTTCTTCAGCCTGTTCTGCACCTTATCTTTTGCCTAGTTAGGGCTCCAGAGACCTACTAGCTAAAGCCATTTCAACTGCTCTGGCATTTAAGAGACATATGCATTATATATTTATATATGATTTTTGATGACATAATACAACCAAAAGCTGTTTATTAGACTCTATAATTTCATATTGTATTCTTCTTTTGCCTTTTCTGTAGTTTTACATTATCAAATGGCCAAAATCTGGAACTCGTTTCTTTTATCTTTGATGTCTTTTAAACATTATGGGGCCCTTTTACAAAGCAGCGGTAAGCCCGCCTGGGGTTACCCTGCGGCCACCTAGAGGGTCTATCCCCAGCTCAGGTCCGCCTGTACCTGCTGCTTGTGGCACCCTCCTCCCACTGGCTGGGTTACAACCGCCTCTGGGTGAGTCTCCCACAGTTCCCAGAAAGCACTCACAGACCCAACACACAAACCGCCAAGATTCTTTATCAGTCCAGACAGAGAGGTAATAAACTAAATATTGTTTATTGCCTTTTAAAAATTGAACGGTGGAACAAAATAGTGCAATTAGCAAACAATAACAGGTAACTGAAATATGGATCAATTATAACACTAACTAAACATTTGCATACTTCTTAGAAAGTACCAGGGGACATCAGGATATATAATTCACCGAGCCTCAGCAAAGAGATCTGTCTCTCTTTTCACCCAGGCTAAGACTGAAGCAACAACCAGCAACAACTGCTGGGTAATTTCAAACTCCAGACCAATCAGAGCCCAATCAACAAGTTTTAAAAGTATACTTCTCACAGTACTGTAGATTCATGTCTTCACTAAGTGAAACTAAAAGAGGACATGCACTTTCTATAACAGCTTTAACATAAACATATTTAACATATGTACCACCTGCTGTCCAAACTAGAGAAATACACTTCAAGAGTTAATAAAGGCAATTTTCACAGGTTTAAAACACACTGTTCTGTCACAAATGGCATGCAGGCAGAAGCATGGGTAGATCCAAATAATTGCCAATTAACACCAATAAGTGATTATGTTGCACACACATCTCAGGCTCGCACCCAAAATTTGGTACGCAAATTTTGATGACTTTTTTAGAATCCAGGGGTTAGTGTCTCCTTGTTAATTGCAACTAGAGTAGCATATGGAAATGGACATTTTAACAGAGCACCTGCAACTGACCTGTTGGGAACAACCCCCACTTGTAGCTGTGTTAATTTTGCACTTACCACACAGTCATATCTTACATTAGAGCAAGTTAAGTGCAAATTCTAAAGCACTTTAGTAAAAGGGTCCCTTAGTTTGTTGGCCCAGCTGGTTTATCTAATCTAATCTGGTCATTTTTATTCCGCTTAACCTAGATGCAGCTCAAGGTGGATGTCAAAAGAATAGAAGAATCGGGTCATAATCCCATTAATTACGATATCACCAAATAAATCAACTGGCTAGATCAAGATTTTATGTGTAGCCTAAGTACTTAACAAATAATGATCAAATAGATTGGATTTCACAAGCCTCCTGAATGTGAAATATCATTTAACCGCTCTTAAGCAAATCAGGACCACTACCTATGATAGATCTCTTTCTAGTAGATGATTTCTGACATATGGAGTTAGAAGGTATAATTAATCTAACTTCCTGTAATGAATTTAGTGATCTGACAGCTGAATAAAGTGGAATTGTATCACAGAGATAACCTGGGGCTAAGCCATACAGTATTTTAAAAACAGAGAAACAGAGAAAAAAACATAGAAAAAATGTAGTCATCTACTCTCCCTATCACTCCCCTAGAGATCCTATGTACTTTTCCCAAGTTCTCTTGAATTCAGATACTGTTTTCATCTCCACCACTTCCACCGGGAGGCCGTTCCACGAATTCACCACCCTTTCCATGAAGAAGTATTTCATCAGCTTGCATCAATAGCTTAAAACGTATTCTGGCCTTGACTGGAAGCCAGTGCAGCCTTATTAAAAGTGGGTTAGCGTGATCAGTAGATTCCCCTAGCTGCCTCATTCTGTACAATCTGTGTAGGCAGAATTCCACTGCTCATCTACTTACTGGGACTTGATGCTCTGTGCATATTATCTTAGTTTATGCACCTAACATTGCCAACCCATCAGTCCGTGTGTTGAACACATCACTTCTGATTATGTCCCTTCTCCGACTCTGAGATCAAATTTGAGTGGTGTTACCATTGTGTGCTATTTGCTATCCCTCAGTTTCTGGAACTTTGTTCCCAAAGCAATAAGGCTGGAAAATAGTCTGTTGAGTTTCTAGGACGGGCACAGGCACATTTGTTTCAACTTGCCTTTAGTTCTTAGACATATATTAGGCTATGAAAGGACAAGAAACTGATATGGAGACACCATTCTCTCCAGTTGGTCTTAAAACAATGTGTTATTGTTTGACTGTGTTTTATTGTTGTTTTGTATTTTATATTGTTATTCTTGATGTTTATATTTTGGTTATTTTAAAAGATATTTGTAGACACCCTATGGTCTGCCATAAGGGTATCTACAGTGACACCTAGAGGCTCTACTACAGCAACAGACCACTGTCACCTTTCTGGTTCTAGAAAGGAGAAGGATCCCCTTGATCAGTGTTACAATCAGGAGAGAGGACTAGTTTTGAAGGGAACTTGCCAAGGATATAAAACCTTAAACACAATTAAAATCTTTCTCATTAGCTCCCGTCTTCCCAGCCACTGACCTGCATGTGAGTGGAGAGTCCAATCCAGCCCAAAGACCTTATCCGTCTAAGCCCAAGTAAACATGGAAGATAGAAATACCTGGATGCCCTAGTCAGGACAATGCATAAGGAGAAACCTAGGAGAATTTAGCAGTAACAGCAGATGCTTAAGATCTGTACTGTCTCTCCAGTTCTCCTCCAGACTCACAGTGAGTGAAGCTGGACTGTGAGCATTGGGGAGGGAGAGGAAGAGAGAATGAGAAGAGGAAACAGATAGAGGAAGGTGCGGAGGAGCTGGAAGAGGTTTAATGTGGGGTTGTGGTTTGATGAGAGATGAATATTGAAGCCAGAGCAGGATGGGAAAAGGAAACAAGAAGGTGAAAGTGAAAAAAGTAAGCAGGAAGAGAACAGGGGGAGGAGACAAGGAAGGTAGAATTTGAGAGGTGAGATGGAAGAGTGTGAGACAAAAGATGGGTGAGACTGGGAAAAGTAAAGAGGCAGACAGCACAAAGCAGAGGTGGAGAATAAACTGTAAAGTGAGATACCAGAGAGAGAGAGAATATTGTCAAGAAGTGGAGAAGGAGGGAGAGATTGTGAAAGGAGGGGATGCATAAAGAAAGGAAGCCAGAGAAAGGATTCAGAAAATAGACAAGAAAACAGATTGCTAAACCTTCTGTTAGGAAAACATTATTACACAAAAAAGGTAGGAAAACTTTTTATTTTGGTGGTTTATGGAAAAAGGTAGCACTTAGCAATATTAAAACATTACATTTTCTATACACTTTGAGAAACTTGAACTGTTGACTAGAAAATATTGCCGGCTGCCAATTTTTTTTCCAGTGGCACTAGGCTAAAGAAATCTTGAAATATACTAGTACACATTAAGAAACCAGTGCAGGGTATGCCTATGCCAGAAGTGTAGCTGTTGAGGGCTCTCTAACACATTTTTATGCCCACACTGATTCTGAAGGGAGGATAAGCTCGGGCACAGACAGGTGGAAATGCATGAGCCTCCTACTGGCCAAGGAGCTGCAGATCTCTGGAGGGGTTACCCTCATTTCCCTCAGAAGATGCCACTCAGCCAAGGGGGCTAGCCTTGGGCTCAACTTCTGAATCTTTTAAGTACCTAGCCATGAGAGGTACTGATGTTGTGGCATCTTCTGAAAAGTTAAGCTCTCCTACGAGGGAAGAATCTGTGAAAGCTTGTTAAAATAAATACGGGCAGAGGAGAAAGAATCCCTTTAAATAAATCTTTCCAAACAGGCAAACAGTTCTTTAATAAAATTTGCCCTAAGTACCGAACACTTCTTTAAAGAAATTTACCAGGAGAATTAAAAGTCTTCAAGAGATCTGCCCTGAGAGGCACACACTTCTTGAAACCCTTCCCCTAAGTGATACAAGCCTTTTTAAGTTCAACCTATTGTGAGGCAGTGATTTTTTTTTTTTAAGCAACCCTGCTGGAAGGTACAGAATAAACACAGACCTTCAGAGAGAAGTATAACAATAAAATAAAAATAAAGATAGATTGTAGCACTGCAGATAAAGCTGGAATTGAAAGATACTCTTCTACTACTGGGGTCATTGACTGAAGTACAATTGGTTAAATGCTTTAAAGCGGTGGGGGAGAAAAATGTTTCACTGTCCTAGAACATTGTGGAAAATCTTTAGAAAGGAAAAGTTGAAAATGAGTCAGAGATTTGCATAGTCTGTCAACACTGGGAAGAACATAGAATCTAAGTTCGGTTTCTTTTGAAACATGGTTATCAATAGAAATCAAACAAAATAAAACATGGAAAAGAAAATAAGATGATACCTTTTTTATTGGACATAACTTAATACATTTCTTGATTAGCTTTCGAAGGTTGCCCTTCTTCGTCACGAAGAAGGGCAACCTTCGAAAGCTAATCAAGAAATGTATTAAGTTATGTCCAATAAAAAAGGTATCATCTTATTTTCTTTTCCATGTTTTATTTTGTTTGATTTCTATTGATAACCTTAAGAGTGGACTAACACGGCTACCACACTCCTCTACTTTTGAAACATGAAATGCAAAAAAGGGAAGGGGAAAGGGAAATGGGACTTGATATACTGCCTTTCTGTGGTTTTTGCAACTACATTCATAGCGGTTTACATAGTATATTCAGGTACTTATTTTGTAGCAGGGGCAATGGAGGGTTAAGTGACTTTCCCAGAGTCACAGGGAACTGCAGTGGGAATCAAACCCAGCTCCCCAGCATCAAGGTCTACTGCACTAACCACTAGGCTATTCCTCCACTAGCAACGTTCCATGTAGAATCTGAAATAGGGAAAGGGAAATGAGACGTAATATACTGCCTTTCGGTAAGGGAAGGGCTTTTTCAGATCAGTTAGTCCACTGCAGTGCCCCCTAGGGTGCCCGGTTGGTGTCCTGGCATGTCAGGGGGACCAGTGCACTACGAATGCTGGCTCCACCCACGACCAAATGGCTTGGATTTGGTGGTTTCTGAGATGGGTGTCCTCGGTTTCCATTATTGTCGAAAATCCGGGATGACCATCTCTAAGGTCAACCTAAATGTTGAGATTTGGGCGTCCCAGACCGTATTATCAAAACGAAAGGTGGCCGCCCGTCTTGTTTCGATAATACGAGTTTCCCCACCACTTCACCGGGATGTCCTGCAAAGACATCCTCAGGAAAAATCGGGCGCCCCGTTCGATTATGCCCCTCCACATGTCCAACACTTATGCGGGCCCAGCCGATATTCAGCCTGGGCCGCATAAAAGCTGTCCTAAATGAAGCCGCCCACCTATGCCGACACCCGCATAGCCTGGGGCTTCTCCCCAGTGCCACCCCAAGCTCCACCTATTCCCTGCCCACTTTTCTGTTTGGGCGGGCTGAGGGAATATTCAGCGGCACTCTCTGGTTAAGTGCTGCTGAATATCCCCAGTTAGGTGGCAGGAAGCTATTTAATTGGACAGGAGATGTCTGCTCACTTTATTTTTCTAATTGTGTTGGTCCCAGGCTCTGGTTACTGCTTCTCTCTGTCTATCTTTTCTCAACTCTGTTTCCAGGGTCTCCTGTCCTGTCCTATCATCTCTCTCCTCCTGTCTTCACTTTTGCCCTTTAATCCATTTCTATCTTTGATATCTTCCTTCCAGCTTTATTCTATTTATTTATTTTTGTTTCTTTATTCAGATTTTACTCCCTCTTACCAACCATTCCTTAATTTCCTTCTTTTTTTTTTTTACAGCACCTACCTACAGTATTTTTCTTCCCTCAGCTCAGCCCTCCCATTCCCTATCACCCTATCCTCTTTCCTGGCCTCATTCCCCAGTTTTTCACTAGCTCTGACTTCTCTCTCTCTCTCTCTCTCCTCCCTATCCAGCATTTATCATCTCTCTCTTTTTCTCTCTTCCTTATCCAGCACCTCCCTATTCCTTTGACATGCAGCATTCCCTCTCTGTCTCCCTATTTATCTATTTAGCATTATTATTTGGTATTCCATCATTTGGAGACCATCATGGTGGTTTACAAAATCTGTTAAAAACAGCAGTTGTAAAAGAGTGAAATAAACACATCCAGAGAAAGGGGTCCTTTTATTAAACCACTCTCCGTTTTTACAATTTCCGCTTGGTAGTAGCCCAAAGTATAGCACAGAAAGTGCAAGGCTAGTGCGGTAAATGCAGGGGGCATGCCCAGCATCTGCCCTGCATTTATCACACTCACCACACAGGCTGCACTGTTGGCCACTGTGTGTAATGCCTGTGGCGGTCCAGTATGAAAAAATAAATAAAGGTGAGTGCCATGGCAGTACACATCCCTCACATCTCCCACTTCCTCTCCTAATCCTCCCTCCAACATCATTATTCCCCCTATTGACCCCACCAGCAACATAATCCTCTTCTCCCAATCCCCCCCCCCCCCCCACAACATATCAATAGACCTCCTGGCTGCCCCGGCAACGTAATCCTCCCCCCCTTTCATCACTAGCCTTCTCTCCAGACCCCTCCAGCAACAGAACTCCACCCATCTGAGATCCAGGCCCTGCCCTTCCCCCCAATCCCCACTCTTTCCCTACCCTCCACCTCCTTCCTCTGGGACTCACTTGGGGAGTCTGGTAATGGTGGTTCAGCGGTCCTGGTAGCAGTTTGTTGAAAAGCAAAACAAACAAACCAAGTTCTCAGCCTTCTATAATTGTTTCATGTTTCTCTGATCCACATACCGTGCTTCTACTGTTTTGAATAAGCTTTGATCAATATACCAATCTTGATTCACTGGGCAATTATTTTTAAGTTGGCATGGATATTTTTTTTTATTTAATTTATTTTTTTTACATTTGTACCCCGCGCTTTCCCACTCATGGCAGGCTCAATGCGGCTTACATGGGGCAATGGAGGGTTAAGTGACTTGCCCAGAGTCACAAGGAGCTGCCTGTGCCTGAAGTGGAAATTGAACTCAGTTCCTCAGGACCAAAGTCCACCACCCTAACCACTAGGCCACTCCTCCACTGTTGCTACTATTTGAGATTCTACATGGAATGTTGCTATTGGAATAGCAACATTCCATGTAGAATCTCCAATAGTAGCAACATTCCATGTAGAATCTCCAATAGTATCTATTTTATTTTTGTTACATTTGTACCCTGCGCTTTCCCACTCATGGCAGGCTCAGTGCGGCTTACATGTGGCAATGGAGGGTTAAGTGACTTGCCCAGGGTCACAAGGAGCTGCCTGCGCCTGAAGTGGGAATTGAACTCAGTTCCCCAGGACCAAAGTTCACCACCCTAACCACTAGGCCACTAGGCCACTCCTCCACTCCACTTCCACTATTATGGAAGTTAATTCAATTTATAAGGATAAAATAATGGTACAGCTCCTTAACTCCTTTGTCTGCAGCTGTAGCTTGAGAAATACATGTGTGAATTGAATCTATCATGTCTGCTGCCTAAACCCAGGCCATATGTCAGGATGACATTACATGTTTGCACAAGTCATAGACAGTAGATGACAGAAGAGGTAGCTTGCAAAACATTACAACTGTCATTATATAGGAAGTCCCTTCTCTGTTTTGACAACACACTTTACCTATTAATACAGATGTATGAAAATACAAAAATATACAGTATATGAAAAACGAAGAGGGTTAAGATACAGCATGTCGGCACTATTGGTTGCTGCTAATTGTGCTTGTATTTCAGTGCAGTGGCGTAGCTACTATGGGGCCACGGGGGCCTGGGCCCCCGTAGATTTGGCCCTGGACTCCCCTGCTGACGACCCTCTCAACCCCCTCCCCCATCAACCCGCCGTCTGCTACCTTTGCTGGCGGGGGACCCCAACCCCCGCCAGCCGAAGTCTTCTTCCTTCGTTTTGCTTCTGAGTCTGACGTCCTGCATGTACAACGTGCAGGACGTCAGACTCACAGAAACAGAATGAAGCCCTGCAGATCGCATCAATAGAAATCAAACAAAATAAAACATGGAAAAGAAAATAAGATGATACCTTTTTTATTGGACATAACTTAATACATTTCTTGATTAGCTTTCGAAGGTTACCCTTCTTCCTCAGATCGGAAATAAGCAAATGTGAGGAAGAAGGGCAACCTTCGAAAGCTAATCAAGAAATGTATTAAGTTATGTCCAATAAAAAAGGTATCATCTTATTTTCTTTTCCATGTTTTATTTTGTTTGATTTCTATTGATAAGCTTTTTTCCTTAAACTAATTAAATCCTTCAACATTACGTTTTGAGTCTCGTGTATCTGCTGTATTTCCTTGGCTTGATTTTCCACCTGTGTGTTTAAGCATTTAACTTTATCCTCAACATTTTCGACATCTTGTTTAAGTTTATGTATCTGTGGAAGCAGAGCTTTGCAGAGATCTGCTATCAAATTCCATAAAGAGTCAAGAGTAACTTCGGGAGGTTTATACTGAAATCGAGCAATTGAAAAGCTTCCTACCTCCTGTTGCAGGGAACTTCCAGCCCGATTGGGGTTAATTTCTCCCTCCGTTGGTATCCCAATCAGCGCGGTCCTCTCTCCTTCGTGTTCTTCTCTTGCCCTCGGTCTACCTTCGTCCATTTCCCTTTCCGGGTTAGGATTCACTGATGCCGCCTGTGGAGGAGCAAACCCGCGTTGTGTTGGAGGGGGAGCAGGTGTTCGAGTGTCGGGGCTCAAAGATATTTCAAGCTCAAGGGATTCCCGCACGCCTTCACCACCGGCGGATGATCCCAGCGAGCTGCTCACCGGCGTACTCGCGTCTTGTTGAGCGCATTGCAAAAAGACATCAAGTGGGCCGCTTCGGGTGGGGGTTATCGGGCGCTGGTGGGCCACGGCAGCTGCCTTCCCTCTCCTCTTCGGCATCTCTATGTAAGTTTGCTAGGATAAACCCGCAAAAAAAGGAAAATTTGCAGGAGCTCTAAAAATGCGTCCAACCTACACGGCGGCCATTTTGAACCCGGCTGTGGAACTCTTGTTGAACTTTCAGGAGATAATTGGGTACTTTTTAGCCATGGACTTTGTAAGTGTATGTGTACTTTTTGTAACTTGCTACAAAAAGTATCAATGGAAATGTATGCATTTTTCATTGAACATAATACATCTAGATTTTAAAATGGAGTTTACACACTTTCAGGTCAACAGTGAGCTCTTTTAAAAAATGCCGACTTCCACAACTAAAAAACATTCTGGATATTCAGCAGTGGTTTGGCACTGAATATCTGGATAGGATGATCGGTGCTAGTGTTATCCAGATAATATATAGCTAACTAGATAACATTAGGACAGCATTTTTGCTGTCCTAATTTTATTCAGATAGTGATAGTCCACTAACTGGATAACTGCGACCCATATAACTCCAGGGACCACCCTTGCTCCACCCACAGACCGCCCTGGTATTATCCGGATACTAGATACTGCTAGGGGAGCCATTTTGGATAGAGTGCTGGATAGGGCAGAAGAAGCAACTGGAGATCACTCCTGTCCGATCATCATTGGACCATCAGGGAATCTCTGGGGGATGAGGGGTTGGGGATATGCTCCAGGGGGTGGGGGGCTTGGATCAGAGGGATGTACTTCAGGGTGGGGGAAGGCTCTGACAGCCCTCAGTCTCCGGCCTGTGAGCATCAGATTGTCAGAGCCTGCCCCCTCCCCCTGCTGGAATTATGCTACATTATTCTTTTACCACAGGATTCAACAACCTACAGGACTGTTATCCTGCAGGTTGCTGAATTCGGTGATAAACAAAAGTGTGGTATAAGCTCACCTTTTGTTGCATCTTGGTCTTCCTCCCTTAATTGAATAATTAAATTGAAGATAACATGTCTATTATTGATCATTATACTTTCTCATAGTACGGCAAGAATCATCATGAACTATGTATCCATTATATTTCTTTAAGTTTCTGTGGATTATTTCTTAGCAATATTGATTAAGACGGCATATACATAGAACCTCCAAATCTAAGGTGGAATTCAGTCTGAAACTTTGAGCCCTCAGCTATCTGTGCCCCCAGGATCTTCTCTAAATGTGAATTTAATTATGGGCATTGTTGGATGACAAATTTTCAGATAGCTAATTTTACATGGGTAAAATGCTTCTTACCTGAGTAAATTACCTTGGAACTTGTCCTTCCCATTACAAGTATTGATATATTTATATATTCATCTGGACTATAAGTACATATTGCGATTCATCAAATACCCTATTGAAACGCTCTTCAGAACATTTGAGAAACGAGTTTTGTATGTTGCTTTTGTGTTCTGACTTCTCTCTACTTAATTGTTCTTTCGCATCACCAACCTGCTGTCCTTGAGGGCCAGGTGTATTAATGCTTCCTCAACAAGCACCACACCAGATGTTACGTGAAAACTGGTCTCTAGTGCCACTTTTCTAGGGCATAGCCAAGAACAATTTCTAATGCTAAAGTGAAAAGCTCCTAAAGCATCATTAACAAGATGCTGTGTCATAAGTGAGGACTACTTAAAACCCTCACTAGTCTATGAGTTTAAAAATAAACAGGAGACCATCGGTAACATCAATTCAAACTGTAGAGCTGCTTAAGAACTCCACTGCGCCACTGCATGAAGGGTGAAACATCACACTTACGACACTATTAGGCTCTAAAGTACATCATCATCAGTCTGCCATTTGAAATATATTCTACCCAATATTTAGGGCTATTTAAATGGCCAGGAACCACTTCTGGCCAGTTAAATAGTGCTTAAACGGCTATCCATGAATATTCGGTGGGAGACAGCCACTTGGTGGAGATTCTATATATAGCTCCTAAAAAATTAGTGCTGAACTCAGTGCCAAGATTTAGGCACAGTATATAGAATACGTTTAGTTGATATATCAGCACCTAAATCTATGTGCATCCATTTACACCAACAAAACCCTGGTGTAAATCCCTGTGCATAGGTTTAGGCTCACTGGGCCAGATTCTATAACTACACGTGTAAATTTCAGAATGCCCATGAAATGCCCATTTCCCTGCCCATAACCACACCCCTTTTTGCCTGCATGTGTTAGAAGTTTGGCGCACTTCATTACAGAATACCCTTAGGGAATTGTGCGTGTAAATTCTAATGTGCCAATCAGTGCTTATTATTAATTGTTAAGTGCTGTTATCAGTGCTCATTAGCTTGTTGAGCTTGTTAAGTTACGCGTGTTGTTATAGAATCCATGCCGATTTCAATGTGGATCTCAGGGCGCACTATCCGGGAGTTAGCGTTACCTCTGAGTTCTGTTTCAATAAAGTACATTTGTATATTTTTATATTTTTACCCTTTTTTATCAGTCTGCTTTTTATTCTAACTTAATTAGCTTACTAAGCTAATTAGCATTGATAACAGCACTTAACAAGCAATAATGAGCACTAATTGGCAATAATTAGGATTTACGCACACAACTCACTAAATGTATTCTGTAATAAACTGCACCTAACTTCTAACGCACGCAGACAAAAAGGGGTGTGGTTATGGATGGGGACATAGGCATTTTGTGGGCGTTCTGAAATTTACATGCATAATTATAGAATATGGCCCTCTGCGCCTACATCTATGAGCTGGGATTTGTACCATATTTTCATTGGTGTAAATGGAGGCGCATAGTTTTAGGCACCGGCATATCAACTAAGCATATTCTGTAAAATCTAGGCACTGATTATAGAATATGCTTAGCTGCAAATGTTTTCCAAGCAGTTTTTTTAGGCACCACATATAGAATTCCCCCCTCCCCTAAATGTCCAAACACGTGACTAATCATAGTTGGAGGGAGAGAGACTGGGCCATTGAAGGTAGGACCTTCTCCAGCGATGTGGCTGGTTCACTGCTGAGAGGACTGTGTGGGACATACTTCCACCCTTGGTCTGATGATAACAATGGTGTGGCACCTCAGTCCATTGAGCGAAGAAAGGAGTAGGGTGGGCTGGCTCTTTCCAAACAACAAGGGAGACGTATACACAGTTATAGGCCTGTTGTTTGGAAAGAGCCAGCCCACCCTACTCCTTTCTTCGCTTGATTGGACTTACATAGGGATTGAGTGTTCCTCCACCTTCGTGGTTGTTCCTCTCTTACCTCAGTCCATTGACCATCTTAGCCTTCCTATATGATAGCCCTGAACAAAGATACTACAGAACTGAAGAAAGTGATGTGCAATCGTTTCTACTAATAGCTTGGCATTTGAGTTAGCAGAATCATAGTTAAAGATAGTAGAGTCCCTTTTTTCCAACATGGTTTCTTCCATTACTTGTAGGGTTGGCTGCAAGTTCTAAGGCTGCCAAGTAGGATTTAGAAGCTCTCTCCTGTGATGGATCACTGACATATGCAGCCACTGCACTTTGATAAGTGTAGATGTTATAAGTGAATGAATGACTACATCCCTGACTGGGTTGCTTTATTGGGACAGTCATTTGCACTCTACTAATGTTCTTCTTTTGTACAATGTTTACTTTGATTTGCAACCGTCCTTCAAAAGAATCTGTTTCTCTGTGTTGTATTCAGTAGTTGAATTTTTCACTTGTGTGAACTGAGATAATGAATACGCCACAGAAACAAATCTCTAATACTTAGCAGACACCTTCAGTTAAAATGTATGTACATGTATCAGAACGAAAGCATTTTTATGTAACATTGTGCAGTGGATAAAAGTCAAATTATTAAACTGTAATGAAAGTGCTGTGCAACATTATATATTTATGAGTACAATGCTGTTTAACTGACATATGACCTAAAATAAATAATACATTAGTGCAAGGACTTTATTATTTAAGAATCTCTTTCTTGCCTGAACATTTGGAGAAAAATGAGCCTCAGTTTTGCATTAACATTGCATGCTGGACTTTGTTTTGAGGTAAAGTTGTTAGTGTGATTATTAGCTTTGGTGAGAGATCAGAGCTTTTAGTTTCTGATTTATACACAAATACCGCACTGAAAATTCCCTTTCATGATCAGTTTAACTCTGAAAACCTGAAAATCCGAGGGCATGTACTAGGCATGTAGCAGTACAAAAGACCTGATGCATGAAAGGATATTTCCCATGTGAAGGTCAGTTCTGTAATAGGGTTATCACATGTGCAAAATTACGAGTAAGCGCACACTTACACATGTTACATGCTACTAGGACACCTAAGTGCTATCTGAAATGACACGTGCAAGTGAGGGAATTTTATAAATGGCAGCAAAACTTGGAGGGGGCTGAAAAAATTCAGCACTAACCCCCCGGTTTCTATATAGCATGCCTAGCATTCCACGCTGAAATCCAAGCATATTCTATAAAAATGCACGTAACTTAATTGGTTTAACAAGCTAATCGGCATTTCATGGGTGTTTCAAAATTTATCTGCACAGTTATAGAATATGGCCCAGCGTGCATAAATCTACACACATAGATTTATACCACATTTTTGTTGCTGTAAATGGATGCATGTAGTTTTAAGGGCTTGGATATAAACTAAGTGTATTCCATTTACCGTGCTTAAATTTAGGCACCGCTGATAGAATATGCTTAAGTGGAAATGTTTACTGTGTGGATTTTTTAGGTCAGCAAAAAAAAAGGAGGTAAAAAACCTCACGCGCCATGAGATGTAGAAAAAAAGTGAGGATGAACCAAGGAGGAATACCAAAGAACTTTATTAGGGTTTCCAAAAAACGACCCGACACGTCTGTGTTTCGGCCCTAAGGCCTGCCTCAGGGGTCTGTTCTATAAAGGGCTGTTCTATAAAGGGCACATAGAATAGCGTTTAGCACGGATCCCGCACCTTTTGGGCACTGGACTGACGCCTGCTAAATCCTGGGGTAAATGCTGGTGCTCAAGTTAGGTGCAGTAAGGCAGTATTCTGTAATTCTGCGCACTTTTTGGAACACCCCTGACACACCCCTGGCCATGCCCCCTTTTTAGACACGCGCTATGACAACTAGGCTCTGATCCTTAGAGAATAGGACACAGCTAGTTGTGCTCGCAGATCCTAATTGATGCCAAATAACTTCAATAATTGGTTGTTAGCATCCTATTATTACTAGATAAAGGCTCGTTAATCATAAGTACATAAATAATGTCACACTGGGAAAAGACCAAGGGTCCATCGAGCCCAGCATCCTGTCCACGACAGCAGCCAATCCAAGCCAAGGGCACCTGGCAAGCTTCCCAAACGTACAAACATTCTATACATGTTATTCCTGGAATTGTGGATTTTTCCCAAGTCCATTTAGTAGCGGTTTATGGACTTGTTCTTTAGGAAACCGTCTAACCCCTTTTTAAACTCTGCCAACCTAACTGCCTTCACCACGTTCTCCAGCAACGAATTCCAGAGTTTAATTACGCGTTGGGTGAAGAAAACCTTTCTCCGATTTGTTTTAAATTTACTACACTGTAGTTTCATTGCATGCCCCCTAGTCCTAGTATTTTTGGAAAGCGTGAACAGACGCTTCACATCCACCTGTTCCACTCCACTCATTATTTTATATTCCTCTATCATGTCTCCCCTCAGCCATCTCTTCTCCAAGCTGAAAAGCCTCTTTCTTCATAGGGAAGTCGTCCCATCCCCGCTATCATTTTAGTCGTCCTTCACTGCACCTTTTCCAATTCCACTATATCTTTCTTGAGATGCGGCGACCAGAATTGAACACAATACTCAAGGTGCGGTCGCACCATGGAGCGATATAACGGCATTATAACATCCTCCCACCTGTTTTCCATACCTTTCCTAATAACACCCAACATTCTATTCGCTTTCCGAGCCGCAGCAGCACACTGAGCAGAAGGTTTCAGTGTACTATCGACATGCCAGGACACCAACCAGGCACCCTAGGGGGAACTGCAGTGGACTTCACAAATTGCTCCCAGGTGCATAGCTCCCTTACCTTGGGTGCTGAACCCCCCCCCCCCCAAACCCACTCCCCACAACTGTTCACCACTACCATAGCCCTAAGGGGTGAAGGGGGCACCTACATGTGGGTACAGTGGATTTTGGGGGGGGGGGGGGTTGGAGGGCTCACATTTACCACCACAAGTGTAACAGGTAGGGGGGATGTACCTGGGTCCGCCTGCCTGAAGTGCAATGCACCCACTAAAACTGCTCCAGGGACCTGCATACTGCTGTCATGGAGCTGGGTATGACATTTGAGGCTGGCTTAGAAGCTGGCAAAAAATGTTTTTCAATTTGGGGGGGGGGATGGGAGGGGGTTGGTGACCACTGGGGGAGTAAGGGGAGGTCATCCCCGATTCCCTCTGGTGGTCATCTGGTCAGTTCAGGCACCTTTTCGAGGCTTGGTCGTGAAAACAAAATGGACCAAGTAAAGCCATCCAAATGCACATAAGGGACGCCCTTCTTTTTTCCATTATTGGACGAGGATGCCCATCTCTAAATCACGCCCCAGTCCCGCCTTCGGCACAGTGCCGATACTTCCCCGTGAATTTTGGTCGTCCCCGTGACAGAAAGCAGTTGAAGATGCCCAAAATCGGCTTTTGATTATGCTGATTTGGGTGACCCTGAGAGAAGGACACCCATCTCCTGATTTGTGCTGGAAGATGAGCGTCCTTCTCTTTCGAAAATAAGCCTGAAAGTGCCTCTTTTTCAGTCTGAGATACCTGGGTGGGACATGGGTGTGTCTCCCACTTACACATGTAACTTACAGAACACTTTAATGTTAGTATTCTGTAATGGACTCTAAACGCCCAGGCTCAGTACAGCATCAGGGTGCCCGAGTGGAGGCGCTGACTTATGGTAAGCAGGGTTCAGCAGTCTCTGTCGGCAGTGACACAGTTCAGGAATCAGCTTAAGACCCATTTGTTTGCCCAAGCTTTTCTCTGTCTCCATTGACGTGAGCATATATTATTCCGTAAATGCAAATTATTTAACTAACACCCCCCCCCCCCTTTTACAAAGCCATGTGGTAATGGCAACACAGCCCATTCACTTTGAGTGGGCTGTGTCGGCATTACTGTAGCGACAACTGCTAGCGCAGCTTTGTAAAAGTGGTGGGGTGGGGTAACTAAATAATGTACTGTGGAAGGTGAGTTTACATATAAACTATCACTGTTCAACCAGCCTACAGTAAAGGGTTCACAAGCCAGAAAGAGACGCACACAAGCCGAGTCTAGGACCAGGCAGATGTGTTCTGCTTGTACAGATGTTGAGGCTGCAGGTGCTGGCAGCCAGAAGAATTTCAGCTTCTCCTGTCCAGCATTACTTGGTTTCTTCTGCTTAAGTCAATCAATAGAAATAAAACAAAATAAAACATGGAAAAGAAAATAAGATGATACCTTTTTTATTGGACATAACTTAATACATTTCTTGATTAGCTTTCGAAGGTTGCCCTTCTTCGTCAGATCGGAAATAAGCAAATGTTGGTAGATGACAGGATATATAGGTGAAACATCAAAGCATTTCAGTGACAGTCTAACAGGATGGGGGTGGATAGGTGAGAGACAGGGAGAGTCGGGTGGATGAGGGACAGGGAGATATGCATGGAGACAGGAGTACAATTTTATGGTTTATAATGGGCTAGAAAACCCAGATCTTTGTTAAGTCCTGTCTGGTGGGTGTCAAAATATTTAATCATTCTGACTTCAAAGGTCTTACGTTCCTGTATTGTTTTAAAGTTCCCTTTCAGGATTCTTACCATGAAATCACTGGAACGATGTTCTGGTTTTGTGAAGTGCTGCCCCACAGAGGTGACATCCTGATTGGTACTAGCATTTTTCATATGGTGTCTATGTAAATTAAATCTCTTCTTTAGCATCTGACTTGTTTCTCTAATGTAGCAGCCCTCATTGCATTTTTTACACTGAATTGATACCACATTGGAAGATGAGCACGTGAAAGATTCCTTAATGTTGAATATTTTTCCTTTGTGAATGACTGTGGGGTCCTGTGAAATGTTTTGGCATAGTTTGCAGCTGGATATATTGCAAGGATGTGTACCATTCTCTTCTTTTTGAGTCTGTGTTGGGAGCTTACTTCTAATTAGCTTGTGTTTTAAGTTGGGTGGCTGTCGGAAGGCCAGCACTGGTGGGGATGGGAATATCTCTTTCAGTAATTCATCCTCCTGGAGTAGAGGCTGTAGATCTTTCATCTTAAGTCAAAACTATTTACAGTAATACCTCGGTTTTCGTTGACTTCGGTTATCGTCGGTTTCAGTTTTCGTCAATTTTTTCCGTGAAAAATTTGTTTCGGATTTTGTCGGTTGCCTCAGATTTCATCGGCGTGCCCACGTGACCTCGCTGCTAATTTTGCGAAAACAAAGGGCGACAACGAGTCTTCAGAAAGGTAAATGCCATGTTAAATGTTCATTTCTTCTTTACATTAGTCTTTTACTACTGTATATTCATATGGAAATAATTGCCTCGGTTTTCGTTGGTTTCGGATTTCGCTGATTGTTTTCGAACGGATTATCAATTAAAACCGAGGTATCACTGTATTTGCAAGATGTGGAGGGGCATTTTTGATATAATATCCAAATGGCGAAATAAACGTTTATTGAAAAACATTTAAAAACTGAAGTCTGTGTTTTATGTGGTCCTATTTATGCCGTCACCTTGTGTGGTTAAGCACTGAACACTAGTTACTTAACCACATAAGTGCCGACTTTGCCCCCCAGACCATTCGCAAAATAGCCACTAAACCAAGTATATTCAATGGTATTATTCAGTTAACTGCCACTGAATATGCCCAGACAAGCGATTTAAACAGCCATTTAAATCACTTTGAATATCGACTCCTTTATAAATAAATAGTGCTAACTTTTAATGCAAGTAACTTAGCACAAAACTCCTTTGCATTGATATGGGCCTCTAATGCATGTTAAGAGCTGATGTTAACATATTTTAGTACAAGAGATAGCAGATGGAATAATGGATGGCAAAATATTAATTGTATTATATGCTTACATTTGTGTTTATTATGGAAATTTAATATACTGCCATTTCTGAGAATAGGTTACAGCAGTTTACAATAAACAAAAGTTTCCATAAAGACATGAAAATGAGAAAGAAAGGAACTCCATTAAGTACAGGAAAGACACATTCTCACAAGTGATGGATGATGCCAAATACTCCTAAAAGATGGAACAATTTGTTTTTCGAGTTTCGAGTTTCAGAATTTCGAGTTTCAGAATAAACACGAAGAAGGCAACTTTCAAAGCTATTTCTGGGGACAAATACATGTAAATTCACTGTCTGTAAACTGCCCTCCCTCAATAGGACTAAAAGCACACATGTGATGGTGATGTTAAGAAACTATTTTTGATTAAAAAGCAGAAAAAGTAAAATGTAAAGATGATGAAAAAGTAAAAATATGACAGGATGAAATGTTTATAGTAATGTACAGAGGTTTTTAGACCGATGATGGTGGTTATATTGTGAGGCTTCAATTTGCCCATAATATAGGACTGTGAAGCTACTGAGGATTTTTCCCCTAGTTTGAATAATAAGATTAGATTTAAAACGGTGAAAAGGAATAGACTTATCCCCTGTTTACTAAGCCATGCTAGCAGCTGCTGTGCGCTAATGCCGACACAGCCCATTCACTTTGAATGGGCTGTGTCGGCATTCCCACACAGCAACCGCTAATGTGGCTTAGTAAACATGGGGTTAGTTTGGACGTTTTCCCACAGATTCTATATAGCATGACTTAAGTTATGTGCATATATTCTGAATTTTCGCGTGCAACTTAATTAGTTAACAAGCCAATCAGCACCGATAATTGCCACATAACAATCAATTATTGATTCTAATTGGCATTAATTAGAACTTACATGCAGAATATGTGTGTTCTATAAAGTTATGCGCGTAAATTCTACATTGCATAGTTGGAAAGAGGGCATGGCCACGAGCGTGAAAAGGGCAGGTCATGGACATTTCTACAATCTATGCACGTAGTCATAGAATACGCCCGGTCTGTGAATAATTTAGGTGTCAGCATTTACACCACGTTTTACTGGTGTAACTACCCACCAGTGGCGTAGCTACGTGAGGCCTGGGGGGCCTGGACCCCCGTAGATTTGGCCCTGGACCCCCATCCCGCCGCCAACCCGCCATTGCCTGCCTTTGCTGGCGGGGGACCCCAATCCCCGCCAGCCGAGGTCCTCTTCTTCCCGCAAAAGGCTTCCTTCTGTTTCTGAGGTCCTGCATGTACAACGTGCAGGACGTCAGAAACAGAAGGAAGCCTTTTGCGGGAAGAGGACCTCGGCTGGCAGGGGTTGGTGTCCCCCGCCAGCAAAGGTAGGCGACGGCAGGTTGGCGGTGGGAGGGGGGGTCGAGAGGGTCGTCGGCAGGGGGGACAAAGTTGGTGGTGGCGGCAGGATCGGCAATAGCGGGGGGTGGGTGTCGGCAATGGCGGGGGGGTCGGCGGCACCGGGGGGGGGGGCTAAAATGTGCCCCCTCACCTCGGGCTTTGGACCCCTCCTCCCGCTGAAGTCTGGCTACGCCCCTGCTACCCGCAACTAAATTTAGTCACATGGATGTGCACTCGGCATACTCTATAGAATAATCCTAAATTGTGTGGTTTATAAAGTACACCTACGCATATTTAGTTTTGATCCCAATTTTTTAGGCTTGAGATATAGAATCTAGTCCTTGGTGTGTACCACAAATCCCAGACTTTTTAGGTATATGTAGTGGAGGTGTTCCTGGAAGAGGGGAAGCACATTTAGGTTGGGGGAAGAAAATAACATACATGGATTATATTTCCAAATCTACATAGTTATTTTTCCATTAAAAACAAATACCCCACCAAAAGCAGACATGAGTGGTATAAAAAGTCTCAATAAACCATAAGCCATAAACAGGAAGATTCAAAGCAAAAGTTTTTGCATGCATTCTCTCTGAAGCACTGTACAAACATCCAGAGTTAAAACTACAGTGTGGGGAGATTGAACATCAGCCAGAGATATATTGTTTGGCCACTGTGGAACTTAGTGCTTCCTTCAGTTCCATATCACATTCAGTTCTTTTTATTTATTATTTATGTTTTACAGAGCAGTTTATTTATTTATGATGATGATAATTATTATTTTTTTTTTTTTTACTACATATGCTTTCTTATAGAAGGGTTTGGTGAGGGTAAGCAACAGTAAGAACAATTATCTCTCGTCATCTTCCTTCCTTGCTGGTTTTCGATTACCGTATCGCATTAGCATTCCGTTTCTAGTCCGCATAGCTCATTACAGCTTGTAGCTTGGTTCAGTATTTTGTCTTAATGTCAGTCAGTTCTGTGTTTGCTAAACATATTACCTTTACTCTTGGTATGATTAAAAAGATGCTGATGTGGTTACAGCACTGGCTGTGTGCTCATTAAGGAGAGTAGACTGAACAGGAAGATTGATTTTCTGACACACGGAGAGTTTGTCGCTGGTTTATATTTGCTTGTTTTTACTAACATGCTTAGCTTATCGTTGTGTATATTTTGGGCTACATTAAATGGATGTAGGAACAGTATTATTATCTACTAACCACTGTCTGTCTTTCAAAGTATCATAGGTATCAATGTCAAGTGATGAATAAACATGTGAACAAAAGTCCAAGAACAAAATGTGTAATTTTCAACTGTTTCTCTTGAAAATATGATATTTATTTTTTAAAGGTTATTTATGCAAAGAAACAAGTTGGAAAAGTGAAGGCTCAGAACATCTCAAAGTTGTATTTCCTCTTCCTCCAGCCCCATCTTACATAAGTATCACCAACCCACTCAATCAAGAAAGCCCACCTACTATAATTACCCTAATCACTCCCTTCCTTCTTCTTTCTTCACGATACGAAACGTATCTGCTATCCTGTAATGACAATGTTTTCAAAACTATGTAAGCCACATTGAGCCTGCAAATAGGTGGGATAATGTGGGATACAAATGCAATAAATAATAATAATAATAATCATAAGTATAGCCATACTGGGACAGACCAAAGGTCCATCAAACCCAGCATCCTGTGTCCAACAGTGGCCAATCCTGGTCACAAATACCTGGAAAGATCCCAAAAAAGTACAAAACATTTTATGCTGCTTACCTGTTATCTTCCCCAGGACATTCAACCCTCTTTCCTCTCTCATGACCTCAAGATTCTTTAAATCATACAGTTCCTTATCTTTTCTTCCTCCTTTTCCCTCTCTTGTCTATGTCTATCCCTCCCCCACCTTGCTGTTTTAAAATTCATAGACCAACTAGCTTTGTTGATCTTGACATATCAACTGAGCTCATATTAGAGGTGCAACTTGTGCAATTGCCCTGGCCTTTCATTCCACAAGGGGGACCCTGGACCTGCCTGAAGTTGTAGAGAGTGCAGCCTGCTGGAATGCACTGAAACCATAATAACATAGTAGATGATGGCAGGTAAAGACCTGTCTGGCCAATCCAGTCTGCCCAACAAGATAAATTCATGGTATAAGGTATGATACATATATTTGATCCTGATTGGTACTTGCCATCTTCAGGGCACAGACCGTAAAAGTCTGCTCAGCACTGGCCTTGTTCTCCAGTTATGGAAGCTGAATCTGTCCAGCTAGGATCAGGGCATGAGATCCCTCCTAATTGTCTGCCATGGGTCTCAGAAGATTTAGCACCAGCACTTAATGCAGAAGATTAGCCTAGCTGATAAAGTGCCTTCTGAAAATACTTGCATGACTAGCCTGCACAGACATGGGTTAATGAATGATAGGAGTGGCTCAGTCAGCTTCCCCACTCCTTTCTCTTTGACAGCTGGTGAGTTGGGCTCTACAGGCTGGACTCATGGTGCCACTTCTTGTTCTCCATCAATAGACAATGAATTGATTATGTTTGACTGGAGAGCTAGAATATTAGAAAGAATCTCATCTACCAGTTTTCATTCAGATCTGTCTATGGAGAGCAAGCTCTGACACCTGCATACAGGCAGATGGACAGACAGTACAAACATTTAGCATGTGTTACAGTGACATAGCACATGCTAACACAACATAACACAAAGAGGCTCATTTTCAAAGCACATAGACTTAGAAAGTTACATAGGTTACCAGGAGGGGCATTTTCAATATGACGTCTAAGTCCGACTTGGACGTTTTGCAAAAAATGTCCAAAATCCGAGTAGGAAGGAAGGTCATTTTCAAAAAAGAAAAACGTCTATCTTTGTATTTTTTTTTTTAAATACTGTTTTCGAACAATGCTTTGTGCTTTGGATGTTTTGTTTTTTGGCCCGTTAAAAAAAAAAAAAAGTTTCAAACGTAGAAAATCAAGCCATTGGGATGTAGGAGGAGCAGGCTGGTCCCCCAGGAGAGCAAAGGGGAACCCTAAGGGACACTTCTGTGCACTTCATAAAAATGCTCCCAGGTACACATCTCACCTTTGCTCCCTTATCTTGTCTCTTGAGCTCTCCGAAACCCACTGCCCCCCACAGTACAGCACTACAATAGCCCTTATGGGTGAAGGGGGCACCTATATGTGGGTACAGTAGGGTTTTGGTGACTTTGGGAGGGGTCACAGTTTCTACCACAAGTGTGACAGGTAGTAGGAGATAGGGACCTGGGTCCCCCACTCCATAGTGCACTGCACCGAGTACTACACTACTCCAGGAACCCACATGCTTAAACCTGACTATTACATCTGAGGCTATCATAGAGGTTGGTAAGTCATATTTTTATTCATATTTTTGGGGGGTGGGAGGGGATCAGTGATGGTAAGGGCTCCTGCGCTGACCCACTGGCAAAAAAATAAAATTCCAGTTGCACCAGAAATGGTGCACGCTGAGGGCGGCACTACTGCTGGCTCTTACATTAGGTCAGCGGTAATACCAGATTGGCACATGACAAAGCGGAGGTAGCTCTATCACCGCTTTGTAAAAGAGCCCCTAGGTAAGTTAAGCAGGTATTCGCAGAATAGCGCATAGGCAGATGACTGGCATATATGTAAGTGTGCTCTATGCAGATATATGTTAGTATTTTAAGCATTTATATGTGCAGTGGGTACATAAATGTTAGAATTTAGTTTATAGTCTTGCCCTTCACATAACACTCCCTGCAATTAAGAGAGAGGGACAAAAGGGGGTCCAGCTTTCCTTAATTGTTTGCTGTTAGTGCCCTGCAGAGAGACAGACAGTAGTACAAGACTCCCCCCCCCCCCCTTTACAAAGCCCTACTAGTGGCTGCTGCACGGCAATGCTGACACAACCCATTCACTTTGAATGGGCTGTCGGCATTAACGCACCGGCAAAAGGGGGGGAGGGAGTAAGGCTATTGACATTGTTAATTCATTAAAATTAAATACATTCTTTAAAAAGTCTTCTAAGGATATGTATAGTTACAAAGTAATAAACAAGCATTTCACAATATTTTTTGTAAAACCACTAGTTCACCTACATTATTGCTGTTTGATATTTTCTTTATGTCTGCATTTAAAGTACATATATTGTTTTTATTTTCACAACGATATGCTATGAGGGTTAGACATTTTCATGCTGAAAGAAGAAGTATTGATGATATAAGGTTACTGCTCTGAAAACTGAAGTACTTTAAATGCTACTTTGGAATCCCTAGTTTAGGGAGACAATACTGCCATCTTTTGACAAAATCCTAGAGTTGGTCCACAGCAAGATGTATGCAGTATTGATTTATTAATATTCTTATCCATTTGTGTGTCTTGCAGAAAAAGATCGTTGCTGAAGGAGAGAAGGGATAGGAAAAGAGCAATCAAGCTCTTAAAAAGAGCTCCAGGGGTGACCAGTGAGCAGTGTTGTTCAAAGTACTAGGTCAAAGTACTTAAGTAAAAGTAAAAATAAATGTATATTTTAATATTTAAGTGAAAAGTAAAAAGTATAGTAAAGAACACATTAAGGGCCCTGTTTAGTAAGCTGCACTAGAGGCGCGCTAGCATTTTTAGCGTGCACTGTGTAGGCGCTGACAATATTCCTGTGTAGGTGCTAATTTTGTGCACACCCTAAAAATGCTAGCATACCTTAGTAAATAGGGCCCTAAAAAAGTTCTTGCCTAATATAGGGGGTCTTTCACTAAGGCGTGCTAGCTTTTTTAGCGCGTGCTAAAAATAGGCACGTGCTGAATGCTAGAGATACCAATGTATTCCTATGTAGTTCACATACAGTCCCAAACACATATATCTTATATCCAGTATTATACCATTCAGAGTAGTGATATCATTATGTAAATATTAATCAGACATTGTATTTTTTGTATGTATACTTTGTACGGGGATCTTCAGAATTCAAACTCATTTCCACCATACGGGGAATCTTCCCCAATTCTTAATGGTGTTTTTCATATCTTCATGGATCAAACCGATCTTATGATTTTTATATTTTTATTCTTATAGTTTATATCTTATCTAGTATTTAACATTACTTAGCTTCAATTAATTAGCAGTAGAGCAGCAAATTTTCTTTCAAATCAAACCTCCGCCGACTTGGCCAGGTTTCGTGTATACTTCGTCAGGGAAGAGGTTTGCTACAATAAAAACAATAACGTTAAAATTTTTCCAATCTTATTCATATCACCACATTCTTATTTAACTCATTCTTATTTAACTTAAACTATTTACCATTATGTGTTCACTTCCGTGTCCCAGAAAAAATGGCTGCGGCGTTCTCTAACGCTACTACAATTTAAATAGACCTCAGCTGATTCTAAATACTCTACTCTGATTGGATTCTTTACTTCTGTTAACCACCAATCAGATAAGAGACCACCAATCCAATTCGGAATTCAATCCATAAGGTTGTAAAGAATGTAATTGAAAAATCATCTTTTGTTCTTTATAATTCAAAAGAGATCCAGCGTTACCACCCTCCCAGCCCAGCCGGATGTGATCTATAATTCTCCATTTGATATCAGCTAGATGATGATTTTTATCTATCCAATGTTGAACAATCGGAGCAGACATGATTTTGTTATTAATATGAGATTTATGTTCATTAAGCCTAGTTTTAATAGGGCGCCTAGATGCCTATGGGCATCTCTAGTGTTTAGCATATGCCTATTTTTTTAGCGCACGGTAAAAACACTAGCGTGCCTTATTAAAAGACCCCCATAATACTTTTTGAGTAAAAAGTAAGAGCACTACAACTACAATGAATGCAACTATCGTTAATGCTTTTATCTCAATAAATTTACTACTCTACATTCAATCCACTTTGCTTTTAGTAAAATTAAATTTTGAAAAGGACTGTCACTCATGAGAGTGCATTTATGAGTCATTAATCCAGTGGCGTAGGAAGGGGGCGGGAGGGGCGGTCCGCCCCGGGTGCACGCCGCTGGGGGGGTATCGGCTCCGCTGGTTCCCTGCTCCCTCTGCCCCAAAACAGGTTACTTCCTGTTCCGGGGCAGAGAGAGCAGGGAACCAGCGGAGTAGACGCAGCTCCCAGTGATGTGCACTTGGGGCGGACCGGCCCTCCCTCCCGCCCTCTTTCCTACGCCACTGGTAAGAATGCACTCCAGAGGGTGCGCCGTGCTGCACCCGGGGGGGGGGGGGTGCACCGAGGGGTGTGTGTGCACCGTGCTGCACCCGGGGGGGGGGGGGTGCGTAGCGGCGAACCGCCCCGGGTGGCAGCCGCCCTCGCTACGGCACTGCATTAATCCAGCACAGCTAAAAAGGTGTTCAACAACTTTACTGGCAGGAAGTGAAATGTTCAGTCTGATAAAAAGTGCCTTCAAATCAGACCAGGCTAAAAAAAACTACTGATCTCTTCAGACAGGGTCTGCAGGTGTTGATCATAGCAATCTCCTCCGTATAGCAAAGAATGCTTTATCATCATCATTGTCATTATCGTCTGCATTAGAAGTAGTGCTGTATAACTCATCACTTTCAGCTTCATCTTAATCGTCATTATCATTGTCATGCCCTCCAGTTACGAGAAGGCTTTCACTAAGTTGGAATTATTGTTGTTGTTCTAACTATTTTTTGTCTGACGTCAAACTGTTTGAATATATTCGAGAACTGATGCCTTAAGGCCAGACAATATAATAGAAAATCCCAAAAGGAGAGACAATGTAATTTCAAAATTCAAAGTTAGTCAATCCTTAAAATAAAAAAAGTGATCGAATGTCTTAGAAATAATGCCTCTACCAAAAACTATTTGACTAGAGTTTTTTTTTATAGTTATTATTTTATACTTTATGTTTTTGCTTGAAAAGAGAGTTCAGAATAGGCTGTATATACAGCCGAGCATATCTTTCAGTGAGTCTAGGCGCTGAACAGCGGCTCACTTTTAAGCTCTATACATCAGGTAGTACTCTCTTAATTCAAGCCCCCAATATTTTTGTGAGTGAGAATTAAATTGTGTAATATCCCACACCTATCTATAAATCCATTTTTTTTTAAATATAATGTTTATTTTGTTCGAAGACATTCAATACAAACATAGTCCCTCAAAAGAGAAGAAAAAAATCTGGGGCCGTCTCTTTCCCGGAAATTCAAATTTGATCATCCTTCAAAGAACACAAACTAAATAAGATATAAAAAGCACCGGAAAGTATGAAAAAGGACAGAAGCAACACTTAGCTTTCCAGTTTAGTTGCAATTTTTTTACTGTCCATTCCTCTACGTCCAACAGAAATTTCTGTTTCAGGTCCTTCCTCAGGGACGTCCGTGCCACCTTCAATTTGGGTCTGTTGACTGCAATAAATATTATTAATAAATATAAAAAAAAGCTCTAGCCATATATTTTTTGGTGGAAGCATTTGTTCTAAGACAATCAATCTCTTTTTCTATTTTTAGGATTGACTAACTTTGAATTTTAAGCCCAGACAAGCAGACTTCTTTTCTAAAGACAGTTACCCCAATGTACAATTTTTCATGGGATGTTTTCATCACAAGTGTAACAGATAGGGGGAGGTATGGGCCTGCACCGCACCCATCGGTATACTACTTCGGGGACCTGCATAATGCTCTAATGGACCTGGCTATGACAGCTGATGCTGTCATAGAGGCTGCTGAGTACTTTTTTAATTCACATTTTTGGGGGGTGGGAGGGTGTTAGTGACCACTGGGGTAATCAGGGGGTCATCCCTGAATCCCTCTAGTGGTCATTTAGGGCACCTTTCTAAATCTTATATGTTAGAAAAACAGGTCTAGACCAAAACATTGAAGGCTTCATCCTAGACATTTTGGTTTTGTTCCATTATGGCTGTAAAATGTCCAAGTGTTAGGCACGCCCTAAGCCCACCCTAATCTCACCTTTGAAATGCCCCCAGCATGCTCCCTTTTGATTTGGACCCCCTGCAGATGAAATGCATAGATAGATGTCTGCTAAACAAGTTTCAAAAATACCGATTTGGTCGTTTTGCGAAGAACTTCATCCAAATGGTGCTTCCATATCATCAAGCTGATCAATCCATAGACTGGTGGGTTGTGTCCATCTACTAGCAGGTGGAGATAGAGAGCAAACTTTTGCCTCCCTATATGTGGTCATGTGCTGCCGGAAACTCCTCAGTATGTTCTCTATCTCAGCAGGTGGTGGTCACACACAGCAGCAGCTCTGGCTAGGCCTCCAAGCCTAATCCTTAGGTTTTGTTGAGGCCTGGGGTTGAGGGCTCTTTTGAGCAAGTGCAAACCTGGTGGTGCCAGGTCCCTCCTTTTCTCCCCCCTCCCGCTGGCTCCGTTTAAAAAAAAAAAAAAAAAAAAAAAATATTTTTAAACGTCTTTAAAGGCGTTTAATTCGACGTTTCTTTAAACGTTCATTGCAGCTACTCACTGGGACACCAGTTCGTTACAGCTCGGAGCGGCAAGCAGGTAATTTTACCTTTTTATAGCGGGCAGGGGGTTCCCCGATTCTTCTCCTCGTGGCAATGGCGTCGGAGGGCGAGGGCGCAAAGGGTCGCTCCCCGGATCGCTGGAGCGCTTCTAGAGGGGATGCGGGGGTTTTACAACCTGATTCGCCCTTGATGGGTGATAGTTTAGTGACCGATGAATGTCCCGGTCGTTCCTCCGGCGTGGCGGTTTTTTCCCGCCATAAACGCCCATCCCCCGCTCCTTGCCTCCGCCATCTTGGCCGGCCACGCGGCTCGGACGGCTTCTTCGGGGCCGCCCTTGAGGTTGGAGACATTAATGCCATGAACGCCCTTAATTTGGGCGACGGCACAAAAGCGGCTAAAGTTAAGCGCCGTTCTTCCCGCGCGGCTCCTTCACGGAGTTTCGCGCCGGACGCCATTTTGGATGCGCAGCATGTCTCTCCCCCGCTATTGCGAGCGCCGGTTGAGAGTGCATCTAGGGCTGTTGCCCAGGCTGCGGAAGTGCACAGTCTGGGGGGTTTCTCCCCCGAGTTTGTTTTGCTGCTGCATCAGGCTTTCCTCATGCAAAACGCTGCCCCTGCTCCCTCTTCTGATAAAGAGGTTGAGGTTCCCAGAGGTAAACGCCCTCGGGTTGATTTCCAGGCCTTGGAGGACTTTTGTCTCCTCCGATGTAGATGAGGGCAGCGTGTCTGAGGTCTCCCAACGATCCTTTGCGGATTCCTTGGAGGAGATAGATCCCCGCTCGGATGGAGCGGATGACCCCTCTGCAGCGCGGCTTTTTAGCCCAGAGGATTTGCCCAACCTGTTGTTACAGGCCATGGACACTTTGAAGATTTCCTCTCCGGAGGACGTCTCTCCCTCAGCCCCTGTTGGCTCTGCCATTATGCTGGGGACGAAGCGCCCGCCTAGAACCTTCCACGTGCATGATGCCATGCACACCTTAATTGCGGCTCAATGGGATGTCCCGGAAACGAGCCTTAAAGTGGCTAGGGCTATGTCCCGCCTCTATCCTTTGGCTGTGAGTGAACGTGAGGCCTATCTGTGGCCTACCGTGGATTCTTTAATCACTGCGGTGACTAAGAAAACGGCGTTGCCGGTGGAAGGTGGCACGGCCCTAAAGGACGCCCAAGACAGAAGATTGGAGGCGGCCTTAAGGTCGTCCTTGGAGGCAGCTGCTTTAAGTTTGCAGGCCTCAGTTTGCGGCTCCTATGTGGCCAGGGCGTGCCGGACTATGGTGCAGCGGGCTTCCCCCTCGGATCATTCCTTGAGGGCTGATTGGCCGGCCCTGGAATCGGGCTCAGCCTATTTGGCAGACTTGCTGTATGATGTCTGGAGAGCCTCAGCTAAAGGCATGGCTCAGACAGTCTCTGCGCGGCGGTGGCTTTGGCTGAAACATTGGTCTGCTGACCACGCCTCTAAATCCCGCCTGGCTAGATTGCCTTTTAAAGGCAAGCTGCTCTTTGGGGTCGAGCTGGACAAAATCGTGACCGATCTCGGCACGTCTAAGGGCAAGAAATTACCAGAGGTCAGGGCTCGGGTTAGTACTCGTCCCGATACCTCCATACCGCCCGGGCAAGTCGGGTTCCTCTGCCCCCTCTTCCTTCAAGAGGAATTTCTCCCCCAAGCAGCATTCCTTTCGCAGAGACCGCCGTCCCGGAGGTGCTCCCTCCGGTCCTCCCCCAGGGTCTCGTACCCAATGACGGGGCCTTGGTCCACGCCCCAGTGCAGATTGGAGGACGGCTGTCCTCGTTTCTGGGCGAGTGGATCACTATAACTTCAGACGCGTGGGTGCTGGAAGTCATCAGAGACGGCTACAAGCTAGAGTTCTGCCAACCCTTAAGAGACGGGTTTGTACTCTCTCCCTGCAAGTCTCCGGTCAAGCTGTGGCAGTGCAGCAGACCTTGGACAACCTGATCCGCCTGGGTGCGGTCGTTCCGGTGCCAAAAAATCAGATTGGCAAGGGACGTTACTCCATTTACTTTGTGGTTCCAAAGAAAGGAGGTTCTGTCCGGCCTATCCTCGACCTCAAAGGGGTCAATCGGGCCTGGAAAGTGAGGCACTTTCGCATGGAGACTCTCCGCTCTGTTATAGCGGCAGTGAAGGCAGGAGAGTTCTTGGCTTCCTTGGACATCAAGGAAGCGTACCTGCATATTCCCATCTGGCCTCCTCTCCAACGCTTTCTGCGTTTTACAGTCCTGAGACGACACTTCCAGTTCAGAGCCCTCCCTTTCGGGTTGGCTACTGCTCCGCGGACCTTTTCCAAAGTAATGGGGGTCATAGCGGCCTTCCTGCTAAAGGAAGGAGTACAAGTCCATCCTTATCTGGACGACTGGTTGATCCGAGCCCCCTCTTATGCAGAGTGCGGCAAAGCTATGGACCGGGTAGTTGCTCTTTTGAGCTCCCTGGGATGGATCATCAACTGGAAGAAGAGCCAGCTGCGCCCGACTCAGTCCCTGGTGTATCTGGGAGTTCGATTCGACACCCAAGTGGGCAGAGTGTTCCTGCCAGACAATCGGATTGTCAAGCTTCAGGCTCAGGTGGACTAGTTCCTAGTAGCCTCTCCTATTCGGGCTTGGGACTACGTGCAGCTGTTGGGCTCTATGACGGCCACGATGGAAGTAGTGCCCTGGGCCAGGGCTCATATGAGACCACTACAGCTATCTCTGCTGCTGCACTGGACTCCGATGTCGGAGGATTATGCTGTGCGCCTTCCCGTGGACCCAGCAGTGCGCAAGGCGCTGAGCTGGTGGACGCAGACAGACAAGTTGTCTGCAGGATTGCCTCTGGTGACCCCGGAGTGGATTGTCGTCACGACATATGCCTCTTTGATGGGCTGGGGAGCCCACTGCTTGGGAAGGACAGCGCAGGGGCTCTAGTCTCCTGCAGAGGCAAGTGGTCTATCAACCTCCTGGAACTCAGAGCCATTCGCTTGGTGTTATTGGAGTTCATCCCGGTACTCGTGTTGAAGCCTGTACGGGTCCTGTCGGACAATGCCACGGCTGTGGTCTATATCAACCGCCAGGGAGGTACCAGAGCGCCCCTCTAGCCAAGGAGGCTATGAGTCTTTGCCAGTGGGCGGAAGCGAACCTGGAGCAGCTTTCAGCGGCCCACATTGCCGGAGTCATGAATGTCAAGGCGGACTTTCTCAGTCGCCATACCTTGGAGCCCGGAGAGTGGCAACTATCTGCTCAGGCGTTCTTGGACATCACGAAGCGCTGGGGCCAGCCGAGCCTAGATCTGATGGCGTCATCGGCCAATGGCCAAGTGCCGCGCTTTTTCAGCAGAGGACGGGACCCTCGATCCCTGGGAGTAGATGCTCTTCTCCAACAGTGGCCGACACAAGAGCTCCTCTATGTGTTCCCGCCCTGGCTCATGTTGGGCAGGGTGCTAGACCGGGTGGCAAAGCATCCCGGCAGGGTAATCCTGGTGGGTCCGGATTGGCCCAGACGTCCCTGGTATGCGGACTTGTTCAGGCTCTCAGTCGACGATCCTCTGCGGCTGTCAGTGGAGCAGGGCCTGTTACATCAGGGTCTCGTGATGATGGAGGATCCCTCTCCCTTTGGTCTTACGGCCTGGCTATTGAGCGGCAGCGTCTGAGGAAGAAGGGCTTCTCAGACAAGGTCATCGCCACTATGCTGAGAGCGAGGAAGCGCTCTACTTCTACTGCTTACGCCAGGGTTTGGCGTATCTTTGCAGCATGGTGTGAAGCAGGCTCACTTTCTCCCTTCACTGCTCCAATTTCTTCAGTGTTGGCGTTCCTGCAAGAAGGCCTGTCGCTCAGTTCCCTTAAAGTCCAGGTAGCGGCTCTGGCTTGCTTCAGGGGCCGCCTGAAGGGTGCTTCCCTGGCTTCGCAGCCAGATGTGGTGCGCTTTCTCAAGGGAGTTAATCACCTGCGCCCTCCTCTGCACTCAGTGGTGCCTGCGTGGAATCTCAACCTGGTGCTAAGAGCATTGCAGAAGCCGCCTTTGGAACCCTTGTCGAGGGCATCTCTGAAAGACCTGACGTTGAAAGCAGTCTTTTTGGTGGCTATCACTTCAGACAGAAGAGTTTCCGAGCTCCAGGCGCTCTCATGTCGAGAGCCTTTTCTGCAGTGCACTGAGGCAGGAGTGACTATTCGCACAGTGCCTTCCTTCCTGCCCAAGATTGGTTCTCGCTTCCATGTGAATCAGCAGCTCTGTCTCCCTTCCTTTCGTAGGGAGGACTACCCAGAGGAGTACTCCGCTCTTGAATATCTGGATGTGAGACGAGTCATCATCAGTTACTTGGAAGTGACCAATGATTTCCGGAAATCGGATCATCTGTTTGTCCTGTTTGCAGGTCCTCGTAAGGGTCTGCAGGCTGCTAAGCCTACAGTGGCAAGATGGGTCCAGGAAGCCATTGCAGCGGCTTATGTGGCCGCGGGGAAGGTGCCGCCTATCCAGCTGAAGGCTCACTCCACGAGAGCTCAGGCGGCCTCGATGGCAGAGGCCGGATCCGTTTCCTTGGAAGAGATATGCAAGGCGGCAACGTGGGCTTCGGCTCATACATTCTCCAAGCATTACCGTTTGACTGTGGCTGCACGGGCGGAGGCCCGGTTTGGAGCTTCAGTGTTGAGGTCAGGGATTTCTATGTCCCGCCCTGGGTGAGTACTGCTTCGGTACATCCCACCAGTCTATGGATTGATCAGCTTGATGATATGGAAGGTAAAATTATGTATAATCATACCTGATAATTTTCTTTCCATTAATCATAGCTGATCAATCCATAGCCCCTCCCAGATATCTGTACTGTTTATATTCTGGTTGAATTTTAGGTTCAAGTTTAGCCTTCAGTTACTTCAGGAGGACTTCGTGTTCAAGTTCTTCTTTCACTTGGATTCTTCAAGAGTTGAGACGACTTTGTGTTACAGTGAGCTGCTGCATTCCTCTCCCCTCCGTTTTACGGGGCTGGATTGAGACATAAATTCTGCCGGCACTCCCTCCCGCTTCGTGCGGCTGTAGGGCAGCTTTGTACCCCTCCCGTTTCGGCGGTGTTAGGGTCAGTCAGCTCCTCCCGCGGTTGCGGTTGCAGGATAAGCCAGATCCCCCCGCATCGGCGGGTGTGGTGTCCCTCCCCCGCTCCGCGGGGATGAGCTGGACGGATTCCCCTCCCCCACTTGTGTGGGGATGAGCTGGGTTAATTCCCCTCCCCCGTTTCGGCGGTGGTGAGCTGGGCAGAGTGTCCCTTCGTGGGTGTAATTCTCTAAGTGCTGAGTCCTGCGGATGGAGCTTTGATATCGACATACTGAGGAGTTTCCGGCAGCACATGACCACATATAGGGAGGCAAAAGTTTGCTCTCTATCTCCACCTGCTGGTAGATGGACACAACCCACCAGTCTATGGATTGATCAGCTATGATTAATGGAAAGAAAATTATCAGGTATGATTATACATAATTTTACCTTTATGACACTTTTTTGGACTCTTTCAAAAATGAGCCCCATAATGTCTCTGGGATTTCAGGTGGCATTTCATAAAAGTCCAAATGAAAAAAGCACAATGAGTCTCCAAGGATGGGTTGGTTTCTTAAATATATTAAAGGACCTGACATGGGCCATATTTTGGTGAAGTGCTTATGTTCCTTCAATGATCAGTAAATATTATTATCACATACAGTGGTTAAAATAATGTAATAAATTTGTAAAGCTAAAAACTGCTGCCAAGACTCTCCAACAACAAACCATTCATCTATCTTAATGAACAGTGAATAAATTTTAGATGTGAACACATCCTTGGAGGCCTAATGTGCTTTCTTACTTGGCTTGGTTTCCTATGCTTTAGAATCCCTCTTCTGTTCGATTTCATAAAATGTCCTTCATGAGCAACTCCTGAGGAAATTACAAGATGTTCTACCAAGAACTAAAGGAACCTACTTTTAAGGTACACAAATACATTTATCCACAGACAACATATATTTATTTATTTATTTATTTATTTGGTATTTGCTAGACTGCTATTAGAACAATATCATAGTACAATAGTATTCTGTAACACAAATTCAACTTTAACACAAATGTGCACACAAAGGAAAGGAGTTGCATCAAACAACAATAAATGCCAAGAGATGAAAGCAAATAACTGGTAAAGATAGTGCAGAAAAGGAAAAGACAGGAGCACAAAGAAAGACGAAGAAGGTACAGAGGTAAGATATGAGAAAAAAAGGTCGCCAAGAAATCCAAGTATAGCATAATGGCAGCTATTAATGCTAGAGTTACCAAAATGCAGCATTTATCTTGGCATTAGATTTACACCAACTTCTCAAGGTGTCCTAAGATGAAACACCTTACAAGTCCAAGGTGAGCCCCAGCCTGACTATTACTACAACAAGGATTTCAAAAACCCTGCATTGAATCTCTTGTCTACGTTGCTGTTCTAACAGTCATGAGTGAATCTGAAAACAAAGAGATCTCATAAGCATTTGCTTTCTTCAGAAAGTAGATTAATATAGGAGGCCATGTCCCTATTGTGAGTTGGTATCTTGTGAAAGGATGGGTAGGATCAGCTTCCTTGTCTTTTGTGATTCAAATGAACAGTCGAACCTAGGATGGCAGAGGAGGAGGACAGAAACTGATGTGCCACCATGTAATGCCCATACTTGCTGAACATCTAAGACAGGGAATGAATACAGCGAAGGGGGCATGGGTCTCTAGAACAAGCTGGTGGGGGAGAGCTAACTCGTGGGTGTGCCATAGAGTTGGAGTAAGAATGAGACATGTGGGTATGTGGTGTGGGGTGAAAGAAGGAGAGGTGGGGGTAGGTGCTGAGAGGAGAAAGATGGAGAGGTGGGTTATGTGACTGGGGGAGGGGAAAAGGAAAGTTGTGGTTATATGCATGGATGGAAGACCTTGGGGACAGAGACAATTAGGAGCCTTGCTTGGAGTAAGGTGAAAAGAGAACTAGGGGGTAGAGACAGGGAAGGATAAGGTATGGGGGAGGGGGGAGGTCAGTGAACTGCAATTCGACTGAGAGAGAGATTTGAGAACTAGAAAAGTTTTAAATCCTATCCTCTTATCTGGTATATCCATGTCATAATTTTACTTTTTTTGAGGCGGGAGGGGGTGACAGGGTGAAGTACGAAGTTAATGAGTATGAAGGACAGGACTGGACAAAGCTCAATATAGAAAAGTGAAAAAAAAAAGGTTTTAAAGTACCCATTTTCCTCCAATGATAGCTTCGTCAATTAACTGGCATGTACAGAACAAAACTGTTGGTGATTTTAAGGGTAATATGAGATGTACACTTGTGTCTAATCAAAGAGCACTTTTCCACCACTAATCATACAGGCACCGGGCTACACACAAAGGGCTCAAGTGATCACCATGTTATCACTAGCACAGATGTGAGAAAGAAACAATGAAGTGTTTGGCCCTGATTTAAAATGTTTCCTGTGTCACGTTAGGGTTCTTGTACTAGTGTCCTGATGTTCAGAGATGGATCAAACAGAACCTGTGTTCTGGAAAGGATGTCATGCCAAAAGGGAAATGGGACTTGATATACTGCCTTTCTGGGGTTTTTGCAACTGCATTCAAAATGGTTTACATATATTCAGGTACTTATTTTGAACCAGGGGCAATGGAGGGTTAAGTGTCTTACCCAGGGTCACAAGGAGCTGCAGTACGAATTGAACTCAGTTCCCCAGGATCAAAGTCCACTGTACTAACCACTAGGCTACTCCTCCACAAGAACTACTGAGTGAAATAGGTTCATCAAAACTTGGAATAGTAGCACTGTCCATATGCAGGACATCTAATCTGCAAAAGACTCCCTTTTCCAGCACCAACTAGAATGGCACACAGTACTCAAAGCGTGGTCACGTCATGAACCTATACACTTCTGCAACCCTCACTTAATGGCTCATTCTGCCTGCTTGTCAATGAAGAGTTGTTTACCTGAAACACATCCTTCACAGAGAGCAGGATAAAGCAGAAACACAACCCAGAGAGTTGATTATAAGCTACATGCTAACTGAAATACCTCTATAGATGCACAATGCATGGAATGGAGTCACATGTTCAGAAACGTTGTTGAGCTCTGAGACAGTTACTCTATCCCAGCACTGTTGGATGACAGCACTCACTTAGGTGTCTGCACGTCTTATCTTCCGCCTGAACCGATACACTCATATCACCCCTCTCCTCAAGTCACTTCTTTGGCTTCCAATCAGGTACCGCATTCAGTTGAAGCTTCTGCTACTAACCTACAAATGTACTCGATCTGCAGCCCCTCCTTACCTCTCAACCCTCATCTCCCCTTATGTTCCTACCCGTAACCTCCGCTCTCAAGACAAATCCCTCCTTTCAGTACCTTTCTCCACCACCGCCAACTCCAGGCTCCGACCTTTCTGCCTCGCCTCACCCCATGCGTGGAACAAACTCCCCGAGCCCGTACGCCAGGCCCCCTCCCTGCCCATCTTCAAATCACTGCTTAAAGCCCACCTCTTCAGTGTCGCCTTCGGCACCTAACCACTACACCTCTACCCAGGAAATCTAGACTGCCCCAACTTGACATTTCATTCTTTAGATTGTAAGCTCCTTTGAGCAGGGACCGTCCTTCTTTGTTTAATTTGTACAGCGCTGTGTAACCCTAGTAGCGCTCTAGAAATGTTAAGTAGTAGTAGTAGTAGTAGTAGTAGTGATTTAACTTTGCTTTCTGTACATATTAACTTGGAATTACAATTGTAGAAACAAGTTTCCCCATCTCTAGGTATCTGCTATTAGAGTACTAAACTGACCAGTGATTTCAATGCAAACAAAGATACAGCTCAGCACCTCTGCTTCTTAGAGACAACAGCCGTTGGGACTATTTCACTTTCTGCAGTGTTTTCTGAGGTATTTCCCCAAAATAAAAAGAACAGCATCAAAGAAGTTGCCTTTCTGCTATATTAAAAATCCTTGGGTTAGTATTCAGCCTGCGGTGGTCATTAATTTTTTAAATGCTGACCCCAGATTAAATGCTAGCCATGTCCAGGCACCATTACTGCATATCAGGGAATAATTTAACCGGGGCCGGCCACCAAGCTTATGCGAGTCACAGTCGATAATCAGGTCCGGCACCCGCATAGCTAAGTGGAACGAATTAGGACAGCTTTTGAGCTGTTCTAAATTCATCTGTTTAGCTTTGTGAGTCAAGAACGTCTATATCAAAAAACATATTTTATCCAACAAGTAGGTTAACTCTGTAGGGGAAACCACTTGCACAACACATCCAAAAAAGTGGAGAAAAAAGATCTCAGTGATACCACTAAGCGTTGAGAACAGTACACCTTCATAGATAAGAAAAAAACTCCACTTTCTGTAGTGTCCATCGATTTTATTTTATTCCCAAATAGAGTAAAAAAACCACTTGTAAATCCACAGATATAGAAAAACAAAACACAGTCACTATAACTCCAAACAGGTGAAGATTTCAATCCACTTATCTCACACCATCTTCAAGCTGTATATCTTCACATCAGCTGTCAGTAGGACCCAATACCCAACAGGGAATCCCCGTTTCGCTAAAGCTGCAGCAGGGGTAAATTATCCTGTGCATGGCCACTATATAATAAGGTCCAGAAGGCTTATTTTTGGACAACTGGATATTGCCGGCACTCGTATACCTGATGGCTCCACCCCAGCGCCACCCTCCGTACCGCCCCTGTGCTGACCGATTAAGTGCTGCTGAATGTTGGCGATTGGGTGGTCAGGAGTGATTTAAGTGGGCCAGAGCCTTACCTGCCAGCTTAAATCACTTTGAATGTGTTTATTGAAGTCCTGGATCTATAGGTCCATTGCCAGTCTATTTTGAAATGGCCTGTAGATGGCAGCAAAAGGTAAGTAACTGAAGCACTGCAACTTGCCATAAGCCAATGATCAGAAATGTCTGGAAACAGTTCATTTATTTTTTTATATAAATATATGATAAACAATATGTACTGTAGAAATAAAAATAAAGTTATGTGATATAAAGAGTATCTGGCCAATTTTTAAAAGCATTTAACCATCTATCAATATTCAGTAAGAAATAGCCGTCTATATAGCTGAATATTGCTGATTAGCGCTCAGCAGATATAACCATCTATCTGCCGATATTCAGCACATTGCTGGCTAAGTTTGGCAGCAAAAGTAGGCCACCATAAAAGCTGGAACTGACCAGTGCTGAATATCAGCTTGGACAGTTAAATTTAAACCATTCAAAAAACACCTGGATATTCAATGCCAGTCACCAGAAATTGCCCAGCATTGACTATTCGGGCTCAGACTGGCTACCTCCCGCAGTCTGAATATCGGTCCCTATGTGTGTAGGAAAATGAAGTTACCTGAGATCTTAACTGGACCTGTAATAGGGTTAAAAGAATATAAAAGTTTGTTTAACTTTTTCTCGGAGCTGTTGGTGGCTTCTCGGGGCTGCAGAAGGGGGTCTGAGGCATTCCTGGATCCATTTGTAGTCCGAGGGTGTTCCGGGGTCAGTTCGGTTTGTTCTTTAAATTTTTGTTCATTTGTCAGGACCCATTTGGGGGTCCAGGACATTCCTGACCCATTTTGGGGTCATTCTGGGTTATTCCCTGGTGGTCTGTGGCTTTGGGGAGGTTTGAGGCAGGAGCTTGAGAAATTTCTGACCAGCCACAATGGCTGGCTGGCCGCAAGTGAGGGAAACCAGGCAGCACTCGGCAGGAAAATGACCAGTTTTAGGCCTAGCCTGCCGAGTGAAGCAATACTGGGTAAGTGCAAACTTTGCACATGCTCAGTAAGGCTCCGGTCGGAGCTCTGGGTAGGCCCGAAGTTGAAGCATGGGCCTCGATGTTTGGCCTGCCCAAGTTCAGTTCCATGGAAATTGTGGGTTTTCAGCCGTTTTTAAAACAGAGCTCCGACGGCGTTTCGGGTCGGATTTAAGAGGTGGAAGCAGTTGGGAGCCTATACTGGTAGAAAGAGGGTAGTGATAGGGCTGCTTTCTAGTGCAGCAGAAGAAAGTTTTATTTTTGCTTGAGAGAGGCCAAGGTGGCACAGACCCTTTACTTAATTCTCCCAATCAGGACTTAAAGCTCAAGGTATTGACATTTATTATACTGGGCTAGAACTACCCAATATTATAGTGCAAGTGGGCCCTAGATAATTCTACTCTCAATCATAATTTGGTCAAAAGCTGGTTTGAAATTCAGTAGTCCAAACCAAGCTTCTTTAGTGGTCAACATTCTTTGTCAGGAGGGACACTCTTACATTTTGGCCAAAAGATGTCCTGTTTGTCTCTGTTCTCCTTCCCTTACTCAACTTCAGTGGGGAGTTTAGTGTATGTGGAAAGGGGTGTTAAAAATTATTATTTTTTTAAAGGTCAGGCTCACTTGTAGCTCCTGGCTGGGCTCCAGGTATTTCTGGGGAAAAAGGGAAAAAATATATTTTATTTATTCTCATGGTGTGGCTCGAATGATACAGCAGGTGAAGGTGTACACATGTCTACCGGTTGATCTCGTAACTAGGATAAACATTCTAGTGGCTGCAGTTGTTTGCCAGAGTCTGTTGGGAGGGTACACAACATGTCTGTTGAGACAGACATGGGGAAGTCACTGCTTGCCCTGGGATTATAAGTACACAAGTACTGCCATACTGGGACAGATTGAAGGTCCATCAAGCTGTGGCGTAGCCACAGGTGGGCCTGTGTGGGCCAGGGCCACCCGCTTAGGGTTCAGGCCCACCCAACAGTAGCATACGTTTAGTGGTAGCTGGTGGAGATCCCAAGCTCTATCAGCTGAAGACTTCCCTTTGATGGTAAGCCAAGGTGGAAAGAAGAGTTTTCTCGCCAGCTGAGATATTTTTTTGGTGGTGGAGGTGGTGAAGAACACTTAGTGCCCACCCACGTCTTGCCTAGGCCCACCCAGAATCTGTTGTCTGGCTACGCCCCTGCCATCAAGCCCAGCATCCTATTTCCAACGGTGGCTAATCCAGGTCACAAGTACCTGGCAAGATCCCAAAACAGTACAGTACATTTTATGCTGCTTATTCTAGAAATAAGCAGTGGATTTTCCCCAAGTCCATTTTAATAATGGTCTATGGACTTTTCCTTTAGGAAGCCATCCAAGCCTTTTTTTTAAACCCTGCTAGGCTAACTGATTTTACTACATTCTCTGGCAACAAATTCCAGAGTTTAATTACATGTTGAGTGAAGAAATATTTTCTCAGATTCGTTTTAAATTTACTACTTTCTAACTTCATTGCGTGCCCCCTACTCCTAGTATTTTTGGGATTGATAGTATGGAATGTTGGTACTATGTGAGTTTCTGCAAAGTACTTGTGACCTGGATTGAACACCGTTGGAAACAAGATACTGGGCTAGATGGACCATTGGTCTGACTCAGTATGGCTATTCTTGTGTTCTTATGTACACTGGAAGGACGCAGGTGTGAAGGAGCCTGCCTCTGCTTGTTTAATGGAATTTGTGAGAATTTTAAGGAATAAGAGTAATGTAAGTGTAAGGATGAAAGAGAGTGTGCTTAATAAATGGTAATGAGAGCCTCGCGGACTTTATTTGGCTCTTCGAGTTGTGAGATGGTTCATGTCCTGATGGAAAATGGCAGCTGCGAGTGATGATAAAGTTTATGAAGTTTTGGGAAATGTAAATAATTAATTTTTCTTTGGAAAAGCTATAGGCCAGGAAAGGAGTTCAGAGTTCTAAAGGGAAATCTAGCAGATGGTTCTGTGTTTACAGATTTATTTAGGCACAAAGGATAGCTACTGCATTTGGAACCAGTTGTCTAAAGCTAAGTTAACCGATGATGTTTAAAGAAATGAAACTGATGACCAAAAGTGAAAGGTTCATTAAAAGTGTACCTAACTGTCCTTGGTAGACTAACCTGCTTATTTTCAAATGAGAAGGCCGGCCAACTTCCGACACAAATCGGGAGATGGCCAGCCATCTCCTAAACCCGGCCAAATCGGTATAATCGAAAGCCGATTTTGGCCGGCTTCAACTGCTTTCTGTCGCAAAGCTGGCCAAACTTCAAGGGGGCGTGTCAGCAGGGTACAGAAGGCGGGATGGGGCCGTGCTTACAAGATGGCCGGCTTCGTCCGATAATGGAAAAAAGAAAGCCGGCTCTGACGAGCATTTGTCTGACTTCACTTGGTCCCTTTTTGTTCACGACCAAGCCTCAAAAAGGTGCCCAAACTGACCAGATGACCACCGGAGAGAATCGGGGATGACCTCCCCTTACTCCCCCAGTGGTCACCAACCCCCTCCCACCCTAAAAAAAATTAAAAAACATTTTTTTGCCAGCCTCTATGCCAGCCTCAAATGTCATATGCCAGCCTCAAATGTCATACCCAGATCCTTGGAGCAGTTTTTAGTGGGTGCAGTGCACTTCAGGCAGGTAGACCCAGGCCCATCCCCCCCCCCACCTGTTACACTTATGGTGGTAAATGGGAGCCCTCCAACCCCCCCCCCCCCAAAATCCACTGTATCCACATGTAGGTGCCCCCCTTCATCCCTAAGGGCTATGGTAGTGGTGTACAGTTGTGGGGAGTGGGTTTTGGGGGGGATTTGGGGGGGGGGGCTCAGCACACAAGGTAAGGGAGGTATGCACCTGGGAGCAATTTTTTAAGTCCACTGCAGTGCCCCCTAGGGTGCCCGGTTGGTATCCTGGCACGTCAGGAGGACCAGTGCACTACAAATGCTGGCTCCTCCCACGACCAAATGCCTTGGATTTGGCTGGGTTGAGATGGCCGCCATTAGCGCTGCGTATGCCTTGCAGCGCTATAGAAATGATAAGTAGTAGTAGTAGTAGTTTCCATTATCGCTGAAAAGCAATGCCGGCCATCTCTAAAGCCGGCCCAAATGTTGAGATTTGGCCGGCTCCAACCATATTATCGAAACGAAAGATGACCGGCCATCTTGTTTCGATAATACGGTCGGGATGCCGCTTTATGGGGCCGGCCTTGAAGATGGCCGCCCTTATAGATGGCCGGCCCCATTCGATTATGCCCCTCTAAGGGGTCCTTTTACAAAGGCGCACTAATGTTTTTAGCGCATGCTAAAAATAAGCATGGGCTAAACGTTAGAGCTGTCCATATATTTCTATGAGCATCTGTAGCATTTAGCACGCGCTAATCATTAGTGTGCATTAAAACCACTAGCGTACCTTTGTGAAAGGCCCCCTAAGTAGCTGATGCTACCACCAAGAGTGTCAGAATTGCATATAAGAAGTCCTGCCAATATAAGCTGGTATATTTGTGGAAAACAGTGGTTCTGGGAAGGGGAATGTAAGTGCGTGAACTAAATAAGTGAATGGAGAATTGTGTGTGAGAAAATCTGTTTAAATCTTGGTTGGATTTTATTCTCTGGGAAAGCTAGATAGGAAGAGAGTGTTATGTACTTATGTCTAGCTGGAGCCTAGGAACTCCTTTTGAGTTTTAAAAGTCAGGGAGCAGGAAGAAGAAAGAAGTTGTCCAAACTTACCTGAGGAAAGTCTTCGTCGGAGAACTGTCACAAGGTGCCTACTGTTCAAGAGAGCCTAGGAAGAGGAAAAACAGCTAAGCACGTGTGACCCTAGCCTATCAAACTATGGTGGTCCTTTCTTTTATGCTGTTTTAATATATGTAAACTGCTGTGCAACAGCGGTATATCAAGTTTTAATAAACTATAAACTAAGTGACTGAGATTTAGTGGTTAGGGTGGTGGACTTTGGTCCTGGGGAACTGAGGAACTGAGTTCGATTCCCACTTCAGGCACAGGCAGCTCCTTGTGACTCTGGGCAAGTCACTTAACCCTCCATTGCCCCATGTAAGCCGCTTTGAGCCTGCCATGAGTGGGAAAGCGCAGGGTACAAATGTAACAAAAATAAAATAGATACTATTGGAGATTCTACATGGAATGTTGCTACTATTGGAGATTCTGTTGCTACTATTGGAGATTCTACATGGAATGTTGTTATTCCACTAGCAACATTCCATGTGGAAGGCTGCGCAGGCTTCTGTTTCTGTGAGTCTGATGTCCTGCACGTACGTGCAGGACGTCAGACTCACAGAAGCAGAAGCCTGCGCGGCCACATTGGTGATCTGCAAGGGCCAGGCACAGGCAGTTCCTTGTGACTCTGGGCAAGTCACTTAACCCTCCATTGCCCCATGTAAGCCGCATTGAGCCTGCCATGAGTGGGAAAAGCGCGGGGTACAAATGTAACAAAAAAAAGAACATAGGAGGCAGAAAGATAGATGAGGGAGAAATATAAAGAGAAAGTGAGAGTAAGAGAAAACTTACCTGATGCGGAATCCTTGGGGATGTCTGAGGTGTGAAACCTGAAAGACAAGAGGGAAAAACTTAATCTAGTACTTACTGAAGCGAATTCCGCTCGAATAGTTCCAAGTAAATGATTTATATAATTAATATTCATACTCATCTGAAAATGTTTTTGTTGTCCTTGAAAACAAAATTGTTTGGTTGTGCAACCCTGTAATTGAAACATATGTGTTCATTTATTATGTCAGTTTTGTAATTAAATAGAAAATTACTTAACACTTATTGGTCAATGGTAAAATAAAACATAATTTAATGTTAAATTCCCTGGCTTGGCATGGAGGTTATTTTGAAGAAACAACCGTGACATTATCTTAACCTAATTTTTCCAGAAGTGTAATACCTAGCACTGCCACTGGGGGGGGGGGTTACATATGCTTTGTAGTATTTTTTTTCTTCACATCTCTTCCTTTTTTGCTTTGACTTGTTTCATTGAGATTAAAAAATATCCCTCTTCCAACTCTTCCTGTTAAGAGTTTTCAGACAGTACTATGCCCATAGTGTCTGATTTGTATATTTGAAACTGATTGTACATACGTACACTAGCATTCTTTTAGAATGTAATGTGCATATTTAGATTGTTTTGCTGAAAAGTACCTTACTGGTCTAATAAACAAAAATAAGAGTTTTAAGAATCTGAAATTTGAACAATATTACTTCCAGATGTAGTTTCCTTCTGAAATTGCTCAGTTATAGATATGACCATCTGAACTTTACCCAGCCGCTTCTGGCACTGTGCTGTGCATTAATGATTGGCACAGCAGCATACCATCAACACAGCTATCTAATTACACAGGATGATAATGTGATTATCAGATGGTGCATATGGAATATTGCTATTTGGTGGTCTTAACTCTAAATCATATGTACTGAAAGAAACAGGCTTGGCATATACAATAACATCATTCTACAGATACTCAGGATGAAATATGATTAGGAGTTTATTTATTTATTTATTTATTTATTTATTTATTGCATTTGTATCCCACATTTATCCCACCTCTTTGCAGGCTCAATGTGGCTTACAATTCTTCAAGGGTGATGGAGGTAGAAGAGAACATACAATTGGTTTAACAGAGGGTTTTGGGTTACATGGTGGTGAAATACATGATGATTTTAGGGCAAAAGACATTAAAGAGCATTTCTGGATATATTAGAGATACGTGAAATACATGATAGTTTAAAGCAGAAGACATTAGAGAACATTTCTGGATATATTAGAGAGAGTGCAGTTATACGTGCTGATCTTTATGATATATGTTGCAGAGAGGTAAGTTTTCAGTAGTTTGCGGAAGTTGGTCAATTCATAGACCGTTTTCAGGTTGCGTGGCAACTTTTTCTCTCATTTCCTAATAGACATTGCTGTGTAATAATCAAAGAGGGAAAGAGAAAACCCACTGTGCAATAACAAGGTAAAAACTTTAAAAGTGGTAGCCACGTTAGTCTGACATTACAAAATTGACACAGATAGGTAGCATGGAGCAACCGATTTATTGAGGTATGAACGTTCGAGGACCAGAGCCCACTTCATGTGTAAATGGAAATCTTTTTAAAAATCCAGTGACCTAGGCTGATCAATTGGACACCCATGGACAGGGGATACCATCAGTTGCTGGGGAAAACGACACAAAACAAAAGAAAAAATGTATTTTGTGTCTCCATTCATTTTCAGTTGACATGTTGATATCTACCATGGGTCAGGGGCATAGCTAGGTGGGGCGACGGGGGCATGGGCCCCCACAGATTAAGCCCTGGCTGCCTCTACATTTGACCCCTTCAGCCGCCGACCCTGACCCTCCCCCTCCGCCGCCGATCCTCCTCTGTTGCCGCTGCCGCCAGGTACCTTTGCTGGCGGGGGGTCTCCAACCCCCGCCAGCTGAAGAGTCTTCTTCAGTGCCGGTCGACTTTGGCACCTTCGCTGATGATTTCTTTCTGACTCCTTACGTCTTGCGTGCATGTACTGCATGGGGCTACATACAGGGTGTGCACGCAGGATGTAAGGAGTCAGCAAGAGATCATCAGCATAGGCACCGGAGTTGACCGGCCCTGAAGAAGACTCTTCAGCTGGCAGGGGTTGGGGATGGGGTTGGAGACCCCCCCGCCAGCAAAGGTACCTGGCAGCAGCGGCAACAGGGGAGGATCGGCGGTGGAAGGGGAGGGTCAGGGTCAGTGGCTGAGGGGGTCAAATGTAGAGGCAGCCAGGGCTTAATCTGTGGGGGCCCATGCCCCCGTCGCCCCACCTAGACTTTTTGGCTGGTGGGGGTTGGGGATGGGGGAGGGACGGCGGCGGCGGGAGGGGGTTCAAATTGGTGGGGGGGGCGGCGGCTGGGGGAGGTGGGCTAAACAATGCCCCCACCTCAGACTCTGGACCCCCCTCCCGCTGAGGTCTGGCTACGCCCCTGCCATGGGTGACCTTTCTACAAGTTAACGCTTCAGACAGCATAGTTTAAGGCGTTGCTTCTCAACCCAGTCTTTAGGCACACCCAGTGAGTCAGGGTCTCAGAATATCCACAATGAATATGCATGAGAGAGATCTGTATGCATTGCCTTTTCGCAGGGCCGGTCCTAGGGTCTCTGGTGCCCCACTGCAGACTATCAGTTGGCACCCCCCCCCCCATCTCCTTTCTCTCTTCTCCCACTCTGCCCCTGTCCAGCGATTCTCCTTCGCCCCATCCCCCTCCCATTTATAGCCACCTGCCCGCCCTCTTCTCCTCCCAACATCCCCCTTTTTCTTCTTGCCACCCTGCATGGTTTAAGTCTTTTTTAATTTACCTCTGTCCCAGCGGCCGTGTTATTTCAAAGCCCTGCCCGTCTCTAGCCTTCCCTCCCTTCGTGAGTTCATTCCTGCAGAGTCCTGCCCTCGAGGAAATGACGTCAGAAGGCGGGACTCTGCGGGAACAAACTCACAAAAGGGAGGGAAGGCTAGAGATGTGCAGGGCTTTGAAATGACGCGGCCGCTGGGACAGAGCTAAATAAGAGATTTAAACCCCCCAAGGGCGCCGTATTATGGCAGCGCAGCACCGCAGCAGCACCCGTGAAGGCAGGCGCCCCCCTGCGGTGCTTACCCCGCTTACCGGGTTTGACCGGCCCTGCCTTTTCAGTATACAAATCTCTCTGGCGGGGTGTGCCCCAAGGACTGGTCAAGAAGCACTGGCTTAAAGGACCACGGGCATTGTGCTGTTATCAGTGTACCAGTACAAGTTTTCATACCAATTTTCATGAAAGGATAAAAGATGTTATAAGTAATAATAAACACTTGATAAATAATAAGCAGTTTTATCAAAATGCTTTCAGTGTTATTGCTTTCTTATACATTAGCTATTAGGTTTTAATATAGTAGCAAACTATCATTATTTCCTGAGACTCTTGTCTTACTTTAATCTTCGACAAAGGTACAAATCTTGCCGCAATGTTGTGCTCCTTCAGTATTCCAATCCATTACCAGTACCTTATCATTACTGTATATTTACCCTTTGATGAACAAGTAAATTAATTGTCACATTTCTTACATTTAATCTTATCAGTTCAGACTGTAGGGCTTTCTATTACCGTATTTTCTTGCACATAACCAGAAGGTTATACACAGTTTTACATTTTCTTTGCAAGAGGTGTGGGGTATACACAAGTGCGGGTTATACATGAATTTATTTACAAAATCAGTGCTTTCAATAGGAGTAATATATAATTTTACATTTTATTGCAATAAATGTAGGGTATATATGATCTTACTTATGAAATTAGCTTTTTTTCTGCAGGATATATATGGGTCAGGGTATACATGTGTGCAGTTTATATATGTCAAAATATGGTACTTTCTTATCTGCTAGTGGGTTAGAACATAGCATTCATACTATTTTGTTCAGTTCATTATAGTACTGCTCATTAGGACATACAATGCTACCTACTGTTGTTAAATTCTTTAAACTTAAATCATTGCTTTTCTTATTTCCTTGGCTTCTTGCACTTTTCACTTCTTATCAATTCTCCTTGTACAGGAGCTAAAGTATTTTGCAAGAACGAGCAAGATAGTATGTCCTCATGAATGGGTGAATTCACAGCATCTGATGGAACCATGGCCAGAGAAGGCCAATTCAAAGCTCTCAGACATTCAAGAGCTCTCTAGAACAGTCCATGTTGGGGGAGGGGGGGGGGGTCAGTGCCATTTCAGTTTCACCTTTTCAGAGGCTGTGACTTCTCACTGCCCCACAGTAAGACATTCTTCTTTTGGGGGATTATAACACCACAGTTATATCATGGATTTTGATTATTTATTTATTTAGTTTGTCTATCTGTTCAACTTTATGAGTAAAAGTGAAAAATTCTCCTTCCCAATTTTTTGCTTGCATTTGCATTTCAGTATTGATGTTTACTTAGATATTGCTCACACCTTTTCAGTAGTAGCTCAAGGTGAGTTACAGTCAGGTACACTGGATATTTTTGCAAAGTAGTTTTGGTAGTTTTTCAAAGTCAGATCTACGAATTTAGGAGTGTAGTTACTAACATATGTTACGGGAGTAACACACAATTTTTGCCCCTTAATGCACATTAACCTCCAGATTCTATATAGCGTGACTAGAGATCCGTTCTGAAATCCAGGTATATTCTATAACAATGCATGTAATTCATGTACCGGGATGAACTCCAACAACACCAACCAAATGGCTCTGAGTTCCAGGAGGTTGATAGACCACTTGCCTCTGCAGGAGACCAGAGCCCCTACGCTGTCCTTCCCAAGCAGTGGGCTCCCCAGCCCATCAAAGAGGCGTCTGTCGTGACGACAATCCACTCCGGGGTCACCAGAGGCATTCCTGCAGACAACTTGTCTGTCTGCGTCCACCAGCTCAGCGCCTTGCGCACTGCTGGGTCCAAGGGAAGGCGCACAGCATAATCCTCCGACATCGGAGTCCAGCGCAGCAGCAGAGATTGTTGTAGTGGTCTCATATGAGCCCTGGCCCAGGGCACTACTTCCATCGTGGCCGTCATAGAGCCCAACAGCTGCACGTAGTCCCAAGCCCGAATAGGAGAGGCTACTAGGAACTAGTCCACCTGAGCCTGAAACTTGACAATCCGATTGTCTGGCAGGAACACTCTGCCCACTTGGGTGTCGAATCGAACTCCCAGATACTCCAGGGACTGAGTCGGGCGCAGCTGGCTTTACTCCCAGTTGATGATCCACCCCAGGGAGCTCAAAAGAGCAACCACCCGGTTCACAGCTTTGCCGCACTCTGCATAAGAGGGGGCTTGGATCAACCAGTCTTCCAGATAAGGATGGACTTGAACTCCTTCCTTCCTCAGGAAGGCCGCGATGACCACCATTACTTTGGAGAAGGTCCGCGGAGCAGTAGCCAACCCGAACGGGAGGGCTCTGAACTGGAAGTGTCGGCCCAGTACTGCAAAACGCAGAAAGCGTTGATGAGGAGGCCAGATGGGAATATGCAAGTACGCTTCCTTGATGTCCAAGGATGCCAGGAACTCTCCTGCCTTCACTGCCGCTATAACAGAGCGGAGGGTCTCCATGCGAAAGTGCCGAACTTTCAAGGCCCAATTGACCCCTTTGAGGTCGAGGATAGGCCATACAGAACCTCCTTTCTTTGGTATTACAAAGAAAAAGGAGTAACATCCCTTGCCAAGCTGATTTTCTGGCACCGGAACGACCGCCCCCAGGCAGATCAGATTGTTCAAGGTCTGCTGCACTACCACAGCTTTGACCGGAGACTTGCAGGGAGAGAGTACAAACCCGTCTTTTAAGGGTCGGCAGAACTCTAGCTTGTAGCCGTCTCTGATGACTTCCAGCACCCAAGCGTCTGAAGTTATTGTGGTCCACTCGCCCATAAACGAGGACAGCCGTCCTCCAATCTGCACTGGGGCGTGGACCAAGGCCCCGTCATTGGGTACGAGACCCTGGGGGAGGACCGGAGGGAGCACCTCCGGGACGGCGGTCTCTGCGAAAGGAATGCTGCTTGGGGGAGAAGTTCCTCTTGAAGGAAGAGGGGGCAGAGGAGCCCGACCTGCCCGGGCGGTACCGACGGGCTTCCTGAAACCGTCCTCTGGAGGTACCAGGGCGAGTACTAGCCCGAACCCTGACCTCTGGTAACTTCTTGCCCTTAGACGTGCCGAGATCGGTCACGATTTTGTCCAGCTCGACCCCAAAGAGCAGCTTGCCTTAAAAAGGCAATCTAGCCAGGCGGGATTTAGAGGCGTGGTCAGCAGACCAATGTTTCAGCCAAAGCCACCGCCGCGCAGAGATTGTCTGAGCCATGCCTTTCGCTGAGGCCCTCAAGACATCATACAGCAAGTCTGCCAAATAGGCTAAGCCCGATTCCAGGGCCGGCCAATCAGCCCTCAAGGAAAGATCCGAGGGGAAAGCCCGCTGCACCATAGTCAGGCACGCCCTGGCCACATAGGAGCCGCAAATTGAGGCCTGCAAACTTAAAGCAGCTGCCTCAAAGGACAACCTTAAGGCCGCCTCCAATCTTCTGTCTTGGGCGTCCTTTAGGGCCGTGCCACCTTCCACCGGCAACGCCGTTTTCTTAGTCACCGCAGTGATTAAAGAATCCACGGTAGGCCACAGATAGGCCTCACGTTCACTTTCAGTCAAAGGATAGAGGCGGGACATAGCCCTAGCCACTTTAAGGCTCGCTTCCGGGACATCCCATTGAGCCGCAATTAAGGTGTGCATGGCATCATGCACGTGGAAGGTTCTAGGCGGGCGCTTCGTCCCCAGCATAATGGCAGAGCCAACAGGGGCTGAGGGAGAGACGTCCTCCGGAGAGGAAATCTTCAAAGTGTCCATGGCCTGTACCAACAGGTTGGACAAATCCTCTGAGCTAAAAAACCGCGCTGCAGAGGGGTCATCCGCTCCATCCGAGCGGGGATCCGTCTCCTCCAAGGAATCCGCAAAGGACCGTTGGGAGAACTCAGATACGCTGCCCTCATCTACATCGGAGGAGACAAACAGGCTCATTTTCAAAGCACTTAGCCTCCTAAAGTTCCATAGAAACCTATGGAACTTAGCCTCCCAAAGTGCTTTGAAAATATGCCTCATAGTCCTCCAAGGCCTGGGAATCAACCTGAGGGTGTTTACCTCTGGGAACTTCAACCTCTTTACCAGACGAGGGAGCAGGGGCAGCGTTTTGCATAAGGAAGGCCTGATGCAGCAGCAAAACAAACTCGGGGGAGAAACCCCCCAGACTGTGTACTTCCGCAGCCTGGGCAACAACCCTAGACGCACCCTCAACCGGCGCTCGCAAGAGCGGGGGAGAGACATGCTGCGCATCCAAAATGGCGTCCGGCGCGACACTCCGCGAAGGAGCCGCGCGGGAAGAATGGCGCTTAACTTTAGCCACTTTTGTGCCGTCGCCCAAATTAAGGGCGTTCATGGCATTAATGTCTCCAACCTCAAGGGCGGCCCAAGAAGAAGCCGTCCGAGCCGCGTGGCCGGCCAAGATGGCGGAGGCGAGGAGCGGGGGATGGGCGTTTATGGCGGGAAAAATCGCCACGCCGGAGGAAGGACCGGGACATTCATCGGCCACGAAACTGTCACCCAACAAGGGCGAATCAGGCTTTAAGACCCCCGCATCCCCTCTAGAAGCGCCCAAGCGATCTGGGGAGCGACTCTTTACGCCCTCGCCCTCCGACGCCATATGCCACGTGGAGATAAATTGGGGAACCCCCTGCCCGCTATAAAAAGGTAAAAATTACCTGCTGTCCGCTCCGAGCTGTAACGACCTGGTGTCCCAGTGAGTAGCTGCAATAAACGTTTAAAGAAACGTCGAAATAAACGCCTTTAAGGACGTTCAAAATTTTTTTTTTTTTTAACGGAGCCAGCGGGAGGGGGGAGAAAAGGAGGGACCTGGCACCACCAGGTTTGCACTTGCTCAAAAGAGCCCTCAACCCCAGGCACTCAACAAAACCTAAAATTAGGCTTGGAGGCCTAGCCAGAGCTGCTGCTGTGTGTGACCACCACCTGCTGAGATAGAGAACATACTGAGGAGTTTCCGGCAGCACATGACCACATATAGGGAGGCAAAAGTTTGCTCTCTATCTCCACCTGCTGGTAGATGGACACAACCCACCAGTCTATGGATTGATCAGCTTGATGATATGGAAGCTCATTTTAAACATCAGCCGTCATTACACTCTTCTCCTTTCTATTAGGAGCAATGACACACCAGAGTAAACCAGTACTCATTCCCAATGGAACCACCTTTTCTCCAGAGTAGAGACTGTCTGGCCCTTGGGACCTTCCTCCTCCCTCTTAGGCTCCTATTACCTGTAGATGCCGGTAATAAGCCTTAGAAGTAATGCATGCTTTAGGAGACTCTCTTCCCTTCCTGGCAAGTGGAATCGCCTGCAATGGAAGCTAAGAGGGGACCTCTGTCTCCAGCCCTCCTGCTTGGAGAACTATCCTTGTTCGCCCTTTCAGAACTTAAAGGTTTCTATCTCTCTCTGTCTTTTTCCTGGTTTGTGACTTCCCTTCCTAAGTCCCCTCCTGAGTTCCATTTACCTCTTGAACTAAGACTTCTTTTAAACTCCATCCTCAGCAGTCAGCAATGTTAATTGATACTTGCTGCAGGTGAAGGCAAACACAGGTTCCTTTGATTAGTGCAGCTACTGTTTGGTTATCATGCTTTCCCCAGCAGGTTTCCTCCCTGCCTGGCTCTGACCTCATAACTCCACTGCCTCTTAGGACTTGTACTTTCTTAAAGCAATATCCCCATTTTCTAATTTCTGCTGATTTAAAGAGAAGAATGATAGGGTTTGCTTGCTTCTTCTTCCTGAAAAGGAAATATGCAGCCCAATACTTCTGGATGCTAGCTTAAAGGGGCCAGTGCTGTCAAAAAGATACGGAGTATCAGGGTTCCCCCTTTTTCCCCCCCAGCAAAGACCCTTGAAGATACCAAAGTGCTTGTCCCAAGCGGAAGACATAGAGCAACGTAACCTCTCACAGATGCTGTTCAAATTGAAGTTTATTTAAGTGTGTATATTGCTCTTGAGGACAGAAGCTGTGACACAGTGGGTTAGATTAAGGTTCCACCGAGTCCAGCATCATCTGCCCCTGGCCAATGAAGTTAGCTTGGAAGTACCCTATGGATCCTCATGGGGTAGAGATGTATTAGCTACACTTTTAATTTCAACACTGGTCTCTGTGCGTAGTCTTGGCTCTGCAAACATATATTCATGTGTTTTTTTTTTATTTTGTTTGTTCTTTTGATTGAAATTTTATAGTCCTTGAGAAGGATGACTGCAGTTGTCTCTGTTCTGTAGGAGGCCTAGGAAATTCAAATAAATAATCCTGATGTGGGGGAAAAAATTTTTTTTTAAGTTTATTGAAAATTCTTCCAAACAATGATGACGACCCAACACGACTCGTGTTTCAGCCTTACTGGCCTGCATCAAGGGTGTATGGAGTTTAAAATGATACACATTAAACAGAAATAAATATACAGTTGTCAATGAACATATTTCATCTTGTTTCAACTAGAAACAATGCAGACCAACTACAAAGCCTATGCAAGTAGCTGAATTTGGACAACTTCAGCGATACTCAGAACGTCTGTCATCTCTGAACATTGGCAAGATTGATTTTTCTTTCCTTAGTACAGGCAGTTACAAGAGGTGAAGTGGTGGTAAGCAATTGTGGTATTCTGAAATAAAATGGCCAATTGTGATCCATTTAGTTTATCTTTTAGAGATGACCTTTTAATTTTGGGGTTTCTTCTGAACTCCAAAACGAGCACTTACCCTGCCGTTCTTTAATTGCTTTCATTAATCAGTCCGTGTCAAACCTTTTAACCCAGAGGGATCATTTCTCCTCCAGCGCTCATTGTTTCTCTAGAGGTAAATGTCTTTTAGGCATTTGGCATTGCATTAAATGCGTCTAGAGTTCAGACTGTAAACACTTGAACTGCACTTAAATCTTTAGAGCTTATGCTAAGAAAAATGGCATTTTAAATTTTGTATGCTGCATGATACTTTGATGGACTTCATTTTGCAGTTCTGATATATAAAGGTAAGAGTTGACCTGAGAAAAGAATTCAGTGTATTCATACCTAATCATCTATTTATTTATTTATTTATTAAGATTTATTTACCGCCTCTTTGAATGAATTCCCTCAAGGCAGTGTACAGTAGGAATAAATCAAACATAAGCAACAGACAATTACAGCAGTAAAATATTCGTTAGGGACGTCCTTGTTTCGATGACGTCCTCGCAAAACGTCCCAATCCAGGGGCAGGGAAACCCATATTATCGAAACAAGATGAACGTCCATCTTTCGTTTCGATAATACAGTCAGGGACGCCCAAATCCTGAAATGTGGTCGTCCTTAGAGATAGTGACTTGGTCGTTTCTGATTTTCGGCGATAATGGAAACCAAGGGCGTCCATCTCAGAAATGACCAAATGCAAGACATTTGCAGACTTATTTTCGAAAAAGAAGGGCATCCATCTTCCGACACAAATCGGGAGGTGGGCGTCCTTCTCTCAGGGTCGCCCAAATCGGCATAATCGAAAGCCAATTTTGGGCTCCCTCAACTGTTTCCCGTCGTGGGGACGACCAAAGTTCACGGGGGCGTGTCGGCACGTAGCAAAGGCGGGACTAGGGCGTGATTAAGAGATGGGCGTCCTCGGCCAGATGACCACCGGAGGGAATTGAGGATGACCTCCCGCTACTCCCCCAGTGAGTCTTTACCACTAGGTCAATGGCTGGCAGTAAGGTCTTAGACCCAAAATGGACATGTGGCAATTTTCATTTTGCCGCACATTTGTTCTCAGCAAAAATTTTTAAAAGGCCTTTTTTTTTACAGGTGTGCTAAAAAAAATTGATCAGCGCGCACCCAAAACCCACGCCTACACTACCGCAGGCCATTTTTCAGCACACCTTTGTAAAAGGACCACCCAGAGTGGGGAACAATGTCTGCTCAAGGCTCACCATGAGTTGGATCAACACGAGAGTGTTAGCTGCTCCTAAGCTGAGCTTGTGAGTCCACTGAACCATTTTGGCAATGTTTCCATATGGGCACATTGCAAAGAAAGATTTGCACCCAACTCTGCTTGCATATTTCTGTGCATAGACATTTGGCCACTACATGCATACTTATGGGGGGGGGAGCGGAGAGACCTTATTTAATAAATAGTGTGGTGAAATCACCCTTCAACAGCCCCTTGTATATATTTATCATCTCTATGGGTAAATGAAGAAGGATCTTGTTTCAAATGCTGTCAGCCTGTAATATTTAATACAGTACATACTAATGCAACTAAAATAAGATACTGAGTGGCACTCCAAAGGACTGTGTACCTTCTACTAACTTAACATTAGGTGCAAAACATTTAAGAGAACTAAAAAGGGAGAACTCCATTTATAGAAACGAGATTATTTCTTTAAAATGTTTGTCTTTAATAAGTGGTTTAAAAGCAATTGATTTTTCAGAAATAAGTAACAGTTCTTAGTCCCACAACAAACACCGTCTGCATTAAGGTCAGACTTTTATAAAGGGTTATTCCCACCCCAACCCTTTGAGCATCTGAACTGCAAAGTGTTGGTCACGTGATTGCAATTAGAATGAGTGATGGACAAATAGACACAGGTCTTCAGGAACGTTTTCAAATGATCCATGCAGGAAACAATGAACAAAAGATTTTGTAGCCATCTGTGGCTCTGGGAAAATCTCACTAAAGGCGAGTTTCCTGAGTGGTAACAACAGCACGAATTTTTTTGGTTTTTTTGCTTTTCGTTGTTTGTTTTTTATTAATTTCTTGCCCTCCCTCTCGTTTTTGGTTTGTCTCTGCTGCCCCTTTCCCTTGACTAAATCGGAGAATTTGCCTTGGTTTCTGATAGGCCATTTACTATCTTGTGTTAACTTCTAAAACTTCCTAGCTACTTCAGACAAGTTATTCATTGACAGGAATTAACCACTGGCACTGCATTAGGTAAACCTTTTAAAATTATTTGAGACTTTATCAACTTGGAAGCATTTTTTTTCCCACCTCACTAGAAAAGTAGGGCTATAAAAAGGATCGGGCCGTATCGGTTTACAGATGGAACTTTTCCGAAAAGCAGAGAACATATATTTTGCTTGCTTGATTCCACATGACAACTCCAGGCTAATTGAACAGCCCCTGCGTTTGGTTTGAGAGGCTGTGCACTGAGCCAGCGATCTCGCATACCAGCCACAGGGGGCTGAGAAGGGGGGCTCTGGCGGCAAAGGTAATGCACATCACCAAAACGGCTCTGCAGCAGAAAAGACTTTTTCTCCCCTTGTTACTGTATTTATTTATATTATTTCTAGGTTGCAGACTTGGTTTTCTGACAGTTGCAAGTAACTTAAATTCGCCTGTGTTCATGCAATTTTTTGTTGCCTATGAATAAGTAACAATTTTAAGAAAAAGAAAGCGTATGCAGGAATTCAGAAAGACAAAAAAAAAAACATTTTCTAAATATTAATACGTGTAATTTTCTTTTTTGTTTGTAGCATTCTAAATTTCTGTTTTTGTGGGATGTTTGTAGAGACGATCCTAGCATTATACGTGATGTCCCAACCATAATTCAGATAATATTTGCATAATATTTACATGTGTTTGATAAAAAATAGTGAGGGGAAAACGTGCAGGTAGGAAGAACAACTGAATTATAAGCTTTCTTTATTTGTTAGGATTTATTTGCCGGCTTTTAAAAGGAATTCGCTGGTGTACAGCATTTAAAATGCTTGGGTTTTAGAATCTACCTGCTTGCTAAAGCGAACTCCACATGACACCTAGTTCCCCCTTTGGCCACCACTGTTTCTCATTTATTTATTTATTTTCCTAAGGCATTTTAAGCACAGTGATGCAGTGTTTTATACCTCTAGTTTCAGAGCAACTGTGAACAAAATACAAGCATCTGGCTCAGACAAAAAGACTTACTGAAAAGATGCCAAAGTGATTTGTCAGGCACTGGAGACCTCAGGACAAGTGGGCTTGTAGGGGGCTCAGAGGGACACAGACGTGCTACTTTTGTCGTCTGACACTGCTGTATTTCACCTTCCCAGTGGACTTCCGAGAGAACACCACGAAGTTTCGCCTAGACGACTTAGCCTGTGTGTAAGTCTCCTTCCAGAATTCAGTGCTGGTGCCCCTCCCCCATCTGTATTTGCTGCTTTGAGGTTTTTCACAGGTGCACTTTTGAAAAATAACTTGTAGACCTGAAAACAGTTTCCTTTTATAGGGCATTCACGGGTGACTTTATTTGTATTTACAGGTGGAGCGTGTTATTCACATATTTTTTTTAATAAGAAAATAGATTCCTTTTTAAAATCTATCTTTTTAGCTGGGAGCTACTGAAGATGTCAGTTGTGTGTGTCCGAAGCTCTTACCTTAAGGAATCTCTCTGGGTCTGTGAGCTCTGAAATAAAGTAGACCGGTGCTATGTTAATCCATTGTGATACTATTAGAGTAATTTAACATGTAATATTATTATTATTATTATTACATTTGTACCCCGCACTTTGCCACTCAAAGCAGGTTCAATGCGGATTACATAGTAAAAGGAATACAGAATATTATTAGAGGGTAAAAGTAAAATATATCAGAATAAAAGGCAAGATGAATAGGTGGAGATAGGCAATGAAGAGGGGAGTGAGGTGGGAGATATAGTTAGGGTTAATGTCGTTATCATGGGGTATGTGTAGGTAGATGGTTCTTACATGTCTGTAGTGACCCAATGAAAGCAGCATAATTCTAGCATGCTAGTCACTAAGGGGTCCTTGTACAAAGGCACACTGAAAAATGGCTTGCGGTACTGTAGGTACGGGTTTTGAGTGCACGCCGATCCATTTTTTTAGCGTGCCTGTAAAAAAGGCCTTTTTAAAATTTTTGGTGAAAATGGATGTGCAGCAAAATCAAAATTGCCGCGCATCCATTTTGGGTCTGCAACTTTACTGCCCGCCATTGACCTAGCGGTAAAGTCTCACGTGGTAACCGGGCAGTAATGACCTGCGCGTGTCAAATGCCACTTGGCACGCATCCAAAAATAAAAATTATTTTTCAGGCGCATGTTTTGGATGCGCTCCAAAAATGAAATTACCGCAAGAGCCACACGGTAGCCGGGCGGTAACTCTATTTTGGTGCGCATTGGGCGCGCGTAGACACATAATTTAATAAAAGGATCCTTAATGCATTAAGATATTACAGTATAAAGGCAGCATCTACAGCTTATCGACTGACCTTTATGCCTGTGACCACAGAAACATCGGCAGCAAACAGGATTTGTTAACATTACTTTATTTAAATGCAAAGGAGTATTGCAGGCAGTGCGATCTAACATTTTTGGTTCAGATCCTGTTGAAAGTTTCAGCAGCCTCTGAGTTTAGCCTCATAAGAAAAGTCCACCCACACCGATCTAATGAATCACCAGGAAGTCTATCTGAAAACGTAAATTCTGATAACAAAGACAACATGTGGAATTGGAAATTTTGTATTTCTTTGATTTGACTGTATTGTAAAAGTTAGGAGTTGGTTGTCCATTACTAATGAAATACTGTTTATATATATTTTTAATACTAATTTTTAGGCATTGGCTAATGCCCATTCAGTAACAAACTTGGTGCTGTGCTGTGTTTCAAGTCCACAAGAGGTTATCATTGTTCCTTTGCAGAACCTAAATTGCTTGCAGTCATATCATAAATCAAATTAACAACTAGAGGTGTGCAGGCCACACATTTTCATTTGCTTAGTTTCCCAAGCTGTTTATGCATTTTTTTTGTTTCATTTGAGTAGTTGAAATTTTTGTGAGGGAAATGGCATCAAGAGTGCACGTTATTGTGCCCTAATATTCAATGTGCCCTATTGCTCTATATTGTCCATATTATACACAGTGCCAATGTGCCCAAGTTGCTCAATAGTGTCCATATTACACAGTCAGGCTTATTTTCGAAAGAGAAGGACGCCCATCTTTCGACACAGATCAGAAGATGGGCATCCTTCTCACAGGGTCACCCAAATCGGTATAATTGAAAGCCGATTTTGGGCATCCCCAACTGCTTTCCGTCGCGGGGACGACCAAAGTTCAGGGGGGCATGTCAGAGGCATAGTGAAGGCGGGACTTGGGCATGTCTAACACATGGGTGTCCTCGACCCATAATGGAAAAAAAGGGTGTCCCTGACAAACACTTGGACGAGTTTACCTGGTCCTTTTTCTCTTACGACCAAGCCACAAAAAGGTGCCTGAACTGACCAGATGAACACCGGAGGGAATTGGGGATGACATCCCTTTACTCTCCCAGTGGTCACTAACCCCCTCCCACCCGCAAAACATTTTTTTAAAAAATATAATTTGCCAGCCTCTATGCCAGTCTCAAATATCATACCCAGCTCCATTACAGCAGTATGCAGGTACCTGGAGCAGTTTTAGTGGGTGTAGTGCACTTCAGGCAGGCGGACCCAGGCCCACCCTCCCCTACCTGTTACACTTGTGGTGGTAAATGTGAGCCCTTCAAAACCCACCACAAACCCACTGTACCCACATCTAGGTGCCCCGCTTCCCTTCACCCATAAGGGTTATGGTAGAGGTGTACAGTAGTGGGTTTTGGGGGGGGTTGGGGGGCTCAGCACACAAGATAAGGGAGCTATGTACTTGGGAGCAATTTGTTAAGTCCACTGCAGTGCCCCCTAGGGTGCCCGGTTGGTGTCCTGGCATGTCAGGGGGACCAGTGCAATACGAATGCTGGCTCCTCCCACGACCAAATGGCGTGGATTTGGTCGTTTCTGAGATGGGCGTCCTCGGTTTCCATTATCGCTGAAAAACAGAAATGACCAAGTCTAGGGACGACCTAAATGTCAAGATTTGGGCGTCCGCGACCATATTATCGAAACAATAGATGGCTGCCCATCTTGTTTCGATAATACGGGTTTCCCCTCCCCTTTGCCGGGATGTCCTGCGGGGACGTCCTCAGGAAAACTTGGGCGCCCCTTTCGATTATGCCCCTCCGTGTATCCTATTGCTTAATTATGCACCATATTATTCAGTGTGCCCTATTGCTCATTTTATTCAGTGTTCTCTAATGCTCTATAGTGTTCATATTACACAGTGTGCCATATTGCTTAATAGTTAAAACAAAAAACCCCAAATCTCACTGGTATAAATGATAAATGCCCAAACACACCAGGAGTAAGCACTAATTAGCTTTATACAGAGTAAAGAAAGGCGCCCTTAGATCTTTTTATCACCCACATGGTGGACCAATATAATCGCTAAAAGGTCAAAGACTGCATTTCTTTCATCGAGCCACCCACTTCCATGAAATTTGAATGCAGTTATGTGCAATAATGTGCTACAAAGTGTGACTTGTACTAAGTCTTCAATATATCTATCACACATAAAGAATCAAATCTCAATATGGCGATATATCAATCATAATCATAAGGTAATTTATCTTATGAGCCCAACATTCATATGTCAAAGAGGGTGCCTAGGGCTTCAATGATAACAAGGCTCTCCAAATAGAGATATGCTAGACACCTCTGTATAAGAATGTCTGACGCTGTGGGTTTCAGACCGAAGCTTTCTTCAGGGACTCAAGTGAAGGCCATTTCTTCAAAGACGCAGTCGCCATGCTGAATAAACTCCACTTCAAATTGTACTTTTATTGGCTTCTGGCATGCAAGCTGACACATTCCATACCCGATTATGTCATTGTAACAAAAAACTTTATTATACCATGTAATAGCACAGAAAATACATTGCCCAACAACCTGCCTGAGGAACACTGAAAAAAAATGTTACATAAAAATTTTTTCAAAACATTATGAAATAACAGCCTAACACAAAAACCATATCATATCATACAACTATATTCCATTCAATAAATTTGTTTAAACCCAAAGGTGACACAGAATGTAGTTCAAAGATCCAAAATTGCTCACGGCAGGCCAGGATCACCTCTTGATCCCCGCCACAAGACAGGACAAGCGCACAGTCGATTATGAGCCATTTTAAGTCCGATAAACTATGGCACAACTGAAGACAATGGCCTTCCTTCCTTCCTTCTGATAAAACATATATTCTGTCATATTGCCCTATTGCTCTATAGTGCTCTGTGTTACTCAATATGCACTATTGTTTAGTGCTCCGTATTACTTAATAGTGTACACTATTATTCAATGTATTCTAGTGCTCTGTAGTATTCTATGTTACTCAGTGTGTATGCCATATTGTTTTGTAGTGCACTCAGTGTGCTCTGTTGTTTAGCAGTGTGCCGTATTGCTCAATGTACCCTGTTGCTTAATAGTGCACAACAGAGCACCCTATTGATAATGAGTGTGCATTATTAAGCAATAGAGCACACTGTTGAGCATTAGTTCACATTATTGAAAGCACAAGAGAAAAATCACTCAATTTTGGATATTTTCCTCGATGTTTTGACTTAAAACTGACATGAAACAACGTGGGAAAATGTCATTTCAATCAAATGCACATCCCTATTTATAAATAGAAAACCTTCTTTTGAGTCTGTAGCCAAAAATGGCTCTTAGTCATAACACTACAAAAATGAATGAATAAATATAAAATAAGGTATCTTTATTATTAGAAAATATTCCTAACTTCTTTTGAATGACTAATCCAATCTATCAGTGCTTGATATATATCTGTAAGTAAATGTGTGATGCATGATTTATTTTCTATAAATTTTAAACAGAACATAAGAGCATAAGTTGCCTTAGTGGGTCAGACCAAGGCTCCATCTAGCCCAGTAAAGTAGTGGTCTGTCCAGGTCACAAGTACCTGGCAGAGTCCCAAGAGTGGCAAGATTCCATGCTATTTAACCCCAGGGATACACAGAGGGGGATTTTCAACATAACATCTAAATTCGAATTTGGACATTTTATGGAAAATGTCCAAAAATCCACTAGTGAACATTGCCATTTTCAGAACAGAAAAACGTCTATCTTTTTATTTTGAAAATGGCCATTTACTAGACATTGTTGTGCTCAGTGCTTCTATCTTTTCAGATCATTTAAAAAAAAGTCCAATCGAAGGACGCAAAAAATCAAGCCTTTCAGATATAGGAGGAGCCAGCATTCTTAGTAGACTGGACGCACAGATACCCTGACATTGCAGTGGGGTACCCTAGGGGGCACTGTAGTGGACTTCACATAAAAGCTCCTGGGTGCACATCTCACCATTACCCCCTTATACTATATGGTGAGCCCTCCGAAACCCACTTAAAACCTACTTTACCCAACTGTACACCACTACAATAGCCCTTATAGCTGTAGGTGTCACCTGCATGTGGGAACAGTGGGGTTTTGGAAGGCTCACACTTTCCACCACAAGTGTAACAGTTATAGTGGGATATGGGCCTGGGTCCCCTTCTCTATAGTGCACTGCACTGACCCCTAGACTACTCAAGGGACTTGCTGCTCTACTAGGACTGGCCATAACATCTAATGTTGTCATGGAGCCTAGTACGTACTGTTTCATTCACTGTGGTGTGGAAGGAGAGGTCAGTGGGGTCATACCTTAATCCTTCCAGTGGTCATCTGGGGGTTAATTTTCAAAGCAATTAGATTTACAAAGTTATATATAGTAACATAGTAACATAGTAGATGACGGCAGAAAAAGACCTGCATGGTCCATCCAGTCTGCCCAACAAGATAACTCATATGTGCTAATTTTTGTGTATACCCTACTTTGATTTGTACCTGTGTTCTTTAGGGCACAGACCGTATAAGTCTGCCCAGCACTATCCCTGCCTCCTACCACCAGCTCTGGCACAGACCGTACAAGTCTGCCCAGCACTATCCCCGCCTCCCAACCACCAGCCCCGCCTCCTGATCTTGACTAAGCTCCTGAGGATCCATTCCTTCGGCACAGGATTCCTTTATGCTTATCCCACGCATGTTTGAATTCCGTTACCGTTTTCATTTCCACCACCTCCCGCAGGAGAGCATTCCAAGCATCCACTACTCTCTCCGTGAACAAAATACTTCCTGACATTTTTCTTGAGTCTGCCCCCCTTCGATCTCATTTCATGTCCTCTCGTTCTACCGCCTTCCCATCTCCGGACAAGGTTCGCTTGCGGATTAATACCTTTCAAATATTTGAACGTCTGTATCGTATCACCCCTGCTTCTCCTTTCCTCCAGACCAACGTCTGGTGCATATGAGGTCCTTTCTTTTTCCACTATTCCCTTCCCTTTCCCTATCCACTGCCTCTTCCTTACAACCATGCGTATCATCCTGGTAACCTGACCAACATTCTCCTTAAGACCATAAAGGAGATATTTCTACATATAGGCACCTCCATTTAGGTACTCCAATGTTACACTGTGAGAACTATTCTATGAAGGCATTTGGGTTCCCAGTTCCTGTTATAGAATACTAGCATAACCTGGCATTGATGTGCCTTTCATTTATGTACCCACAGTTGCATAGCTGTGGGCATCTAAATGCAGCAGCTACCTGCGTAACTTACAGTATTTTGTAAGCTGTGAATGTAATTGACAGCCCCACCCATGCCCCTTCCATGCTCCACCCTTGTGGACCCCAAGGCACACTTATCCTTTAGGCACAGTGCCTAGGGCAGTGGCATAGTTACATGGGGCCACGGGGGCCTGGGACCCCCAAATTCACTCTGGGCCCCTGGTTGGCTGGTGGGGGCCCCAACCCCCGCCAGATGAACACCTCATCCAGTACTGGTCTGCGGCGGCACCGTTACATTGCCTGCCCCGCTCTCCCCCCCCCCCCCCCCACGTCCGGCACGCTCCCCCCAGTGAAATTCAGTTTCACCAAAAGGAGCATGCCGGAGCATGTAACTTTGTAAGTCTAAGTGCTTTGAAAATATGCCTTCTGGTCATTTAGGACACCTGATGTGTTTCACAAATAGCAATTTAGACATTTTGGCAAATAAAACATCCAAAATGCCGCTTTGGACATTTTTCTGTTTCAAAAATGACCCCCACAGTGACTTTCCCCGTATCTACCTTAATAACTGTTTATGGACTTTTCCTCAGGAATTTGTCTGAACCATTTTTAAACCCAACTATATTAACTGCTTTTACCACTTGCTCTGAAATTGTGTTCCTGAGCTTAACTATTGATTCACATTTACCCGTTCCACTCCACTCCAGATTTTATAGATTTCTGTTATATCTCTGCTCAGTTATCTCTTCTCTAATCTGAAGTGCCCTAACCTCTTTAGCTTTTCCTCATATGGGAGTCATTCCATCCTCTTGATCATTTTGGTCGCCCTTCTCGGTACCTTTTCCAGTTCCACTACATCTTTTTTGAGATGCAGTG